>NW_006408661.1:4763174-4806793 GCF_000296735.1 Chrysochloris asiatica
GTTTTGCTAAAGGTAATACAGAAATGGCTATAATCATACATTGACAGAGAACTTCCAGAGGTTCAAGCTGGATTCAGAAGAGGCTGTGGAATGAGTGATATCATTGCTGATGTCCGATGGATCTTGGCTGAAAGCAGAGAATATCAGAAAAAATGTTTACCTATGCTTTACTGACTATGCAAAGGCTTTCTATTGTGTGGATCATGACAAGTTATGGACAGCATTGTGAATATGAGTATTCTGGAACACTTAATTGTGCTCATGAGGAATCTGTACCTGGACCAAGAGGCAGTTAGTTGTTCAAACAGAACATGGGAAATGTTTTAAAATTAAGAAAGGTGTGCGACAAGGTTGTATTCTTTCACCATACTTATTCAACCTGTATGCTGAGCAAATCATCCAAGTAGCTGGGTTATATGAAGAAAAACGTGGCAGCAGGATTGGAAAGACTCATTAACAACCTGTGATATGCAAATGACACAACCTTGCTTGTTGAAAGTGAAGAGGACTTAAATATTTACTGATGAAGATCAAAGAACACAACCTTAGGTATGCATTACATCTGAATGTAAAGAAAACAAACATCCTCACCCCTGGACCAATAAACAACATTCTTATCAATGGAGAAAAGATTGAAGTTGTCAAGGACTTCATTCTTCTTGGATCTACTATCAACACTCATGGAAGCAGCAGTCAAGAAGTCAAATGTCATATTGCATTAGGCAAATCTGTTGCACAAGACCTTTTTAAAGTGTTGAAGAGCAAAGGTGTCAGCTTGAGGACTAAGGTGTGCCTGACCCAAGCCATGGTATTTTTAATCACCTCATATGCATTGAAAGCCAGACAGTGAATAAGAAAGACCGTAGAAGAATTAATTCATTTGAGTTTTGGTGTTGGAGGAGAATACTGAAAGTGCCATGGGCTGCCAAAAGAACCAATAGAACTGTTTTGGAAGAAGTGCAGCTAGAGTGCTCTTTGGAGGCCAAGATAGCCAAACTTCATCTCTCATACTTTGGATATATTGTCAGGAGGGACCAGTTTCTGGAGAAGGGCATCATGTGTGCTAAGTTGGAGGGTCAGAGTAAAAGAGGAAGACCCCTAATGAGATGGATTAGCCAAGTGGCAGCATCGATGAACTCAAACGTGGCAACAGTAGTGAGGTTGGCCCAGGATCGGACAGTGTTTTGTTCTGCTGTGTGTAAGGTCACTATGGATCGGTACCGACTTGATGGTACCTAACAACAACAGGAGAGGGTTGTTTTTGTTGTTAAGTGCTGTCGAGTCAGTTCTGACCCATACAACCCTGTGTAGGGTTTCCTAAGAGCAGCTGGTGAGCTTGAACTGCCAACCTTGCAATTCAAATGGTTTTGCGGTCTGGTTCATTAACCCACAGTGCCACACCAGGACTCTGTAGGAGAGGGTAGAACTGTCTTAATACAGTTTTCAAATCTGTAGTATATATGGACGCAGACCACCACATCATTTTCACACAGAGTGTCCGTTGGCTTTGAACCACCAACCTTTCAGTTAGGAGCTGAGCTATTTAACTACTGCAATATCAGGGCTCCTTTATCGTGGTGGTGGTGGTGGTGTTTTTGTGGAGTCAGTTCTGGCTCATAGTGAGCCTGTATAGGGTTTCTGAGATGGTAAATCTTTACAGAAGCAGAAAGTCTCATCTTTCTCCCACGGAATGGCTGGTAGTTTTGAACTGCTGACCTTGAGGTTAGCAGCCCAACTCGTAACCACTACGCTCCTAGAGTTCCCTTTTACAGTGGCTACAACATTATAAATGCAAAAGAAGTATACATTGGAGAATGAACTGAAACTTAATAGTGATGATTGTTGTTGTTGTTGTTAAGTGCCGTCGAGTCAGAGGACGGCTAAATAGCAGATAATTTCTTAATTTCAAAGTACAGCAGGTATAAGTTTTACAAAAGCAAACATAGAAATAAATAAATACACAGCTACACAATACTCCATTGGGTCAATGGACCATAATTAATGTAATAATTTTCTTACTATTAGTTGGACATTTAAGTTGTATGCAGTCATTTGCTATCATAACAATGTTCTAATACACATTTGTATACATAGAGCCTTATATGTATATTTTTTTGGAGAGGGGATATTCCCTCAAAAAGGATCATCTGCATTTCTTCCTCCTGTGTAGTAAAAAGTTTTACCTTTATTTCCTGTTATCTGTGTAATCAAACAAGATAATGTGATTAATTGGGAAAACGATTCTATTCCAATACCGTGAATGACTTTCTACTCCAAGCCACACATAAAGTGATCCTTGACCCCAGCCTGTTCCTGCCTGGTAAGAGGAAAACAATACATAAAAAATGTTTCCAGTACAAACATATCTAAGAATGTTTGATGGAGCATGTTGTAGTTGTTGTTAAGTGCTGTTGAGCCAGTTCTGACTCATAGAGACCCTGTACAGGGTTTCTGAGGAGCAACTGGTGAGTTTGATTCAAGCCATCTTGTGATTCAAACCAACCTTGGTGGGGTCTGGTACTTATCCTACAGCACCATACTAGAACTCCATGGAACATCCAGGGAGCATAGTTTTTGTTGCTGTTAAGTGCTATTGAGTTGATTCCAACTCATAGTGACCCTGCATAGGGCTTGCAAGAAGTGGCTGGTGAGTTTGAACTGCTGACCTTATGGTTCAGTTGAACCTTGCAGCGCCACACCAGAACTCCTACCTGTGGCAAAATTATGATGATTTCTTAAACTTTACCAAGCACTTTGAAAGAATGAGTTCTGGGCCTGGGGGCTCAGGGCATAGTCTTTGGGAACCCTGAAGTCAACTGGTATAACAGTGCACAAAGACAATGTTCTACATCCTATTGTTGTGAGCAACAACTAGCATCTTAAAAAGTCAAGCGCAGACATCTAAGGTACAATTATTAGTCTGTGTGCAGGGAAAACAAATGATGAAAACTGACGACATTTAGAATTAATTATTCCAGTGCAATAATGGAACAAGTGAACATCAGTCTTCATGACCCTGAGACCAGAGAACTAGAATGGCTCCCTGCTACCATTACCAACTGTTCTGAAAGGGATCATATTAGAAAGTGCTAGGTAGAGTAGGAGAAAATGTGGGACAAAACTGAAAAATATTAAAAAGTTAGGCTTACTAATTAGAAAGAGACTGGGGGAACGTGAGACTATGGCCCTTGGTCACCCTTCAGTTCTGGAATTGAACTCATCTTCATGGTTCAGTTTTCAGTCATGCTGTAGATAGCCACAGAAGGGGAACAACAATACTAGTAAGGTATGCATGCCACGAAATGGTCAACAATTCAAGATGGAATGGCAGCACTTACTTAGGACAAAATTCAGAAGGGTTGGGAAACAGAGTGGAATGGAAGCCAGGAACACAGAAAATGGGATAAGTGATGTTAGATTGAGGTGATTGCAATCATTGAGATGAAATGAAGTATATGATTTATTGAATGTAAAAATAATGATCTGTTCTGTTTACCTTCACTCAATTACCAATAAAAAGTTAACAATAGTGATGCCAGATTTTAAAAAAATAACATATCTAGCTACTGCACATAGCAATTAGACAAAGTGAGTCTACACATTATTTATTTTCTTCCTAAAAACTGTGATATTCCAAATAAGAAGACATATTTATATCCAAATCTGTTACTAGTCTTGGAAATATAATACCATATATTGCAATATATATGTATATGATGTTACAATGTGATGCAAACAGCTTGCGCTTGACTACTAACCTAAAGCTTGACAGTTTGAACCTACCCAGTGGTGCTGCAGAAGAAAAGATTGCTAATCTACTCCCATTAAGATTCCACCCAGTAAAGTCCTTTGAAGCAGTTCTACTCTGTAATAAATGGAGTCTCCATGAGTCAGAATCAACGTAACAGCAACTAACAATAATAACAATGTTATTGTGGTTACAAGCACACCAACATCGTCCACAAAATAGAGTCTCTCACCAGTCATGCTTTTTCACTGTTTCCTCATCATCAGTTCACTCAGCCACCCACTGATTTCTGGATTCTGCCACATAGCCATGGTCAAACTATCTCCTAACATAGGACATTGATGACTTTCCAGTTTTCAAATTCAATAATTAGTCAATTTAAAGGATTGACAGATAAGATGCAGCACTCCTAATTATATATAATATTTGGGATATATTTATACTAAAAATTTTATTTGTTATTTATCTGAGATTCAAATGTAACTGGGGGACTTTCTTATATTTTTATTTTTATTTACACAATCAGACAATGCTAGAAATTTGACCATCTTTCAATTTAATCTCAATGGCAGCTCCTTCTTTCTCAAAAATCTTCAGTGGCCACAGGCCATACTATGCTTCTCTTTCTACCTCTGTGTCATTCTTTCCTGTGTGTGTTAAAATTTCTTAAGAGTTCTTCTGATTTAATCTGGGCCATAC
This sequence comes from Chrysochloris asiatica, assembly GCF_000296735.1. NCBI lineage: Eukaryota > Metazoa > Chordata > Mammalia > Afrosoricida > Chrysochloridae > Chrysochloris > Chrysochloris asiatica. Next base: position 4,767,622 of record NW_006408661.1, read on the forward strand.
ATGTTGATGTTCCCAAGATTATGGTTTCAGCACTCTTCATTCTATATTGGTGAATCTACTTGTTAAACATTGAACTGTACTCCTGTGAACCCAGCTGGAGACCTGGTTGGCCAGCAGTGTGGCAAGACCTGGGGACTCTTGGGCCCAGAGTCAGTGATATAGCCACAGAGGAGTAGAGTAGAAAGTGAAGTATCCAGCTGATAAGAAGAGAGGGCATATGTACATGAACACCCACACTTGCAGATAATACCCACTTGACCTGGTTTCAACAGCAGGATGATCAGAGCTCAACTAGAAGAAGAAAGAAGAGAAAACAAAGAGTAATCTGATACAATTTGATGAACTTGACCTACACCTATGGATGCAGTAGCTCAAAAGAGGGAGCAAATCTTTACAGCAAAGATCATTCCCACCACCTCCATACACAGAGTAGACAGGGATGGGCAACTTGGACATTGGCTACCCAAAATGGGCAGTGGGGGTGGGGGGAAGGGTACAAAGGCAAGAAGTGACTGGCTTACAAGCTTTCAAGAGGGAACCTAGATCCAGAGGGCATGGAGGAAGGTAGAATCTCCACTGAATAGTATGCAATCTGTCTAGGTCAGGCTGATGAAATGAAATGCAGATGGGTCTCTTGTGATACAATAGTGAATAACTGTTATCAGGACTGATTGTGAGGGTTGCAAATGTAAAGGTAGACATTTTGTAGCAAGGAGGGGAGTGATTAGCTTTTCAGTCTAGGAGCGGAGGTCCCTGGGACCATCAAGGGAGAAGAGCGGAGAGCGGGACCCTACCCAGAGAAGCAGTGACGCCAGAGATGGAGGCAGAGACGTGGAGAGATGGAGCAGTTAGGGACTTTAGACCCATAGAGGGAGAGGGGCTGTGTGCTGATGACCAGAAGGCAGGCTTGTAGGGTATACCCTCTGGTTGGTTTGTAACCATGGCAATGAAATGATATACGATAGGATAAATGTAAAACTAATGTTCTCCCATGTAAACTATCACATAATTCACAATAAAACATTTTTTAAAAAAATTGAATTGTATTCTTTAAGATATTTGTTGAATTCCTGGCCCTGTACCTGTGGATGTGATTCTACTTGAAAGCAGGGTTTCTTTAAAAACCATTGTAGAGTGGATTCTAAACCTAATTACCCCTGAAGTATAAAAAAAAAAAAAAACCCAAAGTAGATACAGAGACATGTAAAAGTGTTCTCAGCACTGTGTCTGGCAAATAAAACATGCCCAATAATTGTTAGCTATAGTTATTATTGTTATCTCACAGGGCTGTTCTGAGGATTGAATACAATAATGCATATAATACTCTATAAGCATTTAAAGAATGCTAATAAAGGGTACATCAGAATAGTACATGGTGGCAGTGGTGGTATGCTGTGTAGCTGATTCCAACTCATAACAACCCTGTGTAGAGTTTCTGAGGAGCAGCTGGTGGGTTTGAACTGCTGACATTGTGGTTGGCAGTCCAGTGTTTGTACTACCATGCCACACCAGGAGTCCAGAATAGTACATTGTAGATGCTTAATGATCTGTTGAATGATTACAAGGATCCTCTTTTTAGATACAAGGAACTATATCTGAGTACTGGTGTAGAGCTGCGGATTAATGTGCTGGACTGCAAGATAAGCTTGAACTGCAAGGTTGGCATTTCAAGTTCTCCAGCTACTCCTTGGAAACCCTATACAGGGTTGCTTTCAGATGGAAACGCCTCAATGGTGCTTAACAACAACAGCATAGCTCAGAAATGTTCAACTACGTGTCTCAGCTACTCACAATAGTAGCAAATAGCAAAGCAGATCTGACCGTCTGCAGGGCCCATACCCTTCAACAAGTCTATTGCTTCTTTGTTGTTGTTATTAAATGCTCTTCAGTAGGTTTTGATTCAAAGTGGTCCTGTTTGGGTTTCTGGGGAGTGGCTGGTGGGTCTGAACTAACAATGCTGTGGTTAGCTGTCCACACTGTACTTATCCTACAGTGCCACAATTCTGACTCATGGCAGTCCTGGGCATGCAGAGTTAAACTGCTCCATAGGGTTTTTAAGGCCTGTCCACTGGGTAAGTTTGAACTGCCAACTTTTCTGCCATTAAGTACCGTTAAGTCAGTTCTGACTCATAGTGACCGTATATAGAGTTTCTGAGGAGCAGCTGATAGGTGTGAACTGCTGACCTTGTGGTTCACAGCCCACTGCTTATCCTACAGCATTACACCAAGCTAGTACTTAAGTGCTTAACCATCTGTACCACCCAGGGGCCAGGCAGAAGAAAGAAAATGGGGAAAAGTTGAATGAGTGACAATGTCAGAGCTGAAGGTTAAATGGTCCTTAAAGTGCAGAACCCTTGACTATGGCCCATTCACATCATTCTTTGCTGGCTTTCAGCTGAAATCAGACTGAGAAATAGGAACAAACAGTGGAAACCTGGGTTTGTGATTTCCTTACTTAGTTTCAACCAAACAACTAGATTAAAAGGAAGCCAAAGTTCTTGATCCCTCAAAGATAATTGAAACAAAAACTAAAGCTTTTTTAAAACAAAGCTTGGAGCAATTTTTTAAAGCCCCAAGCTTTGCTATTCTGGCAAGGGCTATGCTCAGTCAGCTACACAAGGGATTGAGAAATGTAAACTCAATGTAAACCAGAAGAGAGTAATTAAGAAACCAATGGGGGGAAAAAAATCACTAAGTAGTCAGTCCAAAAAGAGACTAATCTTATAATCTTAGCTTCATAAACACCTGTAATATGCTTTCATCAACTTTTATCAGTTATGTTTGAGCAGATAGTGGTAATATCATGACTGTTTTAGTTACATTAAGATGTAACTAAAATTAATGTTCATTAAGAAAACAGAGAGTGAATTTAATTGTTTTATGGGAATATATTTCCTGCTCCTTAGAAACTCTATGCAGGGTCGCTATGGTTTGGAATCGACTCGACAGCACTTAACAACAACAACATTATTAGCTCTAAGAAAAGAGTTCATTTGGGGTGCAATCATATACTTGTAGTAACACTAGTAAAGTACACTCACTATGAATGATGGAAGAGTCAATCATTCAAAATCAAAGGGCCAACATGTACCTAAGGGCAAAGGTGAGAAGGAATGGGAGGATGGGTGGAATATAGATGGGAGCCACAGGGAGGAAGTGAGACAACTGAGATGACACAAAATGTAGGAGTTGTTGAAGGTAAAACTGATGATCTTGTGTAGATTCTATGTTGAAAGAGACATTTTTTTAATTGGACGTATAAAGTATATGGAAAGGCCCTCTAAAGGCAAATAAGATTTATTATATGCAAATAAAGTTTCTCTCTCTCTATATATATATCTACTTATAGTTAGATAGAGTCATATGATGCACACAAGCACACCATTAGTGCCTTGAAAGCAAGAATACTCTCCTGATTTTATCTGTAAAAACCAGTGATGTGATTTTTTCAGAGACTTGTAATTAAATTCCAGTTTAATAACTATGGCACCTTGAGCAACTTAATGTGTCTATGGCTCAGTTTCCTCATTTGTAAAACAGAAAAAATATCTCTGGTATTATAGATCATTTAACATTCCTTATAGGTTTGTTTCCAACACTCGTGTATCGGTTTGTCATACTGTGTTGGCTTGCATGTTCCTGTGATGTTGGGAGCCATGCCACCGGTATTTTAAATACCAACAGGGTCACCCACAGTGGACAGGTTTCAGGGGAGTTTCCTGACTAAGACAGATGAGGAAGAAGAGGAGGTAAAACACTTCCAAATGTTTAGCCACTGAAAACCATATGAATATTGGTAAAAATTGCCAGATATAGTACTGGAAGATGGAAACATTATGAATAGTACCTGAATACTGTCAGATATAGTGCCGGAAGATGACGCCTTCAGGTTGAAAGCCAATCAAAATATGACTGGGGAAGAGCTGCCTCCCCAAAGTAGAGTTGACTATGATGATGCGAATGGAGCAAAACTCAAAATGAGCATAACTCAAACAACTACTAATAATCAGAACATAGAATGCATGAAGTATAAATCTAAGAAAAATGGAAGTTGTCAAAAATGAAATGGAATGCATAATAAGCATCAATATCCTAGGCATTAGTGATCTGCAGTGGATTGATATTGGCCATTTTGAATCTGACAATCATATGGTTTTCTATGCTAGTAACAACAGATTCAAGGGAAATGTCTTCACATTTGTTGTCAAAAAGAATATTTCAATGTTTGTCTTGAAGTACAATGCTGTCTGTGATAGGAAAATATCCATACACCTAAAAGGAGGAGTAGCTAAAGCTGAGAAAGAGGAAGAAAAAGAACTAAACAGAAAATGTCAAAAGGCAGCTCAAATAGACAAATTCAAGTATTATAATGAAGTATGCAAAGACCTGGAGTTAAGAAAAATCAAAAGGGAAGAAAATGTTCATAATTTCTCTAGCTGAAAGAACTGAAGGAAAAATTTCAAACCTTAATTTGCAATATTGAAGGATTCTATGAACAAAATATAGAATGATGTAGAAAGCATCAAAAGAAGATGGAAGTTATACACAGCGTCACTGTATCATAAAGAAATGGACAATGTGCAATCACTTCAAGAGACAGCATATGATCAAGAATTGAATGAGACACAAGCTGTACTGAAGGTATTGGTGACAACAAGACTCCAGTAATTGATGGAAAACAAATTGAAATCTTTTAGCAATCTCCTGCAGCACAGGAGGCACTAACAACTTATCTATGCTAAGAAATTTGGAAGAGAGCTACCTGGCCAACTGATTGGAAGAGATCCATTTCTGTGTCCATTCCAAAGAGAGGTGACCCAATGGAATTCAGAAGTCATTGATCAATATTAATATTACATTCAAATAATATTTTGTTGAAGAGAATTCAAAAACGGTTGCAATAGCACAACAATAGAGAACTGCCAGAAACTCAAGCAGGATTCAGAAGAGGATGTGGAATGAGGGATATCATTACTGATGTCAGATGAATCTTGGCTGAAAGCAGAGAATACCAAAAAGATATTTACTTGTGCTTTACAGACTATGCAAAGACTTTTGACTATGTGGATCATAAGTTATGGATAACACTATGAAGAATGGGTATTCCAGAACACTTGACTGTGCTCATGAAGGACCTGTACACAGACCAAGACGCAGTGATTCAAGCAAAACAAGGGGATACTGAATGGTTTAAAATCAGGAAAGGTATATGCCAGGGCTGTATTCTTTCACTATACTTATTCAATCTGTATATTTAGCAAATAAACTGAGAAGCTGGATTATAAGAAGAAGAGTGTGGCATCAGGATTGGAGAAGGATTAATTAATAATCTGAGATATGCTGATGCTACTATCTTGCTTACTGGAAACTGAGAGGCCTATGGAATCCTGATGTAGCACTGTAGGATAAGCACTAGGTCATAAGGTTGGTTTGAATCACAAGGTTGGTGGTTCAAACTCACCAGCCACTTCTCAGAAACCCTATGCAGGGCTGCTATGAGTTAGAACCAACTTGATGACACTTAACAACAATAACAAAATATTTACTGATAAAAATCAAAGTTAACAGCTTTCAGTTTGTAAGCCAGGCTTCAACCTATAACTGATTGGAATACCTAAAATGGGGCTAGAACTTGCCCAATGAAAGAGGCTTCCTGTAGAGCCTTTGCATTGCAGAAGACCATAAGGAGCTCTGGTAGCGTAGTGGTTACAAATCAGGCTGTGAACCTTAAGGTCAGCAGTTCGAAACTACCAGCTGTTCTGCGGCAGAAAGAAGAGGCTTTCTGCTCCTGTAAACATTTACAGCCTCAGAAACCCTGTACAGGGTTGCTATGAGTCGGAATCGACTCCATGGCACATAACCACCACCATCATAGGTGGAATCCTGATCCCCATCCAGAATCTTTTGAGATGGGAAATTTCCACTTGAAAAGCAGACCAACCAGGAGCAGCTAGAAGAACAGAAGATACTTCTTGAAAGAAAGACCAGCAGGAAAAATGAAAAACAATAACAACAGTCTGACTGACCACTACAAGAACAAGCAAGTTGTTCACACGGGGGAGTCATCAAGACAGGCAATCAAGTGCCCTCAGGGCAAACCCCTTTCCAAGATTGAAACTCAAAGGGAATACACGAGCAGGCATGTAATCTTGCTGGTGACCATGTTGGTCTACCGATAAGGGGAAGTGGGGGGAAAACAGCAATAAAGTTGTGAGCTAAGGCCTACCACGTTCAATAAACTCCTGTCAACCTGGATCTTGACCTGGGTCAAGGTCAGCAGTATAGCAAGACCTGGGGATTCCTGAGCCCATGGACAGGGACATAGTCACAGAGGACTAGAGCATAAAGTGAAGTGTCCAGCTGATATGAAGTAAGGGGAGATGCACAAGAATGCCCATACTTGCAGATAGTACCCATTTGACCTAGCTTCAATGGCTGGATGATCAGAATTCAACTAGAGGAAGAAAGAAGAGGGAAAAAAATGTAATCCACTACAATTTGATGAACTTGACCTATGTTTATGGATGTAGTAGCTTAAAAAAGGGAATGAATCTTTACAGTGAAGATCATTCCCACCCCCTCTGTACACAGGGTTGACAGGCAACTTAAACATTGACTACCCAAAATGGGGGTGGGAGGGTGGGGAACAAATTCATGACATGACTGGCTTACAAGTTTTCAAAAGGAAGCTTAATTTCAGATGGTGTGGGGGAAGGTAGAATCTCCACTGAGTGGTTTCCAACCTATCTAGATGGGGTTGGTGAAAGGAGAAAGATAAGACTCTTGTGGTTCAATAGTGAATAATTGCTCAGGACTGATTGTGAATGTTGCAAATGTAAAAGTAGACGTTTTGTAACAAAAGGAAGGAATGGTTGACTTTGTAGTACAGGAGCAGAGAACCCCGGGACCATCAAGGGAGAAGAATGGAGTACAGGACCCTATCCAGAGAAGCAGCAACCCCAGAGATGGAGGCAGAGACGATGGCGTGGAAAGACAGAGCAGCTGGGGACTCTAGACTCAAGGAGGGAGAGGGATGGTGTGCTGTTGGCCAGGGGGCTGGCATGCAGAATATACCCTTTGGTTGTTTGAATGGTTATATATTCCTGAGTGCTTTGATGTACATCCAAAAAACAAAACAAAACAAAACAGAGGGAATGGAAGCAAATGCTGTTGAATGATGATGCATGGAGGGGATTGTAGTCATTGCAATGAAATGAAATATGATAGGATCAATGTAAAGCTGATGTAAACTCCCATGTAAACTGTCACTTAATTCACAATAAAAACTGATTTTTAAAAAAAGATAAAGTTTTCAGTCTGGATTGCACTTCAATGTAAAGAAAACAGAAATCCTTGCAACTGTACCAATAAATAACATAATAAATGGTTAAAAGATTGAAGTTGTCAAAGACTTCATTTTGCTTAGATCCACAATCAACATTCATAGAAGTAACAGTCAATAAATCAAACGATGTATTGCACTAGGCAAATATGCTGCACAAGACCTCTTTAAAGTGTTCCAAAGCAAAGATACCAGTTTGAGATCTAAGGTTAGCCTGACACAAACCATGGTTTTTTTCAATAGTTTCACATGTGTGTGAAATTAATAAGGAAGACCACAGAAGAACTGATGCATGGGAGAAAAATATTGAAAGTACCATGGACTGCTAGAAGAACAAACAAATTTGTTAGGAAGAAGTACAGTTAGAATGTTCCTTAGAAGCTAGCATGGCGAGACTTCATATCTCATACTTCAGATGCACTATCAGGAGGGACCCGTCCCTGGTGAAGGATATTGTGCTTGGTAAAGTGCAGGGTGGGCAAAAAAGAAGACTGTCAAAGAGACGGATTGACACCATGGTAGCAGCTCTAGCATAACAATTGTTAGGATTGTGCAGGACATGATGGTGTTTTGTTTTGTTGGGCATGGGATCACTATAAATTGGAACCAATTTTATAGCACCTAACAACAACAACAACAACAACAACATAGCTTTGGTTTTAGACTTGAGTAAGATGATATGTGTATATAACTTGTATTGGGGCATGTTAAGTCTCCTGTGGTCAATGATGAGACATACAGTATAATTATTGTCATTATCATCATCAGAGTTCTGGTGTGCCACTGTAGGATAAGCACCTGACTTCAAGGTGGGTTTGAGCTGCAAGGTCAGCAGTTCAAACCCACCAACTACTGCTCAGAAACCCTATACAGGATCGCTATGAGTTAGAACTGACTCGATGGCATTTAACAACAATAACAATCATCATCATTATCATTACACTCACATTAGGTCAAGAAAACAGGGTTTATGATCACAGTTCTCTTCCAATTAGGTAAATGTCTTTGGGTAAGTCATTTAACTTTTTAGCTCTTCAGTCTCCTAATCTATATGATGATGTCCAAATTCCCATCCAGGACAAGCAGACCTGAGCAGAGTCAGGGCAGAAAGATCTGAGGTTTTGTAGAGAGGCTTGTGGAGAGCTTCCGCAAAATAGCCACAAAAAGAAGGGTCCATGCCATGGAACTGGAGTATTAAGAAAGTATTCTATATCAGTGTTATCCAGGAAATGCGATTTCACAAATAGGTAGTAAAATGTAAGTTTCTGTGAGGTCAGCATAGGTTTATCAACTTTTTATCTTGCCAAGCAATCAAAATAAAAAACAAAAATAACAACAAAGCAAAAAACAAGCAAAGTTTTAAAAATCATCTACCTACCACCACCATCCATTCATTCTATAAGAGAAATTTCACTACCAGAATTTAGAAAGAACATAAACATATAATCTTTATGAATTGATTTATAAATTTCACTGTAATGAAAATAGGATCAGGTGAAAATCATCATTTAAATATCAATAAACTCTTTGAGTAAGGGAAAATAGAGGAGAAAAAAGATAAAGAATTTAACCTTGGATACAAGAAAGAAAGAAGATGTAAACTGGGAAAGGGTTTCTAGTCTGCTATAAAGAGGTCTGATTCAAAAGACAGCATTCCCCTTAATATTTCAACATCTAAATAAGAGCATATCTATTTGGGTTTATTTTGCCATTCTGAAACCACTATCTGTTACTCTAAATAGATTAAGTACTAGAGTATAAACAGTAGCTAAAATAATCAAGTTTGCATATCCATGAATTTGTTTATCAATACTACTGTATACTCAAAGCACCAAAACAGTATCAGTAATAATATTTAATATGACTGACTAAAAGCAGTATATTGTTGTTGTTATGTGCCATGGAGATGTTTCCAACTCATAGCGATCCTGTATATCTTTATGGGAGCAGAAAGCCTCGTCTTTCTCCCGTGGAACAGCTGGTAGTTTCAAACTGGCCGGATTCATAACCACTACGCTACCAGAGCTCCTTAAAAGCAGTGTATTACTTACCATTAAAGTTATAGACTAATGGATACAACAACTGCTTTGTAAAATTTAGTGTTATTGTTAAGTTTAGTGTAGATGGGAATAAATGAAACTAACCTAAAATCTAACAATAAAGAAAGATTATAAGCATATACCTTGTAAACTGACATAACAAAATATTGTTATTGTTGTTATGTGCCCTGAAGTTGGTTCCGACTCACAGCGACCCTGTACAGGGTTTCCAAGGCTGTAAATCTTTACTGGAGCAGAAACCTCATCTTTCTCCTGCGGAACAGCTATTACATAACATAAAACACCTTGTTTTAAAAAATAATTTAGTGATTCATGAAATTGTTCAAGCTATAATATAAAGTAGAAAAAGCATTACAAATTTCTAGCCAATTCCCACTTGTATGAATATTTACAATAGGTAAAAATGCAACTAAAAATAACACTGATTGTCTCTGATATTATAGATCATTTCTCATTCTTTGTATTTTTCTGTATTTCATATATTTACAACAATAAATACACATTGCATTTATAATTAGGAAGAAATGCTAAATAAACGTAGCAAAAATACTTACTTTGGGGAGTTTAGGATTGAAGTAGTTAATTATGCAAAACTCAAAGTAAGAGGCAAATCCCTCATTGAGCCAGATATTGTTCCACCAACTCATGGTAACCAAGTTTCCAAACCACTTTTAAAGATGGGAGAAAAGAGAATTTTCTTAACTTTAAGTACTATTTATTGTAGTGACATGTTAAATAAATGCAAGGTAAAAATATATACTTAAAAATGCATTTGCTATCAATACTAAAACCTGAAAACAAGACTCTAACAATCACATTACTGATTTAACATGAAGACATATTAGCCATGTATTTGCTCTCACATAATTATTTCACATCCAGTGATTGAAATCAATTCTTAATTTTAAACTGTGATGTTTATAGTAAGATAAGCTAGAGTTGTTGTTGTTAAGTTGCCATCTGACTCATAGCGACCCTGTATAGGTTTTCCGAGAAGCAGCTGATGGATTTGAACCAACAACCTAGCAGTTAGCTTATGACTAGCAATGCAGTTCTTATCCTACAGCTCTACACCAGGACCCCAAGTTAGAGTAACATTTCTCTAACAGTCGACTTTGCCCAAATGTGTTCCTGAATGTTGACTTAACACCTACAAATAAGGAGCTCTGGTAGCACAGTGGTTACGAATTGGGCTGCTAACCTCAGGGACAGCAGTTTGAAACTGCCAGCTGTTCTGCTGGAGAAAGATGAAGCTTTCTGCTCCTGTAAAGATTTACAGCCTCGGAAACCCTGTACAGGGTCGCTATGAGTCGGAACCGACTCTGACTCCATGGCACATAACCACCAATTACAGCACATCATATTATAAATAGGCTACTTCAAGATTTTGTTCTAAGTAGTTGTGTTTTAAAAATGTGATTTGACCTGCATCATGTACAACTCAATGATGAGGCCATGCAATTCATATGTTCTGCAAAATGATTCCAGTGTAATCATCTTCTATTTCAATTTAACATGAAGAAAGTGTCAAATGGATGATGAGCACAATCAAGAAAGCCAAACACTAGCTCCCAAATCAATCAATCCATGCCCTAGTATTTAATCAAATTCTTACAACAGCTGTAATGGACTAATAGTTAGCAGCCTGTATTTCCAAACAACGTCACTTAAGGCTATAATAAAAAAAGACATTTGCAGAGACTGATCAAAACAACAACAACTGAAGACGTGCAAGTAATCTTTCAGTGATCTTTTTAAGTATCACTTACTTTAAGATGGAATGAAAAACAAATAACTACTGCCTGCTTGGCTTACTTTTCCTGAAGCTGAATTTGTGGAGCAAAGTTAGCCTTCAGATACAAACATCCAATTCTTGGCTGGACTGTCTGGTTGAATAGGTACGATTCAACACCAATAATTCAAATCCGCTCAGAATCTCATTACACTGTTTCTAATTACTGTCACATCTTTCAAATACATACACACACATATATGTTGTTGTTAAGTGCCTTCAAGTTGCTATAGGGTTTCTGAGGCTTTAAATCTTTGTAGGAAAGAAGTCTCATCTTTCTCCTGAGGAATGACTTGGATGCTCGAACTGCGGACCTTGTGGTTCACAGTCCAGTGCTTATAGTATGGCACCACTGTGCACCTATATATGTGTGTGTGTGTGTGTGTGTATAATGTAATATAATATCTATTTATCCATCATCTATGTGGAGTTCTGGTGTGATACTGCGGGCTAATGCATCAGACTTCAAAGTCGTTTGAACTGCAAGGTTGGTGGTCCAAACTCACCAGTTGCTCCTTGGAAACTCTATAAAGGGTTGCTATGGGTCAGAATCGACTCAATGGCACTTAACATAACATAACCTAATGTAACATAACATAACATCATTTATGTATTCCGTGGTGCTATAGGATAAGCACTAGACTGCTTACCACAAGGTTGGTGGCTCAAACCCACCAGCACTCCTCAGAAACCCTATATAGGGTCACTATGAGTCAGAACCAATCTGAGCAGCACTTTAACAAGCAGCAGCACTTAACAACAACTTTATGGTTCAGTGCATTATCTTGCAACGCCACACCAGGACTCCCGATATATGCTATAGGATAAGCACTGAACTGCTAGATACAAGGTCACCAGTTCATACTCACCAGCTGCTCCTCAGAAACCTGTATAGGGGTCGCTATGAGTTGGAACCCACTTGACAGCACTTAATACATACATACATATACATATATATATATATATATATATGTTGTTTTGTTGTTAAGTGCTGTCAAGCCAGTTCTGACTCATAGTGACTCTGCATAGGGTTTCCAAGGAGCAGCTGGTGGGTTTGAACTGCTTACCTTGTGGTTCACAGTCCAGTGCTGATCCTACAGTGCCACACCAGGAGTCCATTATGTATATACTGGTACACAGCAGGATCATGTTTTTGTTTTGCTTTGGGTTTGGGGTTTTTTAGTACAACTGCTGAAGAATACCTTTGTATGAAATAAGAAAAAACATTTTACCACATGCCTGATGTCCAATCTCATGGGAGATAATGTAGGAGATCACAGTCTTCTTTCCTGTCAGCTGATCACTTGGTTGCAGCAACAATAATGACTCATCAAACATCAATAATCCCCAGTTTTCCATTGCACGATTGTCAAAAATAGGTAAGGCAATTATATCTAAGTGGATTTAAGTGGGGGGTGGGCAAAATGAAATTATCTCTTCCAAAAAATCTGTAGTTTCCAGATATATATATCACAAAATTCAAATTTAAAATTACTGAAAGAAAATATAAACAAATACTTATGAGGGAAGAGAAGGCTTTATTTAAAGAACAATACCAAAGATAAGATCCAGAAAAAAATTGTTTTGACATATAAAAATTAAATAATTTAGATGACCAAAAAGATACCATAAACAAATTTGAAAGACAAACCACAACTGGAGAAAATATTTACAGCCTAGATCACAAATAACCAGACAGTATTTAAAATATATATATATATATATTTAAGAAACTCTAACAAATCAAACAGAAAACAAAAATGTGAACAATTTACCAAAGAAAGCATTCATATGGCCAAAAATTCCTATTAAATTTTTAAATTTAAAATTTATAAGAAGATTAATAATTTATACTGATGTAGGTAGGGAAGCAGGGTAGCTCTAAAGGATAAGCATTTATTTGAGAACCACAAAGTGTGTCTTTTGAGCTCACAAGTCGCTCCTCGGGAGAAAGACGAAGCTTTCTGCTCCTGCAAAGATTTACGGACGTGGAAACTCTATACAGGGTCGCTATGAGTCAGAATCGACTTCACAACATTTACCAACAACAGCAGCAACAAGTTGGAGGAAAACTGCCACATAGCCGATTGGTGAGAGTATAAATAAGTACAACATTTCTAGAGCAATCTGGCAAAATATTTTGCAATCTTGCAAATGTTCATAGTCCTTGAGTTTTGGACTTTAAACTATAAAACATGGAAAGATTTATACTAAAGCTTGAAGAGATTTACCACAATAATTATTTTTAGTGAATTATAGTAACTCAAAAAAGGTGGCATCAGAGAAAGCGAGAGAGTGCTGTATATTGTAGGGATTGCAATCACTGTCATGAAAGAAAATGTTTATAAACTGTTGAATGGAAATTAATTTGCTCTGTGAATTTTCACCCAAACCACAACAATAAGTTAGGGAAAAAGATATAAATGGAAAAAGTTTTTAAACATATCTTATTAAACAATTTATTTTAGCAAATTGTTACATAGGCATTCTATATCTTAAAAATGACAAAATGAAAGTATAGTTAGTTATCTAGATCATGTTGCTATATCCTGTTATTTTTACAAAGTCATTCAAAGAACAAGGTCAATGCTATGGTGCAATTTTTATTAAAACAAAGAAACAATTACAGAGACACAGATTGAACTAAGGTAGACAGTGAGAAATAAAAGTACACACCAAAATGTTAGCAGTGGTTAGTTCTGTGATTGTTGTTGTTGTTGTTAAGTGCTGTTGAATCGGTTCTGATTCATAAAACCCTGTAGAGGGTTTCTGAGGAGTGGCTGGTGGGTTTGAACCATCAACCTTACAGTTCAAACTTACCTTGCAGTCTAGACCATTATGCTTGAAAAAGGAGATTTTTCTTCTCTCTCTTTTTTTACTTTTATTTTTCCAAAATTTCTACCATGTGATCATTTGTTACTTCTATAACTATAAGACCAAGATAAGTTTCTTTTATTTTTCTAATAGAAGAAATATCATTCTTCTATAGCCATACTGTGATTGCTTAATGAATGCTCTGTGCTGTGCTATGCTGATGTTTGTTGTTATTAAGTGCCATTGAGTCCATTCTTACTCATAGTAATCCTGTATAGGGTTTCCAAGGAACCGCTGGTAGGTTTGAACTGCTGACCTGTGACTCATAGCTGCTACTACAGTGGCACACAAGAAGTTCATATGTAACTTAAATTAACTTCACCCATGCCTGAAGTTAACCATGTACACTTGTACAGCTTAGTGCATCCATTTCATCACATAGTCTTTGGCACTCTATTATCTTTGCACATACTTAAGTTGACTCAGGCTAAGTTTCCCATTCATTTATCCTTCCTTCCCTCACCCAAGAATACTCTGCTCTACTCAAGCAAATCTCTTTTGTTCTCTACTATCACTGAGCCTTTCTTTGCTCATGCTGTTTCCCCTGAATCCATGAAATGGATTGCAGTTCCATGAATTCTGACTCATAGGCCCTAAAGGATAGAACAGAATTGCCCCATAATGTTTCCAAGGCTGTGAATCTTTACAGAAGTAGAATACCACAGCTTTCTCCCATGGAACAGATAATGAATTCAAACCATTGACTTTTCAGTTAGCTGCTGATCACTTTAACCACTGTATTACAAATTCTCACCAGTTCTAAGAAGTCATTTATTTTTATTTCATAGAATCAAACAAAATAAAATCCTCTCTTCTTGATAAGCAATGAACATTCATTCACCTATGACCCTATTTTATTTAATTTTAATAATCAATCCATTATACTGAAGTAATAACTAAGTATCCATGAAGCTACCATCTCAACTTTTAGAACAAACTTTGGCATGTTTTTTTCTGTTACGAGCCAGATAGTAAATATTTTCAGCTTTGCAAGTGATATAGCTTCTGCTAGAGCATTCAACTTTGGCATCAAAGTGCAAAAGCAGAAATGTTGTTGATAGGTGCCATCCATCTCATTGGGGGGGGGTGGATCTTCCTCTTTTTCACTGACCCTCCACTTTACCAAGCATGATGGACTGGTCCTTTCTGACAACATGTCCAAAGAACGAGAGATGAAGTTTCACCAACCTCACTTTTAAAGAGTATTCTGGTTGTTCTTCTTCCAACATAGATTTGTTTGTTGTTCTAGCAGTTCATGGTAATTTCAATATTTTTCTCCAACACCATAATTTAAATGCAAGCTGAAAGCCACAACAGTCTGAAAACCTGACAGATGAGTGGTAGATTCTTTATGAGTATTGTTCAGTGCTTCTTTATTGTAAACTCATGAATATCTTTTATATTATCTTAGATTCTAAATTTTAGTATTCATTGATAAAAGATAAACTGAAAGAACAACTTGAGAGAAACACAGTCAGTGGCTTCTTACATAACTTACTAAGACTAACAGTATGGACTACGCATGTGAAATGTTGTAGTGAAGGGGTTTTGTTCTTTTATTTTTTAAAATGATTTAGCCAGGAGATAAAGTAATTAAGAACCATTAGTTTATAAATTTTTCTTAATAATCATGCACTAGAAAGATTACTTATTTTACCTATCTGTAAAAAACACATTTTTATTGAGCACCTTCTATGTGTAATATTGACTAAGTTGTCAAATACCACCCTGATCTCCAGGAGTTGTTAATCTAGTCAGAATTTAAGTGGAATTACCATAGTCATTGTCCATATTTTCCCCCACCACAAATATTTACTGTTTGTCAATGTGAGTCAAGTTCAAAGAAAGACATCATTCAGGTCCTGACCCCAGGTTGAATACAGTATTTTGAGGGTTTTGATAAAGGGGTGCAGGATTCTACAGAAACATGAGAAAAGAAGTCAGGGAAGTCTTTCTGGAGGAGGAGGGTTTGAGTTGAGTAACACAGGAGTTAAACAGCTTGGTAGAAAGGCATTCCAGAATGCTCAAACTGCATGTTCAAGAGCTTAGGGATGAGGAGAGAAAGAAGATTCATAGGAGACAACAGAAATAGTGCCAGAGAACCTCTTCCATACTGTGCTGTCGTTGTTAGGTGCCATAGAGTCAGTACCAACTCATAGCGACCTTATGCACAGTAGAACGAAATACTGGCTGATCCTGGGCCAACCTCACTATTGTTGCCACACCCTAGCCCATTAATGCTGCCACATGGCCAATTCATCTTGCTGAGGGTCTTCCTCTTTTTCTCTGACACTCCTCCACCTTACCAAACATGATATCCTTCTCCAGTGACTGGTCCCTCCTGACAATATGTCCGAAGTATGAGAAATGAAGTTTGGCCATCTTGGCTTCCAAGGAGCACTCTGGCTGCACTTCTTCCAACACATATCTGTTGGTTCTATGGGCAGCCCATGTAGAACTGCCAAATTTCCTGAGAGGTTTAACAGGATGATAGAGTTTGGACTTTCTCATCAGAGTAATGGGAAGCCACAGAAAGCTTTTAAAGATGAAAGTAACATGATTGGATTTTTGCTCTGGAACGATCCCTCTGGCTTCAGTATGAAGAAACCAGAGAAGAGCTGGTGCAATAGAGATGTTCGTGATATAAGCTACAGTGAATTATAGGATGGGAGAAGTAGATGAATGTAGGAGATAGTATGGAGAGGACTAATTGGATGGAAAGGCTATATTGAGGAAATAAGATGTCAAGGTTAACTCTGGACTTTTCTTTTAGTATGCACAAAAGAAACTTTTCTTGGATAGATAAGTGTCATTTTGAAATACCTCACCCTCAGAAGTGCCAGGAGCTTTGCCTCTAAGGCTGGCCTCCAAGGCTGTGTTCCTGCTGCCTCCAACACCTTAAATGATAGGTATCCTCTCCAGGAACCCTGAATGGGCCAAAGCTGGTCCCCATTCTTCTTTAATTGGAACATTAGAGCACCAGGGGCTACAGACATCCTGGTGCTCATGACATTTGAGCTCCCAAATAGTTATTCTTCACCTTTTCCCATCATCTGCCAATATAGGTTGTTATTGTTACATGCCATGAAGTCAGTTCCGACTTGTAGCGATCCTGTCTAGGGTTTTCAAGGGGTAGCTGGTGGGTGTCAATATAAGCAGAGCTTACTTTTTGCATAGACTTCAGCAAACATACCAGAGGAACAAAATTCATCTGCACAAGACTCTCAATTTAGAAGGGAAAAAAATCGAATAACTTCCTGAGAAGAGCACTAATACAATTTTAAGAATATGTTCTGTAGATCCATGAGAAATAAGATGTTTATGTATTTCCGCAAGAATCAAATTACATTCGCACATGATTCCAATTTTGTAAAATGAAAAATCACAGATGAAACCACCAAGTCCTAATTCAATGATTCATAGCCAAAGCATGTTTTTTTAAAAAATCACTTTTCAAATGGGGATGTGAGTAACTCACTCAGGCCTGCTAAGAAGAACCAGAACATAGCATTGCACATTTGAATTATCACGGAAAAGTTCCGAAGGCAAGAGACAAACTGTGACTGGAAAAGGTGAGGTTACCATTGAATAACCAGCAAGGATCTACAGACTGATTGCTCTCTGAACACCCATTGGGCACATGGCACCATATCAAGAAAGAACAGACAGGTCCTAGTTAAAATTGTGTAAAAGAAAATGTTAGGAGGCCAGACTAACAGCAGGTAAATAGTGACAATGGGCCTTTAGAGGTTCATGTGGATACCTTCTGATCTCAACCCAAGAACCCCATAACAAAAAACCAGATGCACTGGAAAAGAAGTTGCCTCACCTGTTTTTGGAAGAGGGTAACTAATGTTAAATAAATCTTCCAGAAAAGAGAAGATGGGGCCGGTGATGTTCAAAGCAAAATCCGCATTCCCATTTGCAATGGCATCTTTTCGGGCCCAGATGCGTATCTATATCAAGACAATTAAACAGTGATTAGGACAAGCATGTGTGATGGTGAAAAATGGCAGCCTACTTACTCCAATTACCTTTTCAGAAGAAGTTCCATTAAAAAAAAAGAAACAACAAACTCAAACCTACTGTTCTTGAGTTGATTCCAACTCATGGCAACCATATAGGATCGAATAGAACTGCCATGTAAGATTTCCAAGGCTGTAAATCTTTACAAAACTAACCAGATATGGATCTGCTGGCTTCAAGTCACTGACACTTTTTTTTTTTTTTTGGGGGGGGGGGTTCACAGCAGAGTGCTTTAGTCACTGAGCCACCAGAGCTCCTTAGCTACATAATAGAATCTTCAAATGCATATGTGCCAAGAAAAGCACAGAAGGCTGCTCACTAAAGATGTAAGCAGTAATTCCCAAAGAGTGCATTCTTTTAACTTTTTCAAGAACATGTATAACTTTTGTCATGAAGAAAACAATCCCTGGAATGGTCCACACTGACATCCATTCCCACAGAAAATGAACCTTTTATGGCGCACTGGTTATGAATTGGGCTGCAAACCTAAGGTAAGCAGTTCGAAACTACCAGCTGTTCCGTGGGAGAAAGATGAGGTGTTCTGCTCCTCTGTAACAATTTACAGCCTTGAAACCCCGTACAGGGTCGCTATGAGTCGGAACCGACTCCACGGCACACAGCCACCACCATGTAAGGGTAGAAGAGGACCTTACATGCCTTTTCAGGATATATTCCTAATTATCTAAAACAGAATCCTGCAGGTGGTGGCGGTGGAGTTTATACAGTATGGTCCATTTTAAGCAATTTGAGTCTTGTGCAAAAACTGGTGATGAAAACTTTAACAATCTCACCTTGTTTTCAAATTTTAAAAGAAGGTAAATTTCCCTAATAAAAAACATCATAAAAATTCTTATGATTTTAAGAGTGCAGACTTTTGGGACCTTATCCATCCAAAAAGCACTGGACTGCAAACTACAAGGTCCACAGTTTGAGCTCACCATCTGCTTTGCAGAAGAAAGATGAGACTTTCTGTTCCTGTGAAGACTTAAAGCATTTAAAGTATATGAAGTACGCTGTGTCGCTCTTCAAACTTTGAATTAAAACTACCCCCCGAAGTCACCTTTAAACTAAGTCACAGTTTAGCACGAAGAGTAAAGTTTACCACCCTTAAGTTAAAAAACGAAAAAGTTCTATGCATAAGACCAAAGTGTCAACAAGTGTTTTAAAGCACAGATGGGAATGTTGGTGGTCAGGGAGTTTAAGTAAATGGAAGTGAAACAGCTAGAACAGCAGTAATGAAAATGTTGACGAAATATAAAGTATGTAAACAGTGCCACTGATCATTATGTCTAGAAACTGTGGAATGGGAGCAGATTTTGCTATGTATATTTTCACCATAAATAAAATGAAATGTTTTTCAACCTCTTATGATTTTAAAGCTGGTGAAGCAGGTGAATGATAAACTCTGTTTATGCTCTTGGCCTATGGTGCCTGCAATTGTTTGGAACATCTCTGTGTGATTTTGGTGTTATTAGCATTCATTACTATCATAATATAGAGTCCTGGTGTGGTGCTGTGGGTTAATGTGCCAGACTGTAAAGCCATTTGAACTGCAAGGTCGGCTGTTCAAACTCACCAGCTGCTCCTTGGAAACCCTATACAGGGTCGCCATGGGTCAGGATCAACTCGACGGCACTCAACAACTATTATAATATAAAATCATTTTTCACCTTATATATCATCTAACTACTTTTTAATGGAGTTGCTAGTATTGATTTTAAAATGCACACCTGAAATTCTATAACTCTGGAACAAGAGTTAAAACTTAATGCCATCAAATAGATTTCCACTCTTAGTGGCCCTACATTGGGTTTCCAAGACTGTAAATATTCATGGGAGCAGACAGCTCATCTTTCTCCCATGGAGCTGCTGGTGGGTTTGAACCACCAACTTTGTGGTTAGCAGCCCAACACCTAACCCACATCCCTGACAGGGATCCTTGGAACAAAAGTTGTTCTTGTCAAGTCAGTTGCCACTCATAGCAACCTGCCATCAAGTGGATCCAACTCTTGGGAGTCCTGGTATTTCGTTATTGGCCCTATAAATGGTTTCCAAGACTGTAAATCTCATGGGAGCAGAAAGCCTCATCTTTCTCCAACAGAGGAACAAAAGTTAAAGGTGAGGAAATGAAAACCATCATTTTTATGAGTGCAATTAATTTAAAAAAGAGCTCTATGGAAAACACTGGCAATAATGCTATGGAAACAAAATACAGCACTACAATATCTGTAGATTTTTGCACTCCAAGAGCACATTCACCTTACTTTGCTTTCATTCCTGCTAGAAAATTAGTCCCCTATTATGTGACTTTTGAATTACAATTCAGGAATGTTCCCTTTCACAAAATATAACAACCTGTGTTTGAAGACTTTGTGCCTAGATCCCTCCATTTCTTTTGTAGAGTCAGTTCTGGCTCAGATTGACTCCATGCACAACAGAACTAAAAATTGTGCCATCTGACAGACGAGTGGTGGTACGCACCTTCAGGCATCTCTATTTGGGGAAAGATGAAGCTAGAACTTGGTTTTGCCACTACAATAAATTTGCCCTCCTCTAGCTCCACCTTCTGAGGCAGGAGTTAGGAAGCCTGCTACACCAACACCCACATTGTTGTTGTTAAGTGCCATTGAGCTGGTTCCGACCCATAGCAACCTTGCATAGGGTTTCTAAGGAGCAGCTGGTGAACTTGAACTGCCAACCTTGAGGTACAAACCGACTTTGCCATCCAGCGCATTAGCCCACAGTGCTAAACTAGGACTCCACATTAGTGAGCAGAAATAATAGTGCCTCTACCCACCTTCAAGATAATGTGTGCAAAAAAAAAAAAAAAAAAGAGATAATGTGTGCATTTTTACTGTGTCCTGTTGGAAAACAACAGCAATAACAATTATGTTTGTATATTTATTTTCAGTTTACAAAATTCTGCTGCATAAATTACCTCTATAATGTAAAGGAGAAACAAGTGTTTTGGATTTCAAGGTAAATGAGAGGCAAAGTGACTTCTGGTCAGTCAATGAAGCACACATTTAGGAGATGCAGTGTAAAAGTTTCTTCAAAATCACACCTGGTCTACTAGTGCATCCTGATGATCTCCTCTACACACAGAAGAGCAAAATCTTCACAAGTGCCCACATGTGATAAATTCTACTAAGAGTATATAATATCTTATGCTAGTCACATGTTTCCTGTGTTATCCTCATATCATATATTAGCCACATTTTCAATATCACTAAACGTTTATCTCTTATTTGATGAGCACTTTTTGTATAGCCTGGACACTATTCCAGGAGTAGATTTTTGCTCCTCAATAGGACAATGGAGGATTCAATTTACATTGGAAAACTGAGCCATAGCCAAATGCACTGATGAATCCATCCCAGAGTTTTATCTTCTGGTTAAGGACATCCCTTTCTTAGGCACTCTCCATTTTCTTTTTGTGTCTATGTCTGTTGACATTCTTTTCAGGGTGATCTTTCACCTGAAAGATGAAATAGATTGCATCCTTTGCTAGAATGGTTGGCAGTGTAGCAGCCAGAGAACAGCAAGTCACTTGATATATGGGTGACCACCTGGGGCACTATAGCTATGTGGTTGCTTCTTTGTGCCTGGCTCTGAGTATGTGCTTCCCAAGTCATGCCTGAACAGATTTATCAATATACATCATGAACATTTGACTTAACCAATAGTAATTTTTGGAGCTCTGGTGTGAGCTGTGAGTTAATGCACTGGACTGCAAAGTTGGTTTGAACTGCAAGGTCGGTGGTTCAAGCTCACCAGCCACTCCTCGGAATCCTTATACAGGGTCGCTATGGATCGGAACCGACTCAACGGCTTTTAACAACAAATACTAGTTTTTCGAATATCAAGGATACATTGTTGTTGTTGTTGTTAAGTGCCGTCAAGTTGGTTCCGACCCATAGCGACCCTGAACAGGGTTTCCGAGGCTGTAAATCTTTACGGGAGCAGAAAGCCTCATTTTTCTCCCGCGGAGCAGCTGGTAGTTTCAAACAGCTGACTCTGAGGTTAGCAGCCCGATTTGTAACCACTATGCTACCAGAGCTCCTTAAGGATATATTGTTGTTGTTGTTAAGTGCCGTGGAGTCGGTTCCGACTCATAGCGACCCTGCACAGGGTTTCCGAGGCTGTAAATCCTTACGGGAGCAGAACGCCTCATCTTTCTCCTGCTGAACCGCTGGTAGTTTCGAACTGCTGACCTTGCGGTTCACAGACAGATTCGTAACCACTAGCTAGATATATTAGTCATTATTTAATAAGGGAAAACAGGCCAGAACCAAAAGATAAAAGCCAATGTTTGCCTTCAACATGTATAGAAAGTTCCCGGGTTACATACATCAGATTGTGGACAACTCTTATTAGCAGTGTCAGATTACCCAATAAAGAAGGTAAACACAGACTTACAATTTCACATTTTTCACCATAGCAAAGATTCTACTTTTAGATATAGCTAGCATCTATCTCTCTCCAACCCCATAGCACCTTCCTGCAGAATCATAACCTTTTTTCAAATATATAATCTCTGACAGGGATGGAGTACCCAGTAAGCAAGGTAAGCACGGGATAACTTATTCTTACTTACCTGTAGTGAATTTCACCACCAGTAAGTGAGCACAGTAAGTCTGTGCTTGTCTTGCCTACTGGGTAATCCACTCCAGTGTACTTTTCCTTTAATGTTATGCAAATTTACCCATACTTTGAAACTATTGAACCAACTCTCACTTGCAACATATTCTTTATCATAATCATCTTCACTTGCTGCATGTGCAGCTTTTATGTATTTTTTTATTTAGCATTAAGGAGCAGAGTTTATTGTGAACCTCAGGGTATAAAAAATCTGGGGATTTGATTGCATAGCCAGGCCTGCAAGAGACAAACGATTAGAGAGTGGACAGTTCAGCAGCCATGCAACGCTGGACATAGGGTGACTCTTTGTGCTCTTCGGTAAGTATTTATGGACCCCAGTTGTAGCGTTCTGCCATTATTATGATATGTAATTTTCTCTATTTATGTCCCCTCCCCCCTTTAAATTCCTGTTTGTTTCCAATTGTTCTGTTTTCTCCAGATGTCAAGTTTATATTACCACAGAGTGAGACTTAAAATTGGGCATGGCATTTGTACTGGACCATTCCATCTGGTAGCGTAGTGGTTACAAATTGGGCTGCGAACCGCAAAGTCAGCAATTCGAAACTACCAGGTGTTCCGCGGGAGAAAGACGAGGCGTTCTGCTCCCGTAAAGATTTACAGCCTTGGAAACCCTGTACAGGGTCGCTATGAGTAGGTTCTGACTCCACGGCACATAACCACCACCACCATTCCAGTTACTGACCAGACTTAGATTGTCCATGAAGTACTCACCCTGAATCCCAGTTGGTTATCGCCAAAGTAGCGGATCACATAGAGTCCACAGGCATTTGATGGAGAAGGAACCCATTAGCAGGGAGTTAGTGTTAAAAACATTCTGAGGGCTTGCTAGGATATACTACAGTAATAGCTTGTTGTTGTTAAGTACTATAGATTATAACTTCTTATTAAATGGGATCACTCCATATTTCCAAAGACTAGATCAAGTGTTGAACTAGAGTATGCTGCTGTTGTTGTTAAGTGCCATTGAGCCAATTCTGACCCATGGTGACCCTGTATAGGGTTTCCAAGAAGTGACTGGTGAGCTTCAGCAGCTGACTTTCAGTTCAAACTGACTTTGCAGTCCAGTGCATTAACCCAAAGCACCACACCAGGACTCCTATCCTAGTGAAACAATAATTCAATATGAAATATGCTAGTGAAACAATCATTAAACATCAATCATTTCTAGTGTTGAAATAACTCAAGGAAAAATGGGATAACTCATCAAACAGGAATTTTGTTGACAAACTTCACACAAATGAGAATCAAACATGATTTTAATATGAAGATAATGTCAGACCTATTCTTTTCTTGTCCGTCTTTGGTCTGCAGATGCATAAATGTACCATGGAGAAAAAACATTTCTGTATAACAAACCAGACTGACAGTAGAAGATGTATAATTTCTCTTCTCTGAATAAAATTAATGAGCTACTTCTGAGTAATTAAGAAGGCTATCATATAACTGCTTTGACCATTTTAAGACCAAAAGGAAAAATATCTAATAGGAAAGTGTGGTTAGTTCTAGACACTTGGTTATGTAGTTCTTGATGAAGTTCTCATTGGACATTCCAGAAGATAAAAGTTATCTCCTGAAAGACAGTGCAAATAAAAATTTCCACTTGTTACAGCTTTCCAGGCTTCTGTACCTATCATTTGATCTTCTGATCCAAGAAACGTTAAGTCACAAGAAAAAAACAGCCTCAGAAGGAATTTCAATGATGTAATTTCTAATCAGGTGTAGATCTGCCAGAAGCATAGAAATATATCCATGAAAATATTGTTCATTGTCCATAAAATTATTGAGAGTGTCTCCATTAGCGGTAAAGAAATAACTAATTTGATCTCCTGTGATATCTTTATCTTCTAGAATTGGAGACTGGGAATGAGGAGCATATGCACTAGACACAAATAAATGCATCTAGTTTATGTTCTTCTTTCAGTTAAACTACAGTCATAAAGGCAATATAGGATCCCATACTGTGACCCAAAATGCAAATGCTTTATCCTGGAGGAATGGCAGCAGAGCACAAACAATTATAACAACTTCATAGAAGCTCTAACTTGTAAAAGGTTCTTTAAATCAACTTTGTCATATAGCAAGCCTTATGGAGTGTATGTTTAGGAGGCTAGAAAACCAAATTCAGAATGCTGGCTCTTGCAGAAGGCTTTCTTTTGTTGTTGTTGTTGTTGTTAGGTGCCATTGAGTAGGTACTAACTCATAGCTACCCTAGGCATAACAGGATGAAACACTGCCCAGTCCTGCACCAACATCACAATTGTTGCTACATTAGAGCCCATTTCTGCTGCCACTGTGCCAATCCATCTCATTGGGAGTCTTCCTCTTTTTCTCTGACTCTCGTCTTTACCAAACATGATGTCCTTCTTCATGGACAGGTCACTCCTGACAATCTGTTAGAAGTATGACAGAGGAAGTTTGGTCATTCTGACTTCCAAGGAGCACTCTGACTGACTTCTTCCAACACAGATTTGTTTGTTTCTATTGGTAGTCCATGGTACTTTTAATATTCTCCTCCAACACCATAACTCAAATGTATCAATTCTATGGTCTTCCTTATTCACTGTCCAACTTTCACATGCATATGAGGTTACTGGTTCTGGGCCAACCTCACAATTGTTGCCATGCTTCTGATGTCACATTTTTCTTCATATAATCTAGTTTCTTGGATTATTTGTTCAGCATTTAGATTGAATAAATATGGTGAAAAATTACAATCCTATCACACACTTTGCCTAATTTAAAACCATTTAGAGTTCCCTTGTTCTGTTTGAACAACTGCCTCTTGGTCTATGTACAGGTTCCTCATGAGCACAATTAATTGTCCGAAATACTCATTCTCCACAATACTGTCCATAGCTTGTCATGATCCACATAATTGAGAGCCTTTGCATACTCAATAAGTACAGGTAAACATTTTTCTGGTATTCTCTGCTTTCAGATAAGATCCATCTGATGTCAGCAATGATATCCCTGATTCCACACCCTCATCTGAATCCTGTTTTGAACCTCTGACAGTTCTCTATCAATGTACATTTGCACCAGTTTTTGTATTATCTTAGCAAAATTATACTTGCATGAGATATTAATGATATTGTCCAATGACTTCTGCATTCTGCCGGGCCACCTTTCAGTGGAATGGGCACAAATATGGATCTCTTCCAGTCAGTTGGCCATAGAGTTGTCTTTCAAATTTCTTGGCATAGATGAGTGAGTATCTCCAGTGCTTCATCAGCATGTTAAAAGATTACAACTTGTATTCCATCAATTACCGGTGCCTTGTTCTTTGCCAATGCCTTCAATGGACCTTGGACTTCCTCCTTCTCTATCGTTGGCTCTTGATCATATGATACCTCTTGAAATGGTTGAACATCGACCATTTCTTTTTGGTACAGTGACTCTGTGTATTTCTTCAATCTTCTTTTGACACTTTCTGCATCATTCAATATTTTGCCCATAGAATTCTCCAATATTTCAAGTGAGAGACTTG
The DNA here is from genome assembly GCF_000296735.1 of Chrysochloris asiatica. Lineage (NCBI taxonomy): Eukaryota > Metazoa > Chordata > Mammalia > Afrosoricida > Chrysochloridae > Chrysochloris > Chrysochloris asiatica. The sequence goes on from NW_006408661.1 coordinate 4,793,865, forward strand.
AAAGTTTTCTTCAGTTCCCTCAGGTTGAGAAATGCTGAGCATGTTCTTCACTTTTGATTTTCTAACTCCAGGTCTTTGCACATTTTGTTATATTTGACTATGTCTTCTTGAGCTGACCTTTGAAATTTTCTATTCAGCTCTTTTACCTCCTCATTACTTCTATTTGCTTTAGCATCTCTACACTGGAGAGAAAATTTTAGAGTCTCTTCTAACATTCATTTTGGTCTTTTCCTTCCTTCTTATCTTCTTAATTACCTTTTGCTTTCTTCCTGAATTATGTTCTTGATGTCATCCCACAACTCTTCTGGTCTTCAGTCGTTAGTGTCTAGTGCATCAAATCTGTTCTTTAGATTATCTCTAGATTCAGAGGGGATATGTTCAAGGTCATATTTTGGCTCTCAAAGACTTGTTTTCATTTTCTTCAGCTTAAGCCTGAACTTTCATATGAGCAATTGATAGTCTGTTCCACAGTCTACCCTGGCCTTGTTTTGGTTGATGATATGGAGGTTTTCCACTGTCTCTTTCCACAGTTGTAGTTAATTTGATTTCTGTGTATTCCATCTGGTGTGGTCCATGTGTATAGTCGTCTTTTATGTTGTTTAAAAAAGATCTTTTTTAATGATGAAGTCATTGGTCTTGCAAAATTCTGTCATGTGATGTTCAGCATTGTTTCTATCACCAAGGCCATATTTTCCAACTACTGATCCTTCCTCTTTGTTTCCAACCTTTGCATTCCAATCACCAGTAATGAACAGTACATCTTGATTGCATGTTTGATCAATTTCAGACTGAAGAAGTTGGTAGAATTCTTCAGTTTTATTATCACTGGCTTTAGTGATTGGTGTGTAAATTTGTATAATAATGGCATTAACTTGTCTATAGATTATGGATATTATCCTATCACAGACAGCATTGTACTTAAAGATAGATCTTTATATGTTCTTTTTGATGATGAATGACTCCATTGCTCCTCAATTTGTCATTTCCAGTATAGTAAACCATGGGACTATGATATTCAAAATGGCCAATGTCAGTCCATTTCAGCTCACTAATGCCTAGGATATCGATGTTAATACATTGCATTTTATTTTTGACAGCTTCCAATTTTCCTAGATTCATATTTTGTACATTCCATGTTTTGATTATTAATGGATGTTTACAGCTGTTTCTCTTCATTTTGAGTTGTGCACCATCAACAAACAAAGATGCCAAGAGCTTTATTCCATTTGTGTCATCACAGTCAACTCTGCTTTGAGAAGGCAGCTCTTCCCCAGTCATATTTTGAGTGCCTTCCAACTTAAGAGGCTCATCTTCTGGCATTATATCTGACAATATTCTGGTGCTCTTCACCAAGTTTATATTTTCAATAACCTGGTGCTGACAGTGTTCCTCTGCTATTATAGGATTTCCAGTGACTAAATATTTGGAAGTAGTTTGTCTTTCCTTTTTCCTACTTTGTTTTGGTCTGGAAGCCCATCTGAAACTATCCCCCATGGATGACCCTGCTGGTATTTAAAATACCTGTGGCAGAGTTTCCAGAATCACAGCAATACACAACCTACCACAGTACAACAGACAGACAAGGGATGGTTTTCTTTGTTGGCTCTGTGGAAATGTCCTTGTCTCCTTTCAGCATCTGTAAGCCCAGTATTCCTTGGAGAGCTCCACACACTTTGGCATCCATCTTCCCCTGGATCTAGGAGCTTTACAGTACATGGACCCCAGGTCATAAGGATGGACTCCTCTCACAGCTCTTCTATTTGGTGGTAGTAGATCCGTCTTTCTCTGCTTATTTCCATGTGCATCTTTTAAATCATTGAAAAGACTTCAAACCTCTTCTTGGACTAACATAAGGCTAAATAAGAACTGTATGCACTTGTCTGACTTATCTACAAATTCAACTTAAGGACACACTTAGGAATGGATCTTGTTGGTAACCTGGGAACTGCCTTTATTATTAATTCATCATTAAATCAGGCGAAGTGTAAGATAGAGTAGCTTTGTGCAGTTCTCCTCCTTGAGATGTGGCATGGATTGACTTCCCACCCACAGTTTTTTTTTGTTTGTTTTTTTTGTCTCTATGAATCGATATTGAGAGCCTAAAAAATTTGGGGCCTAGGAGAAGGCCTCCACCTCCTCTAGGGCCAGGTTTTCCTCAACCCTATGAAGTGGACTTGGCTGGGGAGAACTGGGCCTAAGGCATTTATCTAACTCAACTCTACACTTTATTATAAGGAGCCAAGTGGAGTATGAGCTGGGAGTATGAACTACTGCAAGGTCAGTAGTTCAAAGTTACCAGTTACTCCATGGGAGAAAGATGAGGCTTTCTGCTCTTGTAACAATTTATAGCCTTGGAAACCCTATATAGGGTTTCCCATGAGTAGGAACTGACTAGGTGGCACACAACTACCACCAGCACACTCTACTATAGTGCACAGACCATTACATAAATTACTTTCATGATAATCTTAATTGTTTCTTATAATGAGAGGAGAATTGGGTGAAAACTAGGTGTTTCAGGACAGAAGTCCCACATTATGGAACTCTACGAGAATATCCCACATCCTGGAGTCGAGGAACATGGCAACCCTACTTTTAGACATGGATGACATTTAAGTTGCACACAACATTTCAAACTCTTCAGATGTTTCTTGCTGCTATTTTTATCGGTTGGTGCCTGTGACATATTAGTTGCTGAACATTTTTACTACTGTCCCATCTTCAGAGCCTATATCAACTAAGGACTAAGGAAACAACTTGTGCTAAATCAGAGTTCCAAGACACCAGTTCAGCAGCAATTGCCATTCTCTCCTATACTCTGTAAAGGTAGCAGCCAGTTGAGCAGAGGAGTTCAAAATCTATCTTGAATGTGTTTAATGCACAGCCTCTTCATGGAAACCACCCCACAGAGCTGCAGAGGAAATTGTTGCATTCCATTCTACAATGCCACACATAGAGCTTTAGCAGGACTTGAAAAAGAAGCCAAGAGAGAACCTGGAGGTGACAACAGGATATGTAGGGGTAGCGTCTGGAAGTTCAAAGAGTAATGACTCATCTACATCTAGTACATTTCCCCTTACCTTAAGAATCTCCCTTACTCACCTCCTTGCCCCTTTCAGTTCTGTTGACATGGTCATAGTCACATATAGCGAATGCAGCTAAGTATGTTGGCATTCGGGGTGTGGTATAAAAGGTAGTAATTGTCCATTTGCTTCCATTCACATCTTCTCTTTCAGACTGACCTATAGAAATTAATTTTAGTTCATGTCACTATAAACCTGGTCAAAAATATCCACCTTTGAAATAATTCATCATTTATTGTCACCCAGCTACTTCTTCCCAACCACTCCTCATTATCTAGCAATTTGGAAAATGACTGCGTGGCAATGAACAAGAAGAAGCTCTAAAAAATGAAGCAATGTTAGTTTAGTGATAGTACTCTTTACCTACCACATAGGAGCTGTTGTTTACTAAGTGCTGTCGAGTAGGTTCCACCTCAGAGTGATCCAGTATAGCGTTTCCAAGGAGCGGCTGGTGAGTTTGGACTGCTGACCTTGCAATTCAAACCAACCTTGTGGTCCAGTGCTTATCCTACAGCACCACACCAGGTTCAATTCCCAGACCTCACGTATGGTCACCACTTTTCTGTCAGGGGATGCTTGCAAGTTTTTATGATGCTGAAGAGTTTTCAGCTGAGCTTCCAGACTAAGACAGACTAGGAAGAAATGTCTAGTGATCTATTTCTGAAAATTAGTCTCTGAAAAATCCTTTGTGTTACAGTGGTCCAATCCGCAACTATCCACGGTCATGGCCCAGTGCAGGGCAGCATTTTGTTCCATTGTACACTGGGTCTCCATCAACCAGGTTCCAACTTGACAGCAGCTACCAACAACAAGCTATCAAAAACTACACTAGGAAGTTCTAAGCACAGCATTTTGAGCTCAAATCTCGAGTATCTTGAGTAACATGGTTTTGACTGAGGGCCAAACCTGTAAACACTGTACATTTGACCCCAAATCTGTCTTCCTTCTATTTCACCCACTTCTATTTCCTAGTCCAGTTCATTTCTCACACTACATAATCTTGAGCTGCCCAGGCAATTTTGCCCAGGCAATTAATAGATAAATAGAGGCAATTTTGTTACTTGGAGGACTTATCTATATCGACATTGGTGGCAGTCTGGGATTTTTAATGCAGAAACTACAAACTGAAATGCCTATAAGCACAAGGCACTTCATGTGAAATGGGCCAGTGGACAACAACAGGAAGTGGTGGGGACCATGGCAGACTGGAGAGCACAGTCTACAAGCAGTTGCTTCTCAGTGTAACTGATTGCTGTCAACTAGGAACTGCAGGCTAAGTTTTGCTGGGCTTGCAGGGAAGTAAAAAAGCTTAATTTTATGTGAAATCTCTGGATTTTAAAAAGCTGGAAACTAATTCAATAAAAAGGAAAAAGTTATGTGAGCCAAATCAAACATATCTGTGTACTAGATTTAATTCCAGTTCACCAGCTTGTTATCTTGAATCCTCAAAAGGTGAAGCCCTAATTTATTCAAACTTCCTAAAGCTCCAATGACAGACTGCCAACACATGAAAGGACTGTTTTAAAGTCCCCAGATTATAATACAAAAAACAATCATGATTTATAATCCCCGAGATGTGGATGCTGACACATACCCCATGTGACTGCTCTCCTTAAACACACCCATCTTTGTGATTTCCTCTTTCCCTGAGATTTACCTGGAGGGTGACTACACTGATTTAAATCCACAATGAATTGTTTGAAGGCAGTATTCCAGGATAATGTTTTAAAATTACTGCCTTTCTTCTGAGTTTTCGAGAAAACTCTAGGATTTGGGGTAACTTGGCATCACTGATAACAATATAGCAACACAATGGTTATAGTTATACAATAACTATATTACTAACACATTGCCTAGAAAAGATATTGATATAAAAACTATCATAGATTGAATATGTATGTGTCTGTGTTTATAGGTATATAAAAGGGTGAGTCAAAAAGTATGTGCACTGCATTTCTGGTAAAGCACCTGTCCACATCCACAGCTGATGGCAACATTGAGCAGGCACATGAAATGATTCTGTCAAACACACGAGTGTCAGTGGATTATATGGGGAAAATAATTTGCAAACCACACATGGCACTGCCTGTGAAATAATCCATGACAGACTTGGGTTCCGAAAAGTTTATGCAAGATGGATACTGAAAAAACTCACAGAAAAGTATAGAAGTGTTTGGACATCTGCAAACAAAATTTGGACTGATGCTCAAAGGAAGGTAAAAGTTTCTTTAAAAAAAAAATCATTACTCCTGGTTGGCCAGCAGTGTGGCAAGACCTGGGGACTCTTGGGCCCAGAGTCAGTGACATAGCCACAGAGGACTAGAGTGGAGAATGAAGCATCCAGCTGATAAGAAGAGAGGGCATATGCACAAGAGCACTCACACTTGCAGATAACACCCACTTGACCTGGCTTCAATGACTACATGATCAGAGCTCAACTAGAAGAAGAAAGAAGAGGGAAAAAAGAGTAATCTGATACAATTTGATGAACTTGACCTACAACTATGGATGCAGTAGCTCAAAAAAGGGAACAAATTTTTACAAGGATCATTCCCACTGCCTCCATACACAGAGTAGACAGGGATGGGCAACTTGGACATTGGCTACACAAAATGGGTGGTGGGGACGGGGGGGGAGGCTACAAAGGCAAGAAGTGACTGGCTTAGAAGCTTTCAAGAGGGAACCTAGATCCAGAGGGCATGGAGGAAGGTAGAATCTCCACTGAGTAGTATCCAATCTGTCTAGGTGGGGCTGATGATACAATAGTGAATAATTGTTATCAGGACTGATTGTGAGGGTTGCAAATGTAAAGGTAGACATTTTGTAGCTAGGAGGGGAGTGATTAGCTTTTCAGTCTAGGAGCGGAGGTCCCTGGGACCATCAAGGGAGAAGAGCAGAGAGCAGGACCCTACCTAGAGAAGCAGTGATGCCTGAGATGGTGGCAGAGATAATGACGTAGAGTGATGGAGCAGTTGGGAACGTTAGACCCAGAGAGGGAGAGGGACTGTGTGCTGATGACCGGGGAGGGCAGGGTTGTAGTGTATACCCTTTGGTTGGTTAATGATGCATGTAGGGGATTGTAATCATGGCAACGAAACAATATACATGTATGAAATGGAAACATCCTAAATTGCTGACCAAGAAAAGTTTCAAAAGTCCACCATCAGCTGGGAAATGGATGCTTACAGTTTACTGGGATCGTCAAAGGCCCGTATGGGAACACTATCAGGAAAAAGGTTCAACAATCAACAGTGCTCATTACAGTGAGATGCTTAATGAAAAGTTGAAGCTAAATCTGGGATTAAAAGCGGAGGACTGCTATGCAAGGGCTTTGTGATCTTGTATGAAAATGCATGTCCACACACCTCTGCCCCTACGGTTGTCATTGCAACAATGTTAAAGCAGCCCCGCTATAGTTCTGATCTTGCTCCCTTGGATTTTTGCCTATTGGTACCCTGAAAGTAGCCCTTCAAGGATGAAGATTCACCTTTGTGAAGAAGTGAAGACAACATTGCATTTGTTGCTCCCAGTTCAGCCAAAAATATTTTTTTAAATAAGGGAATATGAAAGTTTGTTGACAGATGGACAAAGGAGATTAAGCCAGAAAAAATGATGTATTTGTCTTTTCTAAAAATTGATTAAAATAAATTTGACAGGCAGAGTGCAGATAATTTTTGACTCACCCTCCTTTGATATGTCTGTGTGTGTTTGAGGGTAAATCTATAAGTATTGCTACAAAGTCATAGAAAACAAAAATATAATAGTATGAAGCTATTGTTTCTTGATAAATCTTTAATCTAGGTCTATATATTTCTGAAGGTAGTGTTTCTATCACTGTAGTATAAGCACTGGATTGGTGTCCACCAGGTCATCAGTCCAAATCCTCTTGGAAACCCTATGCATAGTGCTATAAGGCTGAACCAACTTAACAGCACACAACAACAACAACAACAACTGTAAGGTGAGTACTTCAAATGCACCAGCTGCTCCCTAGGAGTAATATAAGGCTGTCTACTCCCATAAAGATGGACAGTCTTGGAAACCCTGTATAAAGTTGCTATGAATTGGAATTGACTTGATGGCAATGGCTTTAATCTTTCCCCAAAGAATTCTGCATTCTTTCCTTTATACCACATGAAAAGAGCATCCTAAGGGACTCAAATAGTGTTCCTTGGAAATGATCTTTTGAATTTTAGGAACAAAAAGAAGTCTGAAGTGGCAAAATCAGGGTTGTAGGGTAGGTACGTAAGTTGTGTTTTCCCCAACACTATTCTCAAAGGACTGTCTTGATACTGTTGAGGAATGAACGAATAGTTGTCATGATGGAAAAGAAATTGCAGTTCAACTTTCCTATCTTTTTTCCTCACCAATGCCATTTTCAATTTTCTTAAAACTTCTTATTAATAAATACCTCTGTCCTTCAAGAAATATATCAAGATGATCTCTTTGGAATCCCCCAGAAACAGCTGCCATAACCTCCTGAGTGTTCTGCCTTTAATTTACCTGACTCAGCAGACCCCTTGGAATCCACTATTTTTGGTTGAACCTGTTTTTTGAAGGCAACCGAAAGAGACAAGTTTATTACTGAGGAAACTAGTTTGCAGTCATCCACTGATTGTAGAGATATGCTTAAACACATTTTGTTTGGGAAAAAACCTATGTGTGTATGAACTAGAACCCTAATAGCAAAGCTTTTGGACTTACCTGTGTATGTGTGTGTGTGTGTGTATGTGTATGTGTACATATACCTGCATCTCTGTGTGTATGTATATACACCATCTGAGCTTCCAAAAGACTGTGGAAGTTTTCCATTATCTTTCTATTCTATTTTTCTAGGAACTCTTGAAGCCCCCCTGTGTGTATTCAATATATATAATTACTTACCTAGTCTTGGCATGTTGGAAAGTGCCACATAACTTGGGTGATGTATAATTGTAATATTAAAGGTTGCCTTCAGAGCTGGCTCATCAAAACAAGGGAAAACATTCCGAGCAAATGTGGGCTCCATCTGAGATGCTAACAGGGCCCTGAAATACATTTTGTCAGGAAAATCTACTTATTTTATTCATTGGAAATAAAAATATATATGTAATCAAGGGACTATGACTTAGAATTTAACCTGGAGTAAGAGAAGGAGCTCGAATGCTTTCCATTCACCCTCCTCACTGCCCTCCCCACAACACACACGCACACCCCAATTCTCACTGCAATTCAGAATTCTTTTAAGACTAGAAAAAGAAGAAAAAAATCATTTCAACCAAAAAGTAATACCTGCTTCATTACATAATAAGCCTGTTAAACTGTTCACAAACAAAATAGGAATAAATATAACAAATATGCAATGCCAATCTTTTGCAAACCAGTTCTTTTAAAACTGGATTATTTCTCTGGGTGTGGCCCAGTGTTTTCATCCTCCACCAAAGCACAAGACAGTTGTAGAACATCTGTATTTCTCTCTCTCTCTCTCTCTCTTTTTTTTTTTACAAACTCCCTCTTCTTGGTTGAAACCTTATAAAAACTTTTACTTGGCTATCCCTGGGGTAAACCCCAAGTACATGCCAACTGAACAAAACAGTGTACATCTGGTTAAATTTATCAAATGCCTACTACTTATTCTCCCTTCTTTATGGAAAAATACAAAAAATAAAAAAAGGAAAGAAATTATCATCAGTAAATTATCATCAGTACACCATCCCACAGTGTACTGATCATTTGTAGGGAAGAACTTAGGGGCAAGAGTATCCTGAGCAAACAAGAAAACTGTTCATCTTCTGGAAACAACAAGGATTCCAATAAACAAAGTTCTCCTTAAAATATGATAATATGGGTGTCAAAGTCCTTTTCCTCCTCAAACTCTGAGACTTAACATCTCTATCAGTGATGCACTTACCCATGCTTCACAGCCAGCTCTTAGCTAACTAAAAGGTGACTTTAATAAAGGCATATCTTCTAAGAGTGTGTCCCATTCATTACCCACCAGGATGAGACCTGGGCTCCCACAAAAATTCACACAGCTATAGGAAGGGCAAATACAGCAGGTGGCCTATTCAAAAACCTTTCACAGTCGGTTAATTTGATGTGTCAGTAATCTCACTGTGACAAAACTCTAATTTCTAACAGCTTGTTTTGCCCTAATTTGTTCTCTCCCATTTTATTATACTCTTGCTTGCATATAATAGAAGAAGGTCTTTGGAGCTCTCAACTACAGAACACTATTTTACTGAGCAATCTGTAATAGTCACACAACTATGCTGAGCTGCCATTTTCCCATCTAAAAAAATAATAATATATCGTGTACTGCTATTGTACTTTATTATAATTAACTATATTTATCAACAAGTGACTCTTGAATTCTTCTAGAAGTTGGGGATTATACATTTCTTATCCAATGTCATTCATAATACTTGGCAAAAAAAAATCTGGGTTTCTAGTAATTGAATAAACATTTGCTCAACCTTGAAGCTATTGTAAAATAAAGGCATTAGGAATATTAAGTACATCTGCAGAGTTTGTTTCACTGCTATTTGGTTTGCTGTTTTGGTTGAATAAATATTTGTTCAACCTTAAAGCTATTATAAAATGAAGGCTTAAGAGAATATTATGTGTATTTGTTGAGTTTGTCTCACTGGCATTTGGTTTGCAGTTTGGGTTGCTGTCTTTATAAGGACTATAATAGAGGCCAGCGGTGATCTCCAGGCTACTTATAGCTATAAAGCTTTGATTCTAAAAGGGATAAAGATACCCAAAAGGATAGGAAAAGAGTGTATGATTTGGAGAAATGACTCCCTCAGAAGATCATGCATGGCCTTCAGTAGGTCTGTGTCTCCTACACTTGTAGTACATTATGTACAAATGTGATATAGTAGCATGAAAAAGAAAAATGAAAAGTATAAAAGCACATCTAATTCTCTAAGTACCCATTTATATATTTAGAAAGTCAACAAATGCCTATTGTTTTCATTACAGAGATTACAAAAAGTAAAGCATGACAACATTTTCTCAGTGCACACTGTGGTATAACGCACTGGACTGTAATGTCAGTTTGAACCGCAAAATCGGTGGTTCAAATTCACCAGCCACTCCTTGGAAAGCCTGTACATGGTCACCATGTGTTGGAACTGATTCAAAGGCACTTAACAACAACGACAACAACATGAGTTCACAAAAATATATGAATCTCAAAGATGGAACAAGGTGGGGAGTAGGGAAAACATCAACTCGCCAAGGACAGAGGAGGGATAGGTTCATCAAAAGGTGGGGTAGGTTCCCTAAAAAGGTTAACAGACACAGGTTTTAGAAAAATCATCACTTGAACAAACCAAATATCAAACGAGTGCTTTCCAATTTCATGATTCAAGTCTCCAAAGAAGTGAAACAAACAAACAAACAAAAAAACCACATGAATATTACTCAATTTTTCTCCCTAGTTTTAAACAAACAAAATATTAGGGACAAACACATAACCACACAGCATTTCTGGCTCTCAATTTTAACTGCACAGACTGTCTCTCCACAAAAGTCAGGGCCAACCAGCAGCACATGTAATTTCATTATGTCACATCTGGGGAACCTCATACTGATGCATCATTCCCTTCTTTCTGCACTGGGCTCAAGCTACTCTGTAAGGATATCATGACCTCAGAAAAGAACACCATCCAGAATTCTTTCCTCCTTTCAAACCTCACTGAAACATGCTATTATGTGGCTCGTAAAGTCCGCATGCAGAGTAGTCAGCTGGTGAGGGAGTTATCTTGGAAGAATCTATCTCCTGGTGGCTCAGGATTGTGGACTCACTTGCCTACCTTCTCGTATAGCCAAAAAAATCTTGGACTTGTGTCTTGTGATGGACGAGGTCTTAGTGGTCAAGAACCACAGAATGCCCTTGGGAATCAATCTACTACCATGTTAAACAATCTACTACCATGTTAAACAATTCACTCAATAAGATATTTCATTTCAAATTATTTTATGAACTCAGTGTGCCTCCAGTTGTAGTTAACAAGTGCTAAATAACATAGCTGTTCCAGAACTCTCCAGAGAATTATAAAAAAAAAAATTATTTTTACACACACAGAAAATTACCCAGGAATCAAAATGCTTAGTGGAGCCAGATGTTACACCACTGGACTCTGGTTCAAGAATTGGCCCATAAAACACATTTGTTTATTACTTGTGTAATAAGATCTTAAAACTGAAGTTTCCAGCAGGCAACAAAATATAATTCCAAACAAAATTTCCAAAGAAAGGTGCCAAACCATCATATGAAGATTTTCCAAGACTTCCCTTAAGAACCCCTTGGGCCCCTCAACTAGGTAAAAGACATAGAAGAAGATCATGAAATGGAGAGAAATTACATCTTTTGGTAGGGAGGAGGCAGTTTTTTGCCAAGACCTCTCAAGCGGATGGGAGGAAGTGCACCCTCTAACCCTAAGCTAGGAAGGAAAATACAAAGTGTCTTCTGAGACAGAGTTCTAGAAGCTGGTGCTCAAACCATTCTTGAGAAGACTGAAATTGACACTCTGGTTGGCTAGAACTCCTACCAGGTGGGTATCTATAAAACACGAGAAGGTCAGATTGCTTTGAAGACAGAGGCAGTAGACTGCTGCTACCTTGGAACCCTCATCAGTCCCAGGCAAGAAATGCATGTGTGTTCCCCGGAAGAGCTGTGGGCCCTGAGGTATCAAATGAGCCAGTGTAAGGCCTGCCTTGGATTCTGCTCTATAGAGCCACCTGGAGGGGTCAACAAGTACTGGAGATGCACTAGTCGATGTTCAGGGACTGAGGAAGAACAGAGCAGAGAAGCATCCTGTTGGGTAAAGAGAATTGTAGGAGAAAGTAAGAAAGAAACGCTGAAGAGTCCAGAAAAATGATATCTCAAGTGAAAAATACATCTGCTACACTAAAGTTAAGACCAATTGGCAAGAATATTAATTGAAGGGTGAACGTCCCTATGTATCCCCTCTCTTTGTCATCCCCAGCCACATTGGACCTACTCAGATTAAAACAACACTTATCAAGATGCGAGACGAAGGGGGAAAACACAAGATGAGGAAATAGGGAACTTCTACCTTCTACCTTACTGCAGGCTTCCATCCTGAAACATGCCCAAGCTTGGAGAAGTGAAATAGATCAGTGAAGAAGGGAGAATTAACAGCAAGTTATGTCCAAAGTTTGGATTACTAAACAGGACAGGATTTTAAAATTTCTACACCTGGACTACATTTGCAACCTATTGACCATAGATCATCTACCACCTAAGAATGAGAAGAAAGTCTAGGCTGTTGGAGGCTTCATGCAAGAGGAGTAGGAAAGATTACCCCATAGATAAAAATGTAAAAGGACAACAGGAGAAACAAAGTTGCATCTTTACTGAATTATGATGTGTGCCTTTTCAAAATGCTAATCACTCTTGTTTTCAAAGATAGAAGATCTAAATTTTTGAGGAACAAATTCATCTCCCAGAGAAGATTGCCCAGTCATATGAAATAAGTGGCTGAAGTCCTCCACAGCATAATGAAATGACCTCTGTACTCTGATACCAACATCATGTGACCAGTACTTGAGTTCACTGATCTTACTTTGCCACTTGCAAATTATTCCTTATATTACTTCAATTTTTCTCTTGTGTGTCATACTTGAAGCATCATGCCAGATTTCCTAGTATAAACAGCACCTGAAAGAAAGTCCTTCTCAAGATTCTGTTCACTCAGTTGCCATCAAAGCAATTCCAACTCATGGGAACTTATGTGTGTCAGAGTCGAATTGTGCTCCACAGAATTTTCAGTAGCTGATTTGTGTGAAGGAAATCACTAGGTCTTTGTTTCAAGGCACCCCTGTTGTTGTTGT
>NW_006408661.1:4807718-4811573 GCF_000296735.1 Chrysochloris asiatica
ACAACTGCTTCTTGGTCCAGGTACAGATTTCTCAGAAGTACAATTAAGTGTTCTGGAATACTCATACTTCTCAATGTTGTCCATAGCTTGTCATGATCTACGCACCTCTAGATGGGCTCAAATTTCCAACCTTTTAGTTAACATCTGAGTCTGTTAACCATTTGCATTACCCAGGCTCCTCACTCTGTCTACACCTGCACAAATTGATTGATTTTGATTACGCTGTTCTCACCTTCAGTTGTCCCAAACAAAAAAATCCTAATTACCTCCAGTTATTTTACACTAGTAAGTCTCTTTTTCTCTTGATTATTCTGTTTTTGTTTCTTCGAAATCTCCCAATTCCCTCTTTCCTTTTTTCAGGGGAATGTCATGACCAGAATGCAAGAAATACTCCTAAAGAAATCTCTCTTTTATTGAATTTCAGAAGTAGAAGTGACCTTGGAAAATTCTACCCTCTTAATTTACCGATTTGGAAGTTGAAGCCCTGGAAGTGTATGCAACTAGCTAGACAGCTAGAGGCAGGGGTGGTGCAAGAACTAAAAGTTCCAGAGCTCAAGCTGCAGGCCCATTCCAATGTGCTCCCTGCTTTGAATTACATAATGTTATATACTAAAAGTTAACTAAGATCATAAAGCTGGGACATGGTGATTTCTAGGGAGTGACTTTATAACTAATAGCATTCCCTAATCTAGAGATGATGGAACTTCTGTTTCCCAACATGAGGGAGTAGTGTGGGCTATACGCCAGGAGTAGCATGGGCATTAGTCATCTGCTGAAAGAAAACAGACAATCTGACAAATATATAAAACAACTGTTTTCAGAAACTAGCTAACAGGAAACACAGGATGCTGAACCTCAAGAGAAGGAAAACAACCAAGGTGAACACTATGATAACCTCATTTTTTCTGTCTGAGTATAATTTCTAAAGTGTAGCACAAGGTAAAGAAACTGAAACACAGTGCAATGGTCTCAGTGAGTTGATGTGACCAACACTGGTCTTCAGAGAATCCTAGGCAGCTAGAATGTTCAAGGCAGAATATTAAGACAGGAGGTAGCTATATAGAGGATGAGCTCCAGGAATCTATGTAAGAACTTTCTTGCATTCTTTGACTGAATATTAATATGGAGCTCTGGTAGCGTAGTGGTTACGAATCAGGCTGCAAGCCGCAAGGTCAGCAGTTTGAAACTACCAGCTGTTCCACGGGAGAAAGATGAGGCGTTCTGCTCCCGTAAAGATTTACAGCCTCGGAAACCCAGCACAGGATCGCTATGAGTCGGAATCGACTCCACGGCACACAACAACAACAACATAATGTGGTGCAGTAGGGTAAGCACTTGACTATAAGGTCAGTTTGAACTGCAAAGTCGGCAGTTCAAACTCACCAGCCGTTCCTTGGAAACCCCATACAGGGTTGCTATGAGTCAGAACTGACTCGAGAGCATTTAACAACAGTAACAATAACATAGAGTGGAGTCCTGGTGTGACGCTGTAGGATAAACACTGCACTACAGGGTCATCAGTTCAAACCCACCAGCCATTCTTCAGACTCCCTATAAAGAGTTGCAAGAAAAATAGAACTATCAGACAAATTAATTACATAATCTAAGTAATTCCCAGAACTCAAATAGAACTCGCAATCATTCAAATACCCACATGCCAGAGTATAGAAACCTTTAGAATATACAACAGGGCTTCAAAAAGTTTGTATGAAAATTCCATTCTCTTTAATTCCATTTTCCCACAAACTTTCTGAAGCCCACTTGTAAAGTTTGTTAGCCCTAGAGTGAAGGCTATGCTAAATTTTCCTTGAGAAACCTTATAAACAAGCCTCAAGAAAATCAAACCGGTTAGCAAGTAACTTAAGTGTCTACTAAAAAAAGACCTGCATTCTTTAAAGCAATATAACAAAATCCAGCCCTCAGCAATATAAAATGTAAATTGTCAGACATTCAATAAAAAATTTTAAATGTTCAGATAATCGGAAACTAAACAACACAGATAGAAATAACCCCAGAAACAGAGAAAACATCATGAAGGAAATTAGAAATTAGAAAGAATTTTAATAGAATGAAAAAAAAAAAAAAAGCATAAATCATACATGTTGTTGGTAAACACCATGGAGTTGGTTCCATCTCATAACAACCCTATATAGGGTTTCCTAGGAGCAGTTGATGAGTTTGAATTGCTGACCGTGCAGTTCAAAGTAACCTTGAGGTGGAGTGTTGCTCCTACAGCACCACACCAGGATATCATACATGGGCTATCATTAAAACAATAGTGGAGAATTAATCGCACTAGGTACTTAGTGTTATTAATTCCTCACTATTGTTTTAATGTAAGGAGCTCTGGAGGCATAGTAGTTACAAGTTTGGCTGTTAACCTCAAGGTCAGCAATTCATAACTACTGCTGTTCCATGGGAGAAAGATGAGGCTTTCTGCTCCCGTAGATTTATAGCCCTATACAGAGTTGCTATGAGTCGGAACAGACTCTCCATGGCACTTAAGAACAACAGTTGTTTTAATAATAGCCCATGTATGATGTTACGTTTTCACCATAGGATAAGCTCTAGACTGCTACCTGCAAGATTGGCAGTTCAAACCCACCAGCAGCTCCTCAAAAACTCTATACAAGGTCTCTATGAGTTTAAATTAACTCGACAGCACTTACAACAAGCACCTATAATAGAAAAAAACCCTCAAATTAATTACCTCAGTTTTTACCTTGAGAAAACAGAAAAATAAATGAAGCCCAGTGTAAAAAGATATAATAAATCAATGAAATTAAAATAAGACAAACAACAGAGAAAAATCAATGAAACCCTAAACTGGCTATTTGAGAAAAATAATAAAGTAAATAAATCTCTAAACAGAATAAGAGAGAAGACACAGACTGTTAATACCAGTAATGAGAGAGTTGACATTGCCATCGATTTTACAGACATTAAAATAATAATAAGAGAAAATTATTAACAACTTTGTTGTAAAAAATGAAATGGAATTAATAAAGATATATAACATAGGCATTAGTGAGCTGAAGAGGACTGGTGCTGGCCATTTCGAATCAGACAATCCTATGGGCTATCCTACCGGGAATGGCAAGTTGAAGAGGAATGGCATTACATTCATCTTCAAAAGTAATGTTTCAAGATCTATCCTGAAGTACAACACTATCAGTTATAGGGTAATATCCATATGCTTATAAGGAAAAACCGGTCAATATGACTATTATTCCAATTTACACACCAACCATTTATGCCAAATTATCTGAAATTGATCAAACATGCCACAAATGAGTATTAAGATTCATGTGGCTGAAACAATGGACTCAAACATAACAATTGTAAGGATGGTGCAGGACTCAGCAGTATATCATTCTGTTGTACATAGGGTCACTACCAGTCCAAACAAACTCGATGACACTTAACAACAACAATAAATAACTCTGCTCAAATGAATCTGAAAACTTTCATTAAATAAACAAATTTATTTTTTCTTTTCTTTTTTTTAATTGTGAACTGAGTGATAGTTTACATGGGAGAACATTGGCTTTATGGCATCTTTTCATTGCAATGATTACAATCTCCTCCGTGCATCATCATTCAACAAAATTTGTTTCCATTCCCTCTGTGTTTTAGTTTGTTTGTTTAGTTGTTTGTTTGTTTGGTGAGGGGGTAGCAGGATATACACAAAAACACTCAGGAATATATAATAATTCAAACAACCAAAGGGTACATTCTGCAAGCCTGCCTTCTGGTTGCCAGCACTCCGTCCCTCTCTTTCCATGAGTCTAGATTCCTCAGTTGCTCCTTCTCTCCATGTTTTCCTCTCTGCCGCCATCTCTGGTGTCGCTGCTT
>NW_006408661.1:4811768-4814279 GCF_000296735.1 Chrysochloris asiatica
GAACCGCTGACCTTAAGGTTCGCAGCCCGATACATAACCACTACGCTGCCAGAGCTCCTTGTATTGGATATAAACTACTAAAAACCACTCATGAAGAAATTGAGAACTTAATAGTCCTGTATGTTGTTGTTGTTAAGTGCCGTCGGGTCGGTTTCGACCCATAGCGACCCTGAATAGGGTTTCCGAGGCTGTATATCTTTACGGGAGCAGATCGCCTCATCTTTCTCCCGCGAGCAGCTGGTAGTTTTGAACTGCTGAACTTCCGGTTTACAGCCCGATTCGTATAGTCCTGTATACACGAAAGAAATTTAATTTACAGTGAAAAACCATTCCACATAGAAAGTTTCAATCCCAGGTGGCTTCTTTAGTAAAATTCTACCAAGTGCTCTAAGAAGTAATACCAATTCTTACAGAAAGCTAAAGAGAAGCGAATACTTGCAAACCAATTGTTTGAGGAAGTATTATTCTTATCTCAAAATTAGACAAAAATATTTCAAGGGGGGAAAATTCCTACAAGCCAATTTTCCATATGAACATAGATACAAAAATTCTAAACAAAATTTTAGAAATCCAATCCAACAAAATATTAAGATAAATTATAGCCAAGTGGCTTTATCTCAGGAATTCAAAGTTGGTTTAGCATTAGAAAATCAGTGTAATTCACCATATTAACAAACGAAAAAAGAAAAACCATGAAAATAATCATAGGTGCAAAAGACAAAACAAAAGCAAACAAACAAACAAAAAAACATCTGACAAAATTATCTATATATTCATAATAAAAGCTCTCTATACATTAAAAATAGAAGGGAACTTCTTCAACCTAATAAAGGGACTCTATATACGGTAGTGCAGTGGTTATGAATTGGGCTGCGAACCGCAAGGTCAGCAGTTCGAAACTACCAGCTGTTCCGTGGGAGAAAGATGAGCCTTTCTGCTCCCGTAAAGATTTACAGCCTCGGAAATCCTGTGCAGGGTCACTATGAGTTGGAATTGACTCGACAGCATTTAACAACAACAATAAAACACACACAAATACAGGGAAAAGCATAATTAATGGTGAAAGAATGAATGTTTCCCCCTTAAGACAGGAAATAAATAAGGGTGCTTTATCATTCCTATTTATCATTATACTGGAGACCCTAGATATTGGATTGAGGCAAGTAAAAACAAAAAGTCACCCAAAATAAGAAAGAAACAGTAAAACCATCTTTATTCAAGACAGCATAATCATGTAGAAAATCCACTCCATGGGATCAACAAAAAAGTTGCTAAAATTAAGAAGTGAGTGTCATAAGGTTATAATAATACAAGATGAATACACCCACCCCTCACCTATAGAAATAGTTAGGTTCCAAAGATCAGGTCATTATGCAAAAGTCAGCAATAGGCAAAACTTCAGTGATCAAATGCTCTTCAGGTTCTAGGAGTAATTTCAGAAATGGCCCTGTTCCCCTGCCTTCAACATCTCCATGCTGTCATTTCCATAGTTCAGAAGGGCAGGTTGGCCTGTGTACTTTTAAACCAGGATTGAGTCAGGATTTGTAGCCAGGAGGGGATTTGCAGCCACATCATCCTGATCCACTCACCTACATGGAGTTTCTGCACCATTAAAAAGGCTTGGAGTTCTTTTGTCTACAACATTGGTCTTCAATGATTTAAATGTAGACATCTACACAAAAGGTCACATCAGTGGCAATGGGTTATCTTTATTATATTAATGAGATAGGATTAGTGTGAGGTCTGCTCTGATTCTATTTCTTGCATGATATAAAAAGAGTCAATTAAGCAAATATAAATGGGTAAAGATAGATATCACGTCATATGAAGGTATCCAAGGAATCAGGAAACAGAAGCTAAAGCAATAAGAAGTTTTCCCCTGAGCCAACAGAGAAAATCTTTCCCTAGAGCTGGTGCACTGAATTCAGACTTCTAATCTCCAAACCTGTGAGAATATACGTTTCTGTTTGTTAAATCATCTATATTATCTATTACAGCAGATCTAGATAACTAAGACAATACCATTACACACCTATTGTCACCAAGTGTTGGAGAGGACATAGAGTAACTATGTTGTTGTTAGTGGTGTTGTTAAGTGCCATCGAGTTGTTTCCAACTCATAGTAACCCCGTTTCCAAGGACCAGCTGAAGGGTTTGAACCACCAACCTTATAATTAGAAATCTAGTGCTACAGCATCA
Source organism: Chrysochloris asiatica (assembly GCF_000296735.1). NCBI lineage: Eukaryota > Metazoa > Chordata > Mammalia > Afrosoricida > Chrysochloridae > Chrysochloris > Chrysochloris asiatica. Next base: position 4,813,968 of record NW_006408661.1, read on the forward strand.
CACACCAAGACTCCAGAGTAACTATAGCAATACAGAAGCAATATAGAATAAGCATGATAATTCCAGAGTTCTGGTATAATGTTCTAGGATAAGCTAACCAAAACATTGGTGGTTCAAACCCACCATCCTCTCCTTGGAAACCCTATACAGGGTCACTATAAGTTGCAACCAACTTAACAGCACTAACAAACACAACAACATTCATTTCTACTGAGAACATAAAAAGGTCAACTTCTTTGGAAAAGAGTTTTTTAGTTTCTTAAAAAGTTAAACATAGCTCGACACCGATAAGGGGAAGTGAGGGAAAAACAG
>NW_006408661.1:4818284-4820028 GCF_000296735.1 Chrysochloris asiatica
CAATCCAGTGCTTATCATACAGCACCACACCAATAGTTAAAATTACACAAAATATTAAAAATAATCCAAAAGAAGATATACGAAGAGAAAAATGGGACAAAAAAACATATGAGGCAATAGAAAACAATAGCAGGACGGTAAATTTCAACCCAACCAAATCAACAATTACATCAAATATAAATGGTCTAAAGATTTACACCCTCGGAAACCCTGTACAGGGTCGCTATGGGTCGGACCCGACTCGATGGCACTTAACAACAACAACAACAAACACTCAAATTAAAAGGCAGAGGTTGTCTGTCTACAGAAAATGTTAAATAATTCCCAAAAGAAATTTGCTTTTAACATCAAGTCACATATAAATGAAAAATAAAGTCATAGAAAAAAATAATCAGATAAATACTAATCATATGAAATCTGGAACAAGAAGATGGGAAAGAATGTTGCTGGTAGATAACACAATCTGCAGAGAGCACTTGTTCTCAAGAGTGCTATAGGCAGGTCAGACAGGGGTTGGGGTATTTCTAACACAGATTTGTACTTCAGGTCTCTCAAATGAAAGGAAGGCATTTTCTCCACATTTAACTGAAAAGAATTTGTTCCAAACCTCCTCAAACTAACTTATGCCAATAGGAGGTGGCCTTAGTACTTTATATTGCTTTTTGGTTGTTTATCACGACCAAGCTCTCCTATTGTTCATGTATCTCTTTGATTTTAATTCCCACAATGAAAAATCACTTATTTCACTTTCTGTTTTTACTGTTTCAATTCTTCCTTTTTATCCTAACTTTGTCCTTGCGTACATGCTGACATTTTGACATCAAATGGTTGAATATTCTAAGTGCATACCTCACTAGTGTCATTTTCCCTTTATAGACCTGTGTATTGTTTGGTTATGAATCCTAATGTGGCATTGCAGGAATCTGTGCTAGACCGAAAGGTCAGTCTGAACTGCAAGGTCAGTGATTCAAACATACCAGCCACTCCTCAGAAACCCTATACAGGATCACTGTGAGTCAGAACTGATTCAACAGCATTTAACAACACAGTATTGTTAGGTTGGAAACTGAGCCCTGGAGGTAAGTTCATTTCTAGACTTGAAGACTGACTGAGGACCACAGTCTGGGGGCTCTGCCAGTCTCTATCTGACCAGTAAGCCTAATATATTTATTTATTTATTTTTATGGTTTCGAATTTCATTCCATATTTTTCACTCACTCTATCTAGGGTCTTCTAATGTGATCCCTTTCAGAGCAGTTGGTAGTAGCTCTGCACCATCTAATCCTTCTGGTCTCTGAGTCATAGAGGCTGAAGTTCACATGGTCTTTTTTACTTTTTAAAATGAGGCTATTAGAAAACTTAAAATTACTTATGAGGCTCACATGTTTCTGTTGAACAGCACTTACAAGGCTGGAGTTCTTGCTGATACTTCTCCTTCCTTCCCTTAGCAGGCATCTTGCCTCTGGTTCTGAGGCAGGGAGAAAAGGGGGTCCAGAAAACAGTATTAAAACCTCGACCATTTATACAGTGGGCAAAAAAAATGTGGAACAAAACTCAAAATCATGAAAAAGACCAGGCTTACTGGTCAGATAGAAACCACTGGGACCCTTGAGACTATGGCTTTTAATTGCCATTCTGGTCAAGAACTGAGCTCACCTCTGTGGCTCAATTTTTAGCCAAACAATAGACAAGGCTGTAAGTGGAACACCACCACTAGGAAAGTATGTACGTCACAGAATAATCA
>NW_006408661.1:4821313-4821986 GCF_000296735.1 Chrysochloris asiatica
AACAACAACAACATCTGTGAACCACTGCTGTAATGCAAGATTTCCCAAAGTGTAGAATGCTAGGAGAATTTCAAATAAGCCCCCAAATACATCATTATATAGATATTACTTACACATAAGAAAGCCAGGTTTTTGTTTTATTTTTTCCGTCCAGTGTTGATCCTGCTGTTGTTGTTGTTAAGTGCCATCAAGTCAATTCTGACTCATAGCAACCCTGTATAGAATTTCTAATAAGTGACTGGTGAGCTTGAATCACTGACCTTGTGGTTCAAATCGGTATTTCAGTCCAGCTCATTAACTCACAGTGCGACACCAAGATTCCAAGTGTTGATCCTATAGGGTACCATATACCTTATTTACATTATTAAAGTTACAATCCTCTTATTGGGCAACAAGCATCTCACATTTTCTGACCTTCAATTCTTGGGACACAAGCTTGCAGATTTGGGGGTTTACCAGCTCCCACAGCTCTGTGAGTCAACAGTCTGCTTGCTGATCTGCTGATTTAGAGTTTGTCAGTCCCTGCAACCACATGAGTCAAAAGAAGCCTGCTGCCTTACCCCACAGATTTGGGGAATTGCTTGCCTCCTTAAGTGTGTGAGCCATCTCCTTGAAATAAATCTATGTGTATGTACATCTGTATATATATAAAACATACATATATATTATATAT
>NW_006408661.1:4822211-4824001 GCF_000296735.1 Chrysochloris asiatica
ATGTTCAATCATTTCAAGATGTAGCATATGATCAAGAGCCAGTGATCCTGAAGGAAGAAGTCCAAGGTGAATTGAAGTCATTGGCAAAGAACAATGGAGGCACTGGGAATAGACGGAATACAAATAGAAATCTTTCAACAAAGTGAAGCAGCACTCAAGCCACTCACTTATCTATGCCAAGTAATTTGGAAGACAACTACCTGGCCAACTGACTGAAGGAGATTTGTATTTGTGCCCATTCTAAAGAGAAGTGATTCAACGGAATGTGGAAATCATCAGACAATATCTTTGATATCCCATGTGAGTAAAGTTTTACTAAAGGTAATATAGAAATGGCTGCAGCCATACATTAACAGAGAACTTCCTGAGATTCAAGCTGGATTCAGAAGAGGACATGGAACGAGGGATATCACTGCTGATGTCAGATGGATCTTGGCTGAAAGAAGAGAATACCAGCAAGATGTTTACTTGTGCTTTATTGCCTATGCAAAGGCTTTTGATTGTGTGGATCATGTCCAGATATGGACAATATGAGAAGTTTGAGTATTCCCGAACACTTAATTGTGCTCATGAGGAACCTGTACATAGAACATAACATGGGAACACTGGATGGTTTTAAATTAGCAAAGGTGTGTGCATTCTTTCACCATACTTATTCAATCTGTATGATGACCAAATAATCCGAGAACCTGGATTATATGAAGAAGAACATGGTATCAGTATTAGAAGAAGGCTCATTAACAATCTATGATACGCAGATGATACAACCTTGCTTGCTGAAAGCCAAAAGGACTTAACATACTTATTGATGAAGATCAAAGAGCACAGCCTTCAGTATGGATTGCATCTCAGTGTAAAGAAAACAAAAATCCTCACCACTGGACCAATAAATAACATCCATATAAATGGAGAAAAGATTGAAGTTGTCAATGACTTCATTTTGCTTAGATTAAGCATCAATCCTCATGAAAGCAGCAGTCAATAAATCAAATGATGCACTGGATTGGGCAAATCTGCTGCACAAGTCCTTTTTAAAGCGTTGAAGGCTAAGATGTCAGTTTGAGGACTAAGGTGCACCTGACCCAAGCCATGGTATTTTCAATAACCTCATAAGGATGTGGAAGCTGGACAATGAATAAGGAAGACTGTAGAATAATTGATGCCTTTGAGTTATGGTGTTGGAGGAGAATATTGAAAGTGCCATGGGCTGCCAAAAGAACAAACAGATCTGTGTTGGGAAAAGTACAGCCAGAGTGCTCCTTGGAAGCTAGGATGGCCAGACTTTGTCTTTCATACTTCTGACATATTGTCAGGAGGGATCAATCACCGGAGAAAGATATCATGTTTGGTAAAGTGGAGGGTTGGAGAAAAACAGAAAGACCCCCAACGAGATAGATTGGCACAGTGACAGCATCAATGGGCTCAAGAGTAGCAGCTATTGTGGGTTGACCCAGGACCAGGCAGTGTTTAATTCTGTTGTGCATAGGGTCACTCTGAGTCAGTACTGACTTGATGGCACCTAACAACAATATATCTGTATATCTATATCTATCTATTGAAGAAAATATTGAAGTGTTGGAGAGCAAAGATGTCAGCTTGAGGACTAAGGTGTGCCTGACCCAAGCCATGATATTTTCAATAACCTCATATGCATGCGAAAGCTGGACAGTGAATAAGGAAGACCATGGAATTGATGCTTTTGAGTTATGGTGTTGGAGGAGAACATTAAAAGTGCCATGGGATGCCAAAAGAACCAACAGATCTGTGTTGGAAGAAGTTAAGTCAGAGTG
>NW_006408661.1:4824375-4834602 GCF_000296735.1 Chrysochloris asiatica
TCTATCTATCTATCTATCTATCTATCTATCTATCTATCTATCTATCTATCTATCTATCTATCTATCTATCTATCTTTATAGATATATGTTATTGTTAAGTGCTGTTGAGTTAGTTCCAACTCATAGTGACCCTATATAGGGTTACCGAGGAGCAGCTGGTGGGTTTGAACTGCTGACCTTGTGGTTCAAAACCAACCTTGAGGTGCTACAGTGCTTTATCCTACAGCACCACACCAATGGTGGCTTTAAAAAGTTTGGGGGGGAAAGTCCAGTCTCTTTTCATTTCATTTATCCATGAGCTTTGTGGAACTCCTTCATATACTTGTTTTACTGGTTTTGCTCCTCTAGACAACCCAGCTTAAGACAGCAAGTTATTTTCAATTTATGGTAAATGGTATAGAGTTTCATTTTAAAATTAAGTTAATAAATCAACTAACTTCTTTCATAAACAATATGGCTTTTTTAAAAATATGAATATGGAAATAACTTAAGACAATGACACACCAGTGAATGACATTTCAGAAACTTCTCTGAGGGACTTTAACATTTGCATCTTATTCTCAGCTTTCTACACATGAAGGAAGGATCTGAATAGTACACATAGAAGCACATGACTGAGGTACCTAGAAGAGAGCTCCTATATGGCAGAAATAGGATGACATCTGCCCTGTGGTAGAAGACATAAAAAAGGTAGATCTTGATGAAGATCTGGATGCTTTTTGTATTTTCTGGAATGATTTTCCTTCACTTTTCCCTTAGCATTAAGAAAAACTGTTGGAAAGCATTTGTCTGCCTGAACTGTGAAAAGGAGTTATCAAAGAGGATAAGTAAGCATACTCTAATTGCTGCAGCTGGAATTAGAGATCACCCAAGAAAAATGTGAAAGCATGTTGGCAGTTTCTTCCCATCTGGAATTTCTTCTTGGCTTCATTCTACCAGAAACTTGATTATGTTCCACTTTGATATAACATGGAGGTTGTTTCCCTAATGTAATGAATGGTGTGGTGCTGTAGGATCAGCACTGGACTGCTAACCACAAGGTTGATGGTTCAAACCTACTAGCCACTCCTCAGAAACCCTATACAGGGTCACTGAGTCAGAACTGACTTGATGGCACTTGACGACAAGAAAAACAAGGAACCAACTTGACTTAACAACAACTTAACAGCAGGAAATGATAGTAGCTACTGCTGTACCAGCTGTGTTCCAGTTTCTTTTCAGTCTTTTGTCATTTAATCTTCATAATTCTATTCCAGGAGTGAGCCAACAGACTCAAAGGTTAAGGGATTGGGTCAAGTCACACAACTGAAGTTCAAATCTACACTTGTTGGACTCTCAAACTCTCCATCACCACAAACCATCATTCTGCCTGGGTTCAACCTTTGCTTGAAATACAATCACAGTTTCTTTTCCATGTGGTTTCAGAAGCTTACACCCATCCAGAAGAAGGATTTAAAGATAACACCTCCTTCAAAATGTCACAATTCTGGAGAGTATAAAGGCTTAACAGTCTCAGTTCCTAAACCAAAGGTTGGAGGTTCAAGTCCACCCAGGAACACCTCAGAAGAAAGGCTTGATGAGTTACTTCTGAAAAATCAGGCACTGAAAACCCTGTGGGCACACAGAGGGTCACCATGAGTAAAACTTGACAACAAATAGGAATTTTTTTATGTACTTTGGCCTTCAATGCCCAGGTACATCTGTAGGACTTTACTGAGATGTTCTCTTGTTTGAATTTTAGTGTTTCTCAAAGTAAGTTTTCTAATTACTGCTAGAATTGGCAACATCAATAGAGAAATGGGAAAGGACTTCCCCTCCCTATGTTTATATAGGATAGTTAGTCTGGGCCACAGTCACACATACATGCGTGATTAGGGATTTATTGACCAACAGAAGGAAACACTGACAGACAGATATGTGTGCAAAGAGTGCTCACTTCTTTTTTCTCTGAAATATTTTGAACTATATTGTTGCTGTTTTTGAGTGCTGCAGAGTCTCTCTTTTTTTTTTTTTTTTCCAAAAGGTTCCTGGTGCCCACAAGACCTATAACACATCATTCTAATGAGGAATTTTTCAAAACTATTTTCCAAGAATCAATGCATTTTTTAAAAAGAAAACCCAGGTACAATGTACTAAAAAACAAAAGCTACAGGTTACACGTCATAATAAAGCAGTTTATTAAACTTATTTTAAGACCCCTTAAGTTTTGAAAATAATGTAGAAGGTGGTAATTTAGTGGGGACCCTCCACCCCTAGAGAACATCTGAGAACATTTTCTCTAGTAATAAAGGGCAAAGTACATGCAGTTGTATAAACCGCAAATACTCCACTAGTGTTATGAGAGTAGGAGATCGCCAGTTGGGGAAAAAAAATTCTTTTTGGCGTCTTCCACCCCACTTGGCGCTCCCCTGAGGTCAATAACGTGGTCACACAGCTTGGAAAGAAGTCATTCTTTTGAGTAGGGATTGGAAATATCCCGTGGGGGAGACATTATCTCAGACAAGGGTAAAAAGATCAATGTAAGTTACATTACATGGACTTGCAAACTCAGAGGAGTTCTCCCCTTCTCTTTTATTGTTTTTTGTTTTATCAACTGAGGATTCTCGAATTTCTGAAGCTAAAGGTGATCTAAAGGTAGGAGACTGGTCCCAACCAGCGCGTAGGAGGGAATGAACTAAAGCCAATGCTGACGTTTCTGTTAACCTTAGCAAAAATAAAAAACTTTGGGAATAAATAGCCCTACTTGGGTATATTTGTTACAAAAGCAGCAATAACAGAGCGCTTAGGAGAAAGGCAGAGCTGAGTGCTGAGCGGGCATTCAGTGAGGGAAGAGAAATCTGAGGTCTAAGGGATGCTGGATTATTTGGCACAGAACTTCACTAGCTCCGAGGAATCATCTGAGCATCTCATTAAAACGTAGACTCTGGTTTTGTCTCGGACTCTGCCCAGAAATTCCTCATAAGCATTGGACTGGGAACTACAAGATGGATGGTTCGAGCCCACCAGCTGCTCAGGGGAGAAAGACAGATTTCTGCTCCCGCAAAGATTTACTATCTCAGAATCCCTATACAGGGTCACTATAAATCAGCATTGACTCCATGACATTTACTAACAGGTTCCTAGGTATTACAGCTGCTGTTGGTCTGCGGACCAAACTTTGAGTAGCAAGGTATTTATCTATAGTAGGGAAGGAATTTCAAGCTAGAGGGACAAGGAGGTTTTCTGGAAACTATAAATTTCTGAGATACCGGTCATTTCAAAAGGCGCAACGACAGAAACAAATTAGAATTGGCAGGGAAGGAGCCTAAAACTAGTCAAAGAAGGAACACAATCTCCAAGCACTTACTCCGAACAGGGTCATTGGATGAAGGGAAGGTGTTCGCCCCCAAATTTAGAAAACGTCGCGAGGAATGAGCTAGGGGATCTTTGGAAAGGGCTGGGGATGCTCACATGGAGACAGTAGGTACCTGGACTTGTCTTTAGCTGGAGGGTTTGGAGGCCGGGTTCTTGGTAGCCCTGGGTCCGGACTGCCCTTACCTGCGTTCGCCCTGATCAGTGTAGACGTTGAGAAAGAGCCCCTCCCTGGTGTCCTGGTACACCAGGCCGGAGAAGCTGAGCTGCAGTTTGTAGTGGCTCCCAGGTTGCAAGGCCTCGCCAAGCTCTAGTACCAAGTACTGTGTGTCTAGCGCAAACCACACGTCGTTTATAGGCACAGTGCCCACAGTGGCGTCCCCGGACTCCGAGGATAGGGGACCCTGCACCTCGGCATGCTCACAGTTCAGGAAGAGGCTGTGAAGCAGCAACCGCGTCGTGGACACAGCACAACGCACGGTGATGTTCACGCGGCCGGTAAATATCAAAGAAGTCGTGGAAAGGTCGTCCGGCCGCAGTCGAGGCCACAGCTCCAGCTCGTAGTGCAGTGGCACGATCCAGGACGGCAGGCGCAGCTGGTCCCAGGGCCCCGGGGGTCGCCAGTTGCGCGGAGTGTACGCCACCGCCGGTTCCCGAGCAGGGTCAGGCTTCGAAGTTAGCGGAGGTGCCTCTCCACCGTTCCGCGGAGAGGTGGCGACAAAGGGGACCCCGCGACCACACATCTCCGACGGCTGAACGCGAGCGCACTGACCGTACAGGGCAGCAAACACCGCCAGCGCTAGCAGAAGCACGGCTGCCAGTCCCGCCAACAGAGCGGCCACCACCCGGCTCACATAGAAGCCGGAGCTGGAAGAGGGCCCCATGGCTAAGGTGTGGGTTAGGTAGAGTGGCGAAAGCGGCGGCGGCTCAAACCCCAGACCAGGAGGTACTCAGCGTTGGGACCCCAGCCCCTCCTCTCTGTACAGTCCCTCCTCCTCAAAGAGCCCGGCAGGGTTGGGAGGCGGGAGACAACAGTTGGGACCTCAGCTTCCCCCTCCCAGCTAATCAGATTCAGGTCCCTGCCTACCCACCTCCCACCCCCGCTAGAGCCCGGGGGGAGGGGGGGAGAAGGCGGACCCAGCGCAACCAGGCGCGCGCCCCTTCGGGTCCTAAGGGAAACACCGCACTGAAGAGGCTTCCAGGGTAGACGTGGGATAAGGTGGTCAGAGCAAATTTAGATATGGATAACTTTGACCTGAATATTTGGATTAACAGGATTTGTTGGGATGTGTCCCTGTAAGGTTTCAGGTGTTGTAGAAAGGAGACAGGTACAGAGCATACTCGGTTCCTAGACCATAGTGACGACTTGCTGCCACCCCGCACTTGGTGCGCTAGTGGGTGGGGTGAGGGCTTGAGGAGCAAGACTTTTGGAGATACACTCTGAAATGACGCTGGTGGCCGCAACGTCACAACAAATTTATGGATCCAAATCTTTTAAATAACCTCCTGGATAAACTCTGGGCACAAGGGACCCAGGCAGCGTGCGAGAGGAGGGGAATCCGGAGAGGAGGGAGTGGGGCTAAAAAGAAAACGGAGCTGAGTAAGACAAAGGTAGGGAACCTGGCCTTTACACATCCCTGACAAAAGGGAGAAGAGGGCTGCCTTACATTGGAAAGGGCCCGGGAGAAAAACCTCCACTTAACTAGGCATCTGCAGGGGGAGGGGCTTTCCAGGCGGTTCTGGCTCTGCACGAAAACACCATTGCCCAGGGAAAGGGGGGAGTCTTACTTTCCAAAGCGACCCATTTAAAGCAAAAAAGAATAAAATAATCTGGCGGCCAGCTTTTCTACCCGGAAACCACAGGGCTGGAACTCGTTTCCCAGACGGTGCCCTAGCCGGTGAGTTCTTTGGCATGCCCCGCATCTGTTTGCTATTTAGTTGGTGCGCCTGGGAGAGTTCTTCTGCTTGTGCGCGAGGTTCAGAGTAAGCACGCAATCACATACTCCAGTGAATTGGGGATGGGTTTGCAAATACTCAGGAGACGCTTAGAGCGAGGTAGGGGACAGTGGCTAAGGGTCCGGTTGCTGGCAGATTTATATGCGTTTATGAGTCCTGGTGTGGCGCTGTGGGTTAATGTGTCAGACTGCAAAGCCGTTTGAATTGGAAGGTCGGTGGTTCAAGCTCACCAGCTGCTCCTTGGAAACCCTATACTGAGTCGCTATGGGTAGGAATCAACTCAACGACATTTAACAACAACCTACTATTTTTAATTGTTCAGAGCGAAGAGGATTTTTTTTTCCTGTCCTGTAAATACAAGAATCCTAGCTTTCCTACTTTGAACTATGCAGGTGTGCGTGTATGTATAGCCCTTTCCGCGGCAACCAAGGTACATCCGTAATCCCATAAATTGTGTGTGTGTGTGTGTGTGTGTGTGTGTGTGTGTGTAGAAAGCTGCTCTCCGTTTGCTTATTATTTTCCTTTAACGGCTTGAAACACCGCAAACCCAGACTGGGCCAGGCAGGTGAGGCAGAGGACATGGCTCTGGGCAAGGCTCTCTGATTTTGTCCAGCCGCCAGACTAGCAGCATAGCAGTCAGGGCTGGGCACTCACCGTTCACTCCTCACTTTGTTTATTCTGCTCCAAAGCCTCTCAGCCACTGCGAAGGAAGCATCGCTGCCTATTCCTCTGGCCCCAGCTAGCTGCTTCAGCAGCAGCGATGAACACAATCGGAAGTGGGCTCTCAAGTTTTTAATAAAGTGCACAAACAAGTCTAAATCAGGTAACATCCCACTTCATAGAACTGCTGTTTTGCCCGCTGCTGTGTGCCTTCGAGTTGGTTCCGACTCATAGAAACCCTATATAAGATTTCTGAGGCTTTAAATCTCTATGGGAGCAGAAAGCCTTATCTTTCTTCCTCTGACATGCTGGTGGATTCGAACTGCTGACCTTACAGTTAGAAGCCCAATTTGTAAGCCAGTATATTTCACAGAACGTGTGGGCATCAAACAATGAATACTAGTTTCTCCCTTCCAACAAGGAAAACCTACCTGAGTTCAGAGAAGAAGTACCACTGGGAATTCCTGCTCTTGAAGCTGAAACTAATCATTTTAACTAAAAAGCCTCTGGAACAAGAAAGGGAAAGTGAAGGACACTTGACACCAGGCTCATACAGATGGCTGTGCTGTAATCTGTGGATCAGTCTCCTGATTCCAATTGGATTTGCTTTCTTCAGAAACATAACAATCATATTTAAAAATAATTGTGACCACATGTATCACTTCAGAAGGCCCTGGTTAGACCTGAGGGAGAAGTTCCTTCTATTTCTGTCTACATCACTTGGATTATGCAAATCATGCTGTCAGGTTTGTAAACTGCAGCTTTCCTGGAGATTCTGGGTTTAGGTTATTGTCACATTTCATGAAGTGAATTAATTACTGGCTTTGTAAACTCCTAAACAATTTCTTAGGAATTCTGAAGGATTCTAGACTCCTGGTGTGGCACTGTAGGATAAGCGCTGAACTACTTACCACAAGGTGGCTGGTTCAAACTCACCAGTCACTCCTCGTAAACCCTATACAAGGTCTCTATGAATCAGAACCTACTAGACAACACCTTACAAAGTAGTAACAGGATTGCTTCACACTTGAATCAGAGGTATCCCTCCACTCAACCACACAGGAAACTACTAAAAAATGATGTTGTTGTTGTTTAGTGCTGAGGAGTTGGTTCTGATTCCTAGAGACTCCGTAGAGGGTTATATACTTTGCCTCATTAAAATAATTGCAATGCCCTCCATGTACCAGTGGTTAACAGTATTTACCTCTATTGGCTTTAACCCGTGCACTCCTCCCTGTTTCTCCCGCTACCTCCCGCTATCTTCATCTTCCCTCTGCTAACTTCCCTCTTGGATATTGCCTGCCCCATCACCCATGTTAACATGTGTCTACTCTCTATCCTGTTAATAATTTTCCCTGCCCCTCCCTTCGAAAACCATCATAGATTGCTTCTTTTATTAAGAAAACCTTTTCTGAACTTTTTACAACATTGGTCTCATACACTGTTTGCCCTTTTGTGATTGACTAATTTTACTCAACATAATGTTATCCAGGTTCATCCATGTTGTGAGGTGTTTCATAGATCCATCATTACTCTTCAACTCTGCATAGTATTCCATTGTATGTATGTACCAAAGTTTATTTAACCATTCTTCTGTTAATGGGCATTTAGACTGTTTCCATATATTGAAGTATCCTGTTTTCTTCTCCATTCTGCCCTCTCTTGGCTGGTGCATTTAATCCATTTACTTTCGGTGTAATTATCTATAATATGAATTAATTGCTGTCATTTTGCTGTGTGCTGCGTTTTTTGTGGTGCTTCTGGTTTCTTCATTCCACATCATTTTTTGCACTGAGTTCATTTGTTTATGGGTTTTCTTTTACTTTTGATTTCTGTTGTGTTCATGTCTACTAAATCTTTCATGCACAGGTATATTAATTTTCTTTAGGTTACCTGTAATTTCTTTTTTCCCTGTTTAAAGCAGTCTGTTTTGTTTTGAAATCTACTTGACTTCCTTGCCATTTGGCAGTTCTGTATCTATGCTGTTGCCTCTTTTTGCTTTGTAGTTGACTTCATTATAAATTGATATCTCTGGTTCCCTATTTTCAGTCTTACAGGTTTGTTTTATTTTAATTTTGCTATATCTGGATTGAGTTCTTGGTGGTAGTGTCATGTATGTTAGTCTCAGAGTGTTGTCTATTGTTGTTGGTTCTCAATCAAAGAAGACCCTTTAATATTTTTTGTAAAGTTCGTCTTGTTCTTGTTGTTGTTAGATGCCATCGAGTTGGTTCTGACTCATAGCAACCCTATACAGGGTTTCCGAGGCTGTAAATCTTTACGGGAGCAGAAAGCCTCATCTTTCTCCCGCGGAACAGCCGGTAGTTTCCAACTGCTGACCTTGCGGTTCGCAGCCCAATTCGTAATCACTACGCTACCAGAGCTCCTTAAAAGCAATAACTATATGACATGTATGAGAAAGATCAGAAAATGAATCTTCAGTCAAACTGAAATGTTGAGCTATAGTTATTTCACTGAAAATAGTGGATCAAACGTTATCACTTACTAAGTTTATTCATTCTTCACACATTGTTTTAGACATATATGATACGTTGCTCTTTCTTGTAACCATATTTTTAAATGAGACCTGCTAAAAATGGATCCAATTGAGCAACAAATTAAAGTAAACCTCCAAATATCCATTTTGTGGGAACTCAAACACTTCATTTATTCCTTATAAAGATAGTCCATGTTCAGTGATTGTTATATTGACAACAATAACATGTTGCAAAATGACCTTCCTGTACTGACATTCTTCATTAATTTGTGTTCCCAATTCATGAGTTAAGCCAAAACTATGTCTACGGTTTAAATATGGCAACATACAATTTCTGTGAATTGAACTGAGAATCATATTTCTCAGTGATATTTGATTTGTCCAAATTGCTAAATCCATCATTAGCAAATTGAGAATTAAACTGTTTAGGACTAAATAGTTTGCAAACAAAACAACATTCAGAGTTAATTGATGGAGAATACAATAGACACTCCCTCTTTCAAGAAGTTACATCATTAGAAGAAAACTTATCCTACAAAGCATGATATGTATTTCTATTACTTACGAGATCTGCAACTGTGATGATTTCAGGTTCTAAAGTAGTTTCACCTTCAACACCAGTATACATATCTATTTACTGTATCAAGGTAAGGATGTACAATTTAGGACAAATTTTGTATATTTGCATTGCTATTAGTGATTTCAACACTAACGGTACTATAGAATGATTTGTACTCATTAAACTCAAGCATTCAGTGGAAGAAATCTCTTCTGACTCATCATGTTTTTAAAAGGAAGTTAATTTTGGGATTGTCTGTAAGGATTTACAAATCCTTCTCTTTTTTCTTCTTCAAGCTTTGGCTTTTGTTCTTCACTTAGTTGTTGCTGTTTCATTTTATCTGGACACAAAATTGTCACTTTTCAAATTTGGTTCTCCCATAGTAAATAAATTTGACTAATTGAAATAAACAGAAATTATACAAGTTAAATTTATAAAATAAAATTTACATTCAAAATTAAATATTAACTGAAAGTTTATGTTTGAACATTAGTAAATGAAAGAATTGATTTGAAGCATGCAGCTTTGTTTTCAGATCTGAAATAGTCCAAATAAATCATACTTACAAGGCAGTCAGAGATAATTTGTCTGCAATATGATGTTTGTTGGCAAACCCTTCACAGCTTTCAATGCTGCATCTTCACAGATCATTGGATTACTGCTGATACCTGATGGGGTGAAAGTAATCACAATAAGTATGATACAAATTTAAGAATATGCTCAATCAGAAGCTGCCATTTGATTTGATTTGCACAGCACAGGACCAGATACATCATGAATTATATAGTTATAGTACAATTTGTGCATCCTTTTGTGGTCACTGAGCAAGAAATGAAACTGAGGTTATACCAAGTTAGTACAAAATGTAAAGGAAAGTAGTATTGTTATCATTTACAAAGTTTTAAGATGTACATTTTATTTATTTGTGGAATGAAATAAAACATTCAGATGAACATTGTTTTGTGAATCATAACTATCTATCGATTTTTTGGAAAACAGTCAGTCTGAAGGGAAATGGGGAAACATATTAAATTATATAAATATTCATTTATTTCCTTGTGGAATTTTTCAATTTCATTATATGGAGGTGTACATATATCCAATAAAATATAAATGCAATGTTCTGTTACTTTCTTGGAGGACAAATTTAGAAACACACTCAATGTTGCAAATCAGAAACATTTTGCATAATAAATATTAAATTTTG
>NW_006408661.1:4840381-4841659 GCF_000296735.1 Chrysochloris asiatica
TCTGTTGCTAACAACAAAGTTAGGGGTTGGAGAAAGATGTGTCAGGCTGCGTCCATAAAGATCACGGCGTAGGATACTCTATGGGACAGTTCTACACAGCCCTATAGAGTCAGAATCTACTCTACAGCGAAGTGTGAGTGGAATGGGATTGCTGTTGTTATTAAGTCCTGCTTAGACTTTCAGAATGTGTTTATATTGATTATCCATGGTCTTCAGTTTTCAGGTTTCAGGTGAACACAAGTAGCAGACATACAAACTCATCATCTGGTTCTTCTGCTACAGTGAGTATATTTGACTGACAGCTCAAGTTACTGCTCTGAATCTTCCACCTCGTTCACACTGAGGCCACGCTCCCCATGGGCAACCCCACCCGGTGACCAGGCACTGCAATGATGTTAATAAAGGTACATTCCCTCAAAGGGCTCTGCTGGGACAAGTCTGTTTGGAAGACTTCACATCAGTCTGCTGGAAACTGTGTTAAAACTGCATCGTAGTCTGAGAATCTTCATATCCAGTCCCCCGTTTTTCCCTCCTTCCCACATAAAGGTCAGACCTCCGTCATAATCCAAAGACTGTCCCCACCTCTTCTGGCTCCTTGCCTTTTACCATGAATAGTCATTTCCTCCAATAAATCTTTTCCACATTTAATTTCATCTTGGAGGATTCAAACAAACACACTATAGAAAGAATCCTGTTTGGCATTCTCTTACCCTTCTGTCTGGATACATATAGAATGTTTTCTTCTTTATCCTTATAATTTAAAAATTGAGAATATGTTTAAGAGAAAGTTTCTTTTCATTGATTTGTCACTACAACATCATGAGTTCCTTTGAGATTGGTAGTTTGTTTCTTGTCAGTTGAAGGAAGCTTTTTAAACTTATGGTTTTAATTATTGCTTCTTCTGCTTCAGTTTTTCTTGTTTTTTCATCAGAAACACCCATAATTTAAAAAAAAAATTATTGTGAATTGATCAAAGGTTTACAGAATGGATCACCAGTTTTATATTAAACAAATCATACACTTCATTTCATCTCAATGATTTCAATTTCCTTAATGTAACATCACTTACCTCCCTTCCTCCCTATGTTTCTTGCTTCCATTCCTCCTTACTTCCTAATCCTTCTGAACTTTGTCCTTGAGTAAATGCTGCTCTTTTGACGTCAAATGATTTGATCATCGTATGATATGCGTACCTCACTAGTGTTGTTGTCCTTTCTATATATACCTATCTATTGAGCTCTGGTAGCGCAGGTTGCGAATCAGGCTGCTAACCTCAAG
>NW_006408661.1:4841759-4846557 GCF_000296735.1 Chrysochloris asiatica
TGTTGTTGTTAAGTGCCATTGAGTTGGTTCTGACTTATAGCGATCCTACATAGGGTTTCCAAGGAGTAGCTGGTGAGCTTGAACCACTGACCTTGTGATTCAAACCAACCTTGTAGGCCAGAGCATTAACCCACGGTGCCATACCAAGACCCATTACTATTATATTAAATGTATGCTAGATTGCATCCATGTGTATGACAAACATATTTTAAAGTTAAAATTATAAATATTGTTTGCAAAATTTAAGACATAACTCTGTAGGTAAATGCCATACAGTTAAGTAATTTGAATTCATTGCCATGGTTAATTTATTTTAATTACATTACATTTGTACATCTTCTGGGACTGGAGGTCCCATTGATTGTTTTACTAGGATGAGCACAAGAGCATATCCTTGTACTTGGATCATGGCAAAGAACATTATTTGTCCTCCAGCCTGGAGTTACTGGATCAGCAGACATAGACATATAAGACGGTTTTCTTAAAATGTATCAGAGACCTATTATCTATTAATATAATCTGTCCTTGCTCAGTAACCACTTATGTTGGATTTGGTTGCTTATTGAGTGAATGTAGCAAGAAAATAGCCCACCCTCACTGCTTATTAAAAAAATAATAATATACTCCCAAGAGACCCATCAAGATAGAGTTACAATTACATGGGAGAAGACTGTAGGAGACAGATGTTAATGAAAAAATTTGATGTGATAGGAGTCTTATAGCCTAAACAACCTTAAGCATGGGGACCCTCATGACCCAGTGTGAAATTTATTTCTAATTGGCACATTCTCCTGTAGTAGAGCTGGTATCAATTTCATTTAGTGCCCTGCAAATTTGTATTTTCTTCATATAAACAAGGTTCCAACACCAGAACAAGTTAAAAAAGTGTGAGCAATATAATAGAAGCCAAACACATAGTTTGCCTGACCTCACTTGTTATTAAGGCTGGATATAATCCAACTGATATTGGTCTCATTGCACCATACAGGCAGCAACTAAAGATAATCAACAACTTATTGGCACATTCTTTGGTTGGGATGGTCGAAGTGAATACAGTAGACAAATACCAAGGAAGAGGCAAAAGCATGATCCTAGTATCTTTTTCTTTTTTGCATCAGACACATGCTTTTTATTCGTGTAGATAACAGACAACACCACAATTGTTAGAGGAGTGCCACATGGCACAACAGTGTGAATTTCCAACAGAGGCAAAACTGAGCACCATAGTATACAAAGAAAGACCATACTTGAGAACAACAGTAGAAGTTGACTAAATATGCACGATTTATCCATGAAGCCCTTAAGCCTCCTCCTCTTTGAACTCCCCTTGCTCATAGGCCGTGCATCCTGGTACTGCTGGTACTTGGACACCAGGTCATTCATGTTGCTCTCGGCTTCGGTGAACTCCATCTCTTCCATGCCCTCGCCTGTGTATCAGTGCAGGAAGGCCTTGTGCAGGAACATGGCGGTAACTGCTCCGAGATGCGCTTGAACAGCTCCTCGATGGCCTTGCTTGCCGTTACAGGTGAAGGTGGCTGACATCTTGAGGCCGCAGGGTGGGATGTCGCACATGGTCGTCTTGACGTTGTTGGGGATCCACGCCACTAAGTAGCTGCTGTTCTTGTTCTGCACGTTGAGCATCTTTTCATGCGGCCTTGGAAAATTGCAGCCATGGTCAGGTAGAGGCCGTTGCAGGGTCGCAGGACACCATCATGTTCTTGGAGTCTAACATCTGCTGGATGAGCTTGGGCACAGTCAGGGCGCAGTACTACTGGCTGTCCCAGCTGGTCAGAGGGGCGAAACCGGGCATGAAGAAGTGCAGCCGTGGGAAGGGCACCATGTTCACAGCCAGTGTGCGGAGGTCTGCGTTCAGCTGGCCTGGGAACCGCAGGCAGGTGGTGACAGACACCAGGTGGTTGAGGTCCACGTATGTGGAGGTGGTGAATTTCAGGGTACGGAAGCAAATGTCATACAGGACCTCATTGTAGATAGAGCAGGTTACATCTGTGTTCTCCACCAGCTGGTGGACCCAGAGTGTGGCATTGTAGGGTTCCACCACAGTGTCTGACACCTTGTGGGGAGGGCATGACGCTGAAGGTGTTCATGATGCGGTCGGGGTACTCCTCTCTGATCTTACTGATGAGCAGCGTGCCCATCCCGGACCCCGTGCCACCCCCCAGGTCAGCTGGAAGCCCTGGAGACAGTCACAGCTCTCAGCGTCCTTCTGTACCACGTCCAGCACCGAGTCCACCAGCTCTGCCCCCTTTGTGCAGTGGCCCTTTGCCCAGTTATTGCCGGCATCGCTCTGACCAAAGACTAAGTTGTCCAGCCTGAAGATTTTGCCAAATGGTCCAAACCTGACTGAATCCGTGGTTCCGTGCTTGAGATCTACCAGGTAGGCTCGCGGGACGGATTTGTTACCTGCAGCCTCATTGTAGTAGACATTGATTCTCTCCAGCTGTAAGTCACTGTCGCCATGGTAACTGACAGTGGGCTCCATGCCATGCTCTTCACTGACGACCTCCCAAAACTTGGCGCCTATCTGGTTATCGCACTGACCAGCCTGAATGTGCACAATCTCACGCATGGTTCGACTGCGGAGCGGAAGTGGCGACGCCTGGAGCTGCGCACGCAGTGCCTCAGGTAGGAAGCGCAGAGACTCATCCTGGTATATTTTGTTAGAAGTAATAAGGATGGAAATCTTGGTGAACTGGTTTTTTGTTTGTTTGTTTTTATGAAGGGCAAATTTATTCTGAGGACGTTTGGGACGAGTGTATGCCTGGAAGAAACATGTAAGTGGTCAAGACAGGGCTATCTTCGATGTTTACAGGAGGAGGCTCCTTCCTTGGAAGAAAGCTAGTGGACTGCAGGGTCAGGTGGACTCTAAATGGTGCCTCATTTCCTGGCTGGTAATGCGGGGACCCAGAGGTTCAGCCAGGGTGAGGCATCTTGGGAGTCTGTAGGAGTTAAGGGAAGTGTGTGAAGCCCACCAGGTGGTAGCTGTCTAAACCAAGAAAGACTTTGGAGAGAGCTACAAGGAAGACCTTGCTAGCCATCGGCAATGGGCCAAGACCACAGGGACCTGTATAGTAGAAAAACAAGTTAGTTAAGAAAATTACTCTGAAGGATGTGACTGTTTTAGTGTGTAGCTCTTGATCCATATCTTTATCATTATCCTGGAAATTGTGTTCCATACCTAAGAAACCAATCTTTACACATACTAATTTCCAACATATTATTCTGACTGAATGATGTCAATGGTATTGTGATCTAGCAAAGGTCTTATGAATCATTAATTAAAGATGTATGATTTCCCCTCTCCCTCATACCTAAGAAATATGTATTTAAACTGAATCTGTAAGACATTAAAGCATTCTTGACTGACCATCTTGAGTCTCCTGTCACATTAATCCTCAAATCCACCCCGGTCCGTGCAGAGCTGGCCCCTGCAGGAGTCATGCTCTCTTGAGTGAGGCGTGATCTCTGGAGATCTAACTGTTCCCACCAATCTCTTTCCAAGGCTCAGCAGGAAGCTGGAGAAATGTTCTTGCCAACTGACTACACACCGCTGAGTCAATGGACACGCTTGTACTGGCCCTTCCCAGGCTCTGCCACATTCTTGAAGTTGCTTTCTGGCTATATTCTCTGTGGAATTTGTGTCATAGGAATCTCCCATCTGCCTGCCGGTGCTGCCCGTGGTTGGGGACACCCTTGGTCATGTCACCTGGTTCAGGATGTGGCACTAGTATCCTTAGGGACACAGTAGCAGCTCCACCCCATCCTTGGTGGTGCTGCAGGCCTTCCCTGGCAACACCACTTCAGGTCCTTCCAGAAGCTAGCCATTGCTGCCAAGCCACTGAGGGTTCCACTGCACCAGCCAGTCTAAGACTAACACAAGACACAGTCAACATGTCCCCATGATGCAGTTGAAAAATGCCCCAGCTTTGGGGTGCGAACTCCACTTTATCACAAAAGATAAAGGCTCTTAGTGGAAGTAACGTCTATTAGAAACTGAACCCTTGCGGCACTAGCTTTTCCTTGTGTTTTGTCTGTTTGCCATCTATGGGTCTTTGTTTTGGACAATAGTACCACTGTTTTGTTGATACCCTAAACACATGCTTACCTGGCTTACTAAGTAGTCCATCCCTGAAGGAGAAATACAATAGAATGTTCATTACTACAATATTTATAATAACAGAAGACTATGCCCCTGTTTTTAACTTGTCTGCAAATCTAAAACTTGTTGTTAGGTGCCATTAGGTCAGTACAAAGTCATAGCAACCCTATATATAATAATAGAATGAAATGCTTCCCAATCATGGGCCAACCTCAAAATTGCTGCTATGCCTAAGTCCATCACTGCCATCGCTGTGCCAATCCTTCTCCTTGTGGACCTTCCTTTTTCTTTCCAACCCATGTTTACCAAACATGATATTCTTCTCCAGTGACTGGTCCCTTCTGAAAATTTGTCTGAAGTATAAGAGATGAAGTCTGGCCATCCTGGTGTCTAAGGAGCACTCCGGCTGTACTTCTTCCAACACAGATCTATTTGTTCTTATGGCAGCCCATGGTACTGTCAATATCCTCCTCAAACACCATAACACAAATGCATCAATTCTTCTATGATCTTCCTTATTCACTGTCTAACTTTTGCATGCATATTGAAAATACTGTGGCTTGGGTCAGGGGCACTTTAGTAATCAAATGGACATTTTTGCTCTTCAACACTTTTAAGAGGTCTTGTGCAGCAGATTTACCTAATGCAGTATGTCCTTTGATTTCTGGGACTGCTGCTTCC
>NW_006408661.1:4850722-4861867 GCF_000296735.1 Chrysochloris asiatica
CACTATGAGTTGGAACCAACTCCACTGTACTTAACAACAATAACAATTACTTGATTCATTGTGGGGAGTTTAGTTCCAGACTTCAAGGATGACCAAGGGTGATAGTATCAGGACTCCACTAGTCTCTATCTAACCAGTAAGCTTGGCCTTGTTTTATTATTTTGAGTTTTGTTCCTCATCTTGCGCCACTGTATTCAGGACCTTCTAATGTGATCCCTTTCAGAGCAATTGGTAGTGGTAGCTGGGAATCATCTAGTTCTTCTGGTCTCAGGGTAACATCCATAATTCTTACATTGAATCTCTGTTGTTTGTCTTCTTTATCTATTAGACTCAGCTCTCACTCTCTGTTTTTTGTTGTTTTGTTTTACCTGAAGTCATTTTTCTCTGACATTTTGGAGAATTTATTAAGTGTGTCCTTCCCACAAGGTGGTGCAGTGTGGTAAGCATTAGGCTGCTAATAGCAAAGTTGGATGTTCAAACCCATCAGTAACTCCAAGGAACAAAAATGAAACTGTCTACTTCTGTAAAGATTTAGATTTGGAAGACCTATGGAGCAGTTCTTCTCTGTCCTATGGGTTTTCTATGCATCAGACTTGATTTGATGGCAGTAGAACATGGAGAAGGTCACTGCACATTCATCTGCTTTCCAGGTTCAGTTCTGAGAACCAAACAGATATAGAGTGGAACCCTGCCTCTACATAACATTATATTAAGTCTGCTCTCCTTTCATCTGCAATGACTTCATGAAGCTGAAATGAGGTCTCTACCTTCTGCTTTTATGACCAGCATCATCACTGCCTGGTTCTTGGACATGGACTAGATAGAGGATAAGAAAAACCATAATGTCCAATAAGTGTTGCTGCCTACTGTCTAGAATGCTTTACTTGTGGGGATAGCACTGTCTCAAAAGCACTATGCCACTCCCTGGATATCTTTCTTCAATTTCTTTTTTTTGTTGTTTTTTTCCCAACTTGTTTATTGTGCATGAAATGAAGATTTTACAGACAAGATCATCAATTTTACATTCAGCAAATCATACACTTTGTTTCATCTCAATGATTACAATCTCTGACATGAAACAACAGTTATCCCACTTTCTTCCTGTGGTTCCTATTTGCAATTTTGAATGATTGGCCATTCCATGATGAACATGTCTTACTAGTATTGTTGCCACTATCTATATACCTATCTACTGCTTGGCTGAAAATTGGGCCATAAGGGTGAATTCCTTTCCAGACCTGAAGGGTGGTCAGGGTCATAGTTTCAGGTTCCTCCAGGCTCTCTTAAAGTAGTAAATCTGCTTTTAGTGGTTTTTTAAAAAATAATTTTTATTTTTGCTCCACATTTTCTCCCACTCTATCAGGACCCTTTCAGAGTAGTTGGTAGTGGTAGCTGGGCACCATCTAATTCATCTGGTCTCAGAGTCATGGAGACTGATGTTCACATGTTTCATTAGTCCACTGGACTAATTGAGTCTAAGATTCTTCAATTCGTATCACTCTTGTTCCTTCTACACATGGAGAGACCAATAATTGCACCTCAGGTGACTGCTCATGAGTTTTCAAGTTCCCAGACACTATTCACCAAAGAATGGTGTAGAACATTGTCTTTGTAGACTTGTTGTTGTTGTTTTTATGTGCCATCGTGTCGGTTCTGACTCAGCAACATTATGCATAACAGAATGAAACAATGCCCTGTCCTTAGCCAACCTAACAATCATTACTATCCAATTGCTTGACCCAATTGCTGCTGCCACTGAGCCAATCCATTTAATTGGAAGGCTCCTTCTTTTCTGCTGACACTCCACTTTACCAAGCATAAAATCTTCTCTAGAAACAGGTCCTTCCTGATAATATATCTGAAAAACGAGAGATGATGTTTTAGTCATCCTATCTTCTAAGGAGCATTCTAGCTGTACTTCTTCCAACACAGATTTGTTTGTTCTTCTGACAGTCCATGATACTTTTAACATACTACTCTAACACCATTAACTCAAATGCATCAATTCTTCTATGGTCTTCCTCAATCATTGTCCAACTTTCACATGTATATGAAGGTATTCAAAATACCATGGCTTGAGTCAGGTGAGCCTGACTCTAACTGACATCTTTACTCTGGAACACTTTTAAAAAGATCTTGTGCAGCAGATTTGTCTAATGTGATACATCGTTTGATTTCTTGACTGCTGATTCCATGAGTGTTGATGGTTGATCCAAGCAAAATAATTCTGTGACAACTTCAATCTTTTCTCCATTTATTGTTATGTTACTTACCGGTTCAGTGGTGAAAATTTTTGTTTTCTTTACATTGAGGCACAACCCATACCAAAGGCTGTGGTCTTTAATCTTCATCAGTAAATATTTTAAGTCCTCTTGACTTTCAGCAAGCAAGATTGTATCATCTACCTATCATAGATTGTTAATGAGTCTTCCTTCAATCCTGATGCCACATTTTTCTTTATATAATACAGTTTCTCAGATTATTTGGTCATCATACAGATTGAATAAATATGGTGAAAGAATACAACCCTAGTGAACACCATTTCTGAATTTAAACCATTCCTTGTTCTGTTGGAACTATGTACAGATTCCTCATGAACATAATTAAGTGCTCCAGAATACTCATTCTCCACAATGCTATCCACAGCTTGTCATGATACACATAGTTGAAAGCCTTTACATAGCCAATGAAGCACAGGTGAAAACATCTTTCTGGTATACTCTGCTTTCAGCCAAGATCTATCATACGTCATCAGTGATAGCCCTCGCTCCATGTCCTCTTCTGAATCTGGCTTGAACCTCTGACATTTCCCTGTCTGTATACTGTTGGAGCAGTTTTTAAATTACCTTTAATGAAATTTTATTTACATATGATATTAATGATATTGTCCAATGATTTCCACATTCCATTGGGTCACCTCTCTTTGAAATGGGCAGAAATATGGATCTCTTCCAATCAGTTGGCCAGGTAGCTGCCTTCTAAATTTCTTGGCAAAGATGAGCGAGCGGCTCCAGGGCTTCATCAGCTTGTTGAAAGAGTTCTGTTTGTATTCCATCAATTCCCAGAACCTTGTCATTTACCAATGCTTTCAGTGCATGTTTGACTTCTTCCTCCATTACCATTGCTACCTGGCTCTTGATCGTATGCATATGGCTCTTGATCATATCCTACCTCTTGAAATGGTTGAACATCAACCATTTCTTTTTGGTACAGCGACTCTGTTTTCTTTCCATCTTCTTTTGATACTTTCTGCATCTTCAACATTTTGTCCAAAGGATCCTTCTGTGCTGCAAATTGAGACTTGAGACTTTTTCCCTTAGTTCTTTGAGATTGAGAAATGCTGAGTGTGTTCTTTCCTTTTCGTTTTCTCACTCTAGGTCTTTGCACATTTCATTATAATATTTGACTTTGTCTTCTCAAGCTGACCTTTGAAGTTTTCTGTTCAGCTCTTTTACCTCTTTATTTCTTCCATTTGCTTTAGTATCTCCACACTGGAGAGCAAGTGTGAGAATCTTTTCTGACATCTGTTTTGGTCTTTTCTTTCTGTTTTGATTTCTTAATGTTCTCTTGGTTTCTTCCTGTATGAGGCTCTTGATATCATCCTGTAACTGTTCTTGGTTTTGATCATTACTGCTTCATGCATCAAATCTGCTCCTAAAATTATCTCTAAATTCAGGAGGGGTATTTTCAAGGTCATATTTCGGCTCTCATGGCCTTGCTTTCATTTTCTTCAGCTGTAGTCTCAATTTGCGTCCGATCAATTGATGGTCTGTTCCACAGTCTGCCCTTGGCCTTATTTTAGCTGATGAGATGGAGCTTTTCCAACGACTCTTTCCACACATGTAGTCAGTTTAATTTTTCTGTATTCCATCTGGTGATTTCTGTGTGTATAGTCTTCTTTTATGTTATTTTAAAAAGGTACTTGCAATGAAGAGGTCATTGGTCTTGAAAAATCCTCTAGCATCATTTCTATCACCAAGGCCATATTTTTCAACTACTGACCTTGTTTCCAACCTACATATTCCACTCACTAGTAATGATCAATATAGCTTGATTATATGTTTGATCAATTTCAGACTGAAAAAGTTAATAGAATTCTTCAATTTCATCATCACTGGCTTTAGTGGTTGGAGCATAAATGTGAATAATAGTGGTATTAACTGGTCTTCCTTTTAGGCATATGGATATTATCAAATAGCACTGCACTTCAAGGGAGATTTTGAAATTTCTTTTTATGATGAATGTGACACCATTCCTCTTCAGTTTGTTATTCCTGGCATAGTAAACCATACGCTTTTTAGATTTAAAATAGCCAGTACCAGTCCATTTCAACTCATTAATACATAGGATATCAATGTTTATGCATTCCATTTCATTTTAAAAAATGTTTTATTGTGAATTGTGTGATAGTCTACATGGGATAACATTAGCTTTACATTCATTCCATCATCTATCATTTCATTGGCAAGTTACCATCCAGTCCATGCATCCTCACCCAACCAAAGGGCGTACCCTATTAGCCTGCACCCACCACCACCACATTTTCCAAAATTCATACTTAGTACATTAAATGTTCTGATTATTAATGGACATTTAGTTATTTCTTCTCATTAAAAGTGGAGCTCTAGACTTCACTCTTGGGGCCATAGCCACGAAAACCAGGTAGGGTACGCTACGGTGAGAAGGGAGGGGGATCTCATGAAGGAAGCGCTCATACAACAACTCCAGAGATCCAGATCTACGATAAGATCCAGGACGTCAGTTTCCCACACTCACAAGTGAAGAAATCACAATATTCAGGAAAATATGGGTGAGTTAGGAAAGGTATGCACGAGGGCTGTATTCTTTCACCATACTTATTCAGTTCATATGTTGTGCATATAATCCAGGAATCTGGATATTATGAAGAAAAACATGACATCAGGATTGGCAGAAGACCCATTAGTAATCTGTGATATGCAGATGATACAGCCTTGCTTGCTGAAAGCAAAGAGGACTTAAAAATCTTACTAATGAAGATCAAAAACCACAGCATTCTAAATGGGTTGAATCTCAATGTAAAGAAAAAAAAGTCCTCACCACTGGACCAATAAACAACATCCATATAAATGGAGAAAAGATTGAAGTTACCAAAGACTTCATTTTGCTCAGATCAACCATCAACACTCATGGAAGCAGCAGTCAAGAAATCAAATGGCATTTTACATTAGGCAAATCTGCTCACAAACTTCATAAAGTGTTGAAGATTAAAGATGTCAGTTTGAGGCCTAAGGTGTGCCTGACCCAAGCTATGGTATTTTTAAATATCTCCTATGCATGTGAAAATTGCACATGCACAGTAAATAAGGAAAACCAGAGAAGAATTGATGCAATTGAATTATGATGTTTGGGGAGAATATTGAAAGTAACAT
Source organism: Chrysochloris asiatica (assembly GCF_000296735.1). Lineage (NCBI taxonomy): Eukaryota > Metazoa > Chordata > Mammalia > Afrosoricida > Chrysochloridae > Chrysochloris > Chrysochloris asiatica. The sequence continues at coordinate 4,856,134 of NW_006408661.1, forward strand.
GGACTGCCAAAAGAATAAACAGATCTGTGTTGGAAGAAGTATAGCCAGAGTGCTTCTTGGAAGCCAGACTGGCCAGACTTCATCTCTCATATGTTGGACCTATTAGCAGCAGGAGCCAGTCCATGGAGGATATCAGGTGTGGTAAAGTGAAGGGTTGGAGAAAAAGAGCAAGACCACAATGAGATGGATTGACACAGTGGTGGCAACAATGGGATCAGGTGTAGCAACAGTTGTGAGGTTGGCCCAGGACTGGGCAGTGTTTCATTCTGTTGTACATAGGGTTGCTACGAATCAATACCAACTCAGTGGCACCTAACAACAACAATTAGTTGCTGTCAAGTTTACTCTGACTCATGACAATCCTGTGTGTCCAAGTAGAACTTTGCTTGACAAGGATTTTCAGTAACTGATTTTTCAGAAACAGATCACCAGGACTTCCTCCCAAGGTGCCTCTGGGTAGAGTTGGATCTTTAACCCTTCAGTTAGCAACTGAGCACATTAATAGTTTGCATCACCCCAAAACTGTTGTTGTTGTTAAGTGCGGTTGAATCAAGCCACACCAGGACTCCCCACCCAAAAACTGTTGTTGTTGTTTTTAAGTGTTGTCAAGTAGGGTCTGACCCATAGCAACCCTGTTTATGAAGAACATTTGGTGAGCTTGAATGCCAACCTTGTGGTTCAAACCAACTTTGCAGTCCAGTACATCAACCCACAGTGCCACACCAGGACCCACCAAAAAATAGTACCTATCAAATAATAAACATTAGTTATATTTCCATTTGCACGAACTCTAGGTATTTAAAGAGTGTAAACACTAAGTAAATTGATTCTTTCTAGAAGAACAAATTGTAAGGGGATAATTGAATGTTCAATAAGTTAACCCAGCATAACAGTATTTACATTCAAAGAGAAGCTGACAACTCTTTTGTTCTACTTTTTCTTCCTCCCCACTTTCTTCCTTTCCCTCCATCTTTGCCCCACACACAAGTCAAGCTGGAAATTTGGGTTATGAAAATAGTGGGTAGTGAACTAAGGCTCTTTTCTACCTTTCAGACTCTATCACATAGGCATTTTTGTATTATATAATTAAGTTACTGATTAATTGTATAATAAATTCATATAAGTCACTCATATGATATGGATCAACTTAATACTTTTTTGGAACATGGTGGTGGTGGTGGCACTTGTGTGCCATGAGTCCATTCTGACTCATAGTGATCCTGTGTAGGGTTTCCAAGACTGTTATCTTTACAGCATCAGAAAGTCTCACCTTTCTCCTGTGGAGTGACTGGTAGATTTGAACTACCGACCTTGTGATTAGCAGCCCAGATCTTAATCCACTACGGAACCAGGGCTCCTTATTAGAACATGTTGTTGTTGTTGCTGCTAAGTGCTGTCAAGTCAGTTCCAACTCACAGCAACCCTGTATAGGGTTTCCAATGAGTAGCTGGTGGGTTTGAATTCTCAACCTTGTGGTTTTCAGTCTAGCACTGATCTACAACACCACACCAGAAGTCAATTTCCTCAAAAGTGAATTGTCTGTGGTTGGCACGCTGTGTGACAGTCATCTCCATAAGGCATAGCAGCAGGATCTTCCTGAGAAGCAGGGATTCATTGGCATCTAAGTCAGGCTGTTGGCCTCAGGCAGTCTTCAGGGCTTGGAATTTCTCTACATTGCCACTGTTGAAAGCATTGTTGTTAGGTGCCATCGAGTTGGTACCAACTCATAGTGACCTTATGCACAGCAGAACGAAACTTGAGCCCATTGATGCTGCCACTTTGCCAATCCATCTCACTGGGGGTCTTCCTCTTTTTCTCTGACCTTCCACCTTATCAAACATGGTATTCTTCTCCAGCAACTGGTCCCTCCTGACGATATGTCTGAAGTATGAGAGACGAAGTTTGGCCATCCTGGCCTCCAAGGAGTACTCTGGCTGCACTTCTTCCAACACAGATCTGTTGGTTCTTTTGACAGCCCATGGCACTGTCAATATTCTCCTCCAACACCATAACTCAAAGGCATCAATTCTTCTATGGTGTTCCTTATTCACTGTCCAGCTTTCGTATGCATATGAGGTTATTGAACATACCATGGCTTGCGTCAGGCACACAGAGTGTCAGTGAGCCACTGATGGTCTGAGTTCCTTAGTGACTACAGGACAGGTGCATGAGGAGCTCTCCGAAATTAAACACATCTTTGCCAAGCAGTCCAGGAAGCCCCAGCGTGAAAGCCCTCTCCTGCTGCTGTGATACTGGCAGGTCCTTAATGTTGATGCAGCCCAGAAACCAAGGGCATCCTTGTAATAGGATGCACAGTTCCCAATGGTCTGGTAGTATTTACTGGACCAGTTGTAGAAGCAGCTGTAGATGAACATCACTCCATTCATTGTCACAACAACCCATGGTAGGTTGTTGAGCATTTCTTTAACCTCCTCAATTGTCTCCTTTGTAACTTGCAAGTCCCCAGTATTTAATTTTAGTTCTCTGATTGCTCACAGGATCACTGCCTCATCACTGCTTTTCACCTTCTCACGGGTCTTCTCCAAAAGTGAGAGCCACATTGGGGTCTGTCATCTGTCTCACAACATGAAGAATGAGATCCACCAGGGACAAAGGGTTCACCCTGTGTTCAAATTCACTGATGAAGTTTTCATAAAGCTTAATGAGACCATCTCCTTGGGTAAAGCACAGGTCCTGCACAAAATCAAGCAGCTGATGCTATAACTTCTTCATTTCGAGTTCCTCTAAATGGTGCATCACGGCAGCCTTACCAGGTCCAAAGCTCTGGCTCTGCTGTAGAAAGCCTGATACATCCTTCATGGTGGCAAGAATCCAAGACAACAGCACCACCTAATCCATTGATTCAGATCTACTACCTTGCCCTTCCCATGCAGTATCCATCTCTGAAATCTTAGTATTAAACTTTTCTATATTTCTTACAGGTTTTGTATTGTCTGTGATATTTCATCTATTTCATTCATTTGTTGTGTAGTGTTTCCTGAATTCTTCCTTGCTTTCCTCAAACTTTCTCTCAATATGTTGTTGTTGTTAAGTGCCATCGAGTCGGTTCCGACCCATAGCGACCCTGCACAGGGTTTCCGAGGCTGTAAATCTTTATGGGAGCAGAAAGCCTCATCTTTCTCCCGCGGAGCAGATGGTAGTTTCGAACTGCTGACCTTACGGTTCACACACAATTCGCAACCACTACGCTATCAGAGCTCCTTCAGTATATTAAAAGTATCTAAATATCATTCTTTTTCATTCTAGTTCAGGTAGTTCCAATGGCTTTTCTTCCTCAAAAACATTTTCTGGCTCTTCATCTTGGTCACTTATTTGAGTCACTTTGTCTTGTTTCTTCTTGTAAGCAGAAATTATCTTTTGCCTCCAAGGCATTGTGGTATCATTGTATTTATATTTAATTGATGATTGTTTGTTTGTATGCTCTTAGAAAGTCACCAACTGTCTCCTAGTGAGTGTAATTAAAGAAAGGAAGCATGTTTAGTTATCCATTCATTATTCGTGCAGCTCAGTTTAGAATGGGTTTGACTGTTATTGGTTGTTGTAGTTATAGATTTGCTTGTTCATATTGGTTCTAGTCCAGTGGGTGAGGTAGCAGAGGGTACAGTTGTAATGGTTGTATGGTATGAACATGGATGCTATTTTCTGTCAGGTGAAGCAAGAAGAGAAAACACACACAAGCATATATAAAAGAGAAAAACAAGCAAACAATAGTCAAAAAGAAATTAATAAAGAAGAAAGTCTGGCAAAAGATACAACAAAAAAAGTAATAAAATAGAGAGGGGAAAGTAGCACAGAAAAGAAAAAAGAACAAAACACAATTAGGGAAGGGGATTAAGGAAAGAGAAAGAGACCAGAAAGTGGTAAAGAAAGTTAAGAGCAAAAAAAGAAAAAAGAAGAGGCTGAGGGAAAGAGAAATAGAAGAAAGAAAGAAAGAAAAGAAAAGATGAACATGGAGATAGAAAGGATAAAAGCAAGGGAAGGGAAAGAGAAGAAGAAGGAAAAGAAAGAATAAACAAATAAAAATAATGAAAAGCAGATGCCAGATCCAGAGAAGAGAAAGCTCTGGTGGGCTCATGTCAAACAAGGAGCTCATACAGTGGGTGAGCAAGGGATAAGATGGCTCTAGATGGAGTTCCTATGGACCTACATATTGTCTTTCAGTTCAGAGGGAAGTCAGGGGTGTCAGGGCAGATGGCCATGAGAGTTTCCATTAGTACAGGGCTGGCCAGGACAAGCTCTGCAGTTCTGGAGCAAGGCTAGCTTGAATCCAGGCACTGAAGTTGGTGCAGACACCATCAAACTCACAGTGATGCATTCACCAGAGTGATGCTCACCCCTGTTCAATTCCAACTGCCCTGAGAACAGAAGCTTTCCTAAGGGTGGATGAGGGTGGGACTGGTCATGCATCTGGTCAGTAGAATAATGTGATGAACAAGAAAAAATTGCTCCATTCTCTCTGCCTGTTACCAGTATGCCTTTGTCCCTCTAAGCTGCTGTCTGCTTGCAAAGCCACTTTCAGAAGTTCAAGATGGCCACACTACATCTGGCCTTCCACTCAGTCAGTCACCAGTATGCCTCTGCACCACCAAGCCACCATTTGCTTTCAAAGTCACTCACAAAAGTTCAAGAATGGCCGTTCCATGTTTGATCATGGTAACAGTTCACTTGTTTGACTATAGGCATTCAATCCAATTCTCTATCACTTCATCTGAAGCTCAGGGTTGCAGAACTATCATCTACATGTGTTCCATTTAGCCTTCCATATCTTTGTTGCAGTAGGTCTGTGAATCATTTCTGTCTAGTTTGCTACCTCGCATATGTTCTCCAATAACAACCTTATTAACCATGCCATGCATAATGTTCAAACTCTAGGCCAGAAATTGGCCTCTCAATGAAAGAAATAAATTATATACAAAAATTATGGTAACATGATGTTCCATTTTCATGCTAAGAGCTGGAGTTTTGAGTTTCAGAACTTGTGAGATATCTTGCAAGTAATTTATCACTACTGATAACTAAAATTGCCACTTGTCTGTCAATGTGTCATAGTGGCTTGCATGTTGTTGTGATGCTGAAAGCTATGCAACAAATATTTTAACTACTAGCAGGTCACCCATGATGAGTAGGTTTCAGCAGACCTTCCAGGGTAAGACAAACTAGGAAAAAAGAGAGGTAGATGACTTCTGAATGTTTACCCACTAGAATTCTTATGAACAGCAGTGGAAAATTATCAAGTATAGTGCTGGAAGATAAAAACATTGTGAGTAGCAGCAGAAGATTGTCAGATATAGTGCAGGAAGATGAACACCTTAGGTGGGAAGGCACTGAAAATATGAAAGGGGAAGCCTCCAAAAAGTAGAGTGGACCATAGTAACAAGAATGGACCAAAGTTTTCAAGACCTTATTTCCTGATGAAGCAAAACTAAAAATGAGGAGAAAAAGTTATAAATATCCATTAATAATCTGAACATGGAATGCACATAATATTAATCTGTGAAAATGCAAAATTGTCCAAAGTAAAATTCCAAACAAAGATTGATATCCTAGGCATTGTTATTGCTGTTAGGTGCCATTGAGTCAGCTCCAATTCAAACAACATGATGGAACATTGCCCAAACCTGCATCATCCTCACAATTATTGTTATGCTTGAGCCCATAGTTGCTGCAGCGGTACCAATCTATGTCATTGGAGGTCTTCTTTTTTGCTGACCCT
>NW_006408661.1:4864076-4865832 GCF_000296735.1 Chrysochloris asiatica
AAAGCTGGACAGTGAATAAGGAAGAGCGTAGAAGAACTGATACTTTTGAGTTGTGGTGTTGGAGGAGAATATTGAAAGTGTCATGGGCTGCCAAAAGAACCAATAGATTTTGGAAGAAATGCAGCCAGAGTGCTCCTTGGAAGCCAACATGGCCAAACTTAGTGTCTCATACTTTGGACACGTTGTCAGGAGGGACTTGTTGCTAAAGAAGGACATCATGTTTGGTAAGGTGGAGGGTCAGAGAAAAAGAGGAAGACCCTATACAAGATGGATTGGCCAAGTGGCAGCATCGATGGACTCAAGCGTGGCAACAGTAGTGAGGTTGGCCCAAGATCCGGCAGTGTTTCATTCTGCTGTGCATAACGTCACTATGGGTCAGGACTGACTCGATGGCACCTAACAACAACAAATATATATTATTATATTTTAGGTGAAATTCTACAAAGCAAATTAGGTTCCCATTTTACAAAATTTATGCAAATTGTTCCATGAAATGATTACAATATTCACAATATGTCAACATTTTCATATTTTTATCCTCTTTGTACCATTTCCATGAATCTAGCTTATCTACCATTCCTTGCATTTTCATCTTTGCTTTTAGGTAAATAAATGTTGATGATTTTATCTCATAAACAGATTGTTTGGAGTCTTGGTGTGGCACTGTAGGATAAGCACTCAACTCAAGATGGGTTTGAATGCAAGGTCGGCAGTTCATACTCACCAGCAACTCCTCAAAATCCCTAAACAGGGTCACTATGAGTCAGAACTGACTCGATGCCACTTAACAACAACAAGAACAATGGATTGTTTAAGGGAGCACATTATTCATATTGTTATTGTTGTTAAGTGCTATTGAGTCGGTTGTGACACAGTGATACTATGTACAATAGAAAGAACTACTGCCTGGGCCTAATAATTGTTATGTTTGAGCCACTATTGCTGCCACTAGGGTCAATCCATCGTGTTGGGGGTTTTCCTCTTTTTCACTGACCCTTTGCTTTACCAAGTATGAGGTCATTTTCTAGGAACTGATCCTTCCTGTTAACCATGTCTAAAGTATGTGAGATGAAATCTCACCATCTACCCTTTAAAGGAACAGCCTGGCTGTACTTCTTCCAAGACAAATTTGTTTGTTCTTCTAGCTGATATTATTTATTTGATAAGCTAATCTACTGGAATCCTGATGTAGCCCTGGAACTCAAGGACGGTTTGAACCACAAAGTCAGTGGTTCAAATCCACCAACCACTCCTCAGAAACTCTATATAGGGTCCCTATGAGTTGGAACTGACTCAATGGCATTTAACAACAATCTATTTGGCTGAAAGGTGACTTCTGGGAGTGGTTTGAGTTCCTACATTAAAAAATGTCTGGGGATGACAGTTTTCAGGTTTGCTCTAGTCCCTATTGGTCAAATAACTCTGGCCTTTTTTAAAGAATTTGAATTTTGCTTTACATTGTCTCCCATTCTACATGGGACTTTCTATTATACCCTTGATGTCACTATAATTTACATACACTTTTAATTCTGATTTTTTTTTTAACTTAACACCATTTAAAAAGCAATTTCTCAGCCATTTTAGTAACTGTGTAATATTAATTTGATCTCCATTGTAAACCCACAAGGAGCATGAGCATCCTGTTGATTCTTGGTGCTCTCATGGGCAGCAAAGACTTTTTCCCCAATTCCCTTCTCTCTGGACCAAGAGGTAACCATAATCATAATCTTACAACAGGTAAAACCTTTAAGAAATA
>NW_006408661.1:4866752-4869088 GCF_000296735.1 Chrysochloris asiatica
AGGTTAGCAGTCCAGTGCTTATCCTACAGTGCCACACCAGGACTCCATTTCTACATTGTAAAGTGCAAATATGTTAAGAGAAATAAAACTAAACCAAAACTAACCCACTGCCAAGCAGTCAATTCCAACTAATAGAGATCCTGTAAAGGGTTTCTGAGGCTGTGAATCTTTGTGGGAGCAGAATGCCTCATCTTTCTCCAACAGAGAAGCTGGTGGGTTTGAACTACCAGCTTTGCATTTAGCAGTCCAGTGCTTATCCAATAAATGCAGAAACATACATTGTTCATGAATTGAAATTCCCAGTACTTTTAAGATGCCCATTCCCTCAAATTTAATTTGTATATTCAATGCCACCCTAATCAGAATCCTAAAAGAGAAATTGGCAAGTTGATGTAAAATTTTAAATGTAAGAGCAACAATTTTAAACAGAATAAATTAAAGAAATGACATTGCCTGATTTCAATACTTAACTCTAAAGTAATCAAGACAACGAGGTAATGGCGAAAGGACAAAGAGATCCGTGGGACACAGTAGCAAGTGCAATAAGCACTTGACTGAGAACCACAAGTTCCATGGTTCAAGCTGGCCAATTACTCCACTGGAGAAAAATGAGGCTTTCTGCTCCCGCAAAGATTTAAAAAGCCTCTGTCCTATAGGGTCTCTATGAGTTGATATCAACTTGAGGGTAGAGTGTTGGGTTTATTTGCTACCATGGGCATTAACTGTGGATCCAACTAAATGACATCCTTAACAACTCCAATCTTTTCTCTGTTCATCACGATGTTGCTTATTGGTCCAGTTGTGAGGATTTTTGTTTTATGTTGATGCATAATTTGTATTGAAGGTAGTATTTGATCTTTGTCAATAAGTGCATCAAATCCTCTTCACCTTCAGCAAGTAAAATTTTGTCATCTGTATATCATAGGTAGTTCATGAGTCTTCCTCCAATACTTATACTGTGTTCTTCTTCATATAGTTCATCTTTTGCAGATCATTTGCTCAGCATACAGATTGAATAAGTATGGCAAAAAGATACAGCTGTACACACAAATTTAAACCTTGCAGTATCCCTTTGTTCTGTTTGAACTACTCTTTCTTGGTCTATATACAGGTTCCAATTGAGCACAATTAAGTGTTGTGGAATTCTCATTCTTTACAACAGGGATTCATAATATGTTATGATCTACAGAGTTGAATGCCTTTGCATAGTCAATAAAACACAATGAGTCAAAATTTATCTACACTCCAGTTACATTAAACCTTCTGTTGGCTGTACTGTCTTATCAGCACTTTTCATTCAAGGTCACTGCTGTGCAGGTGTGAATATGGACATTTGCAAACAAAATTTGGACAGATACTCAAAGCAAGGTAAAAGTTTCTTTTAAAAAAAATCATTACTGGTGACAAGACATGGAGTCATCACTATGAGCCTGAGAGTAAACAGAAAAGTTTGGAATGGAAACTAAGAAAAAGTTCAAATGTCCACCATTAGCTGGAAAACTAATGCTTACAGTTTTCTGGAATTCTTAAGGGCCAATATTGGAACACTCCACTTCAGGAAAAAGGTTCAACAATCAACAGTGCTCATTACAGTGAGATGCTCACTGAAGAATGGACGCCTAAACTTCAGATTAAATGCAGAGGACTGCTATCTAAGGATGTTGTGATCTTGCATAACAGTGCATGACTGCACACCTCTGCCCACATTGTTGACACTCTGATAAAATTTTATTTTGAGGTGTTAAAGCATTCTCCCTATAGTCCTAATATTGTTCCATCCACCTGTCTGGTCCCCTGAAAGCAGCTCTTGGAGGATGAAGAGTCAGCTCTGATGAAGAAGTGAAAACAGCGGTGCATTCGTGGCTCACAGCTCAGCCTAAAACATTTTTAAATAAGGGAATGAAAAGCTTGTAGATAGATGGACAAAGTGTATTGAAAAGCAAGGAGTTTGTCAACAAAATGATGTATTTGCCTTTTCTAAAAGTTGACCAAAACAAATTCTACAGCCAGAAAAAAAAAAAAAAGTTTAATATTCATTCTGATCTGACCTCTGAGGAACACCTGCCAATACCAGAACCTGTTACTATGGCTAGGGAGATGTAATACTTTGATTGGCCAGGTTGCTTCACATGCTCCACTAACTATACCACATCCTGGAGCCTCACCCAGATCATGAGAGTAGGTAGGGGAAGATCTTCAAATAAAAATATAGGGCTATATTGTTGTTGTTGTCAGGTGCTATCAAGTCGGAACCGACTCATAGCGACCCCATGCACAGCAGAATGAAACAATGTCCGATCCTGGGCCAACCTCACTACCGCTGCCACACTTGAATC
>NW_006408661.1:4869253-4873876 GCF_000296735.1 Chrysochloris asiatica
GGCAGTCCATGGGACCCTCAGTATTCTCCTCCAACACCACAACTCAAAGGCATCAATTCTTCTACGATCCTCTTTATTCACTGTCCAGCTTTCGCATTCATATGAGGCTATTGAAAACACCATGGCCTGGGTCAGGCGCACCTTAGTCCTCAAGCTGACATCTCTGCTCTTCATAGGGCTATATATAGAGGAAGAAAGAGGGATGTTGGGTAAGCAAACAACAAATATCTTCTGTAAACTTTTGTTTTATTGTAAAAGTAAAATGGTGGTGCTGGTGGTTGTGTGCCGTGGAGTCAGTTCCGATTCATAGCAACCTTGGATACAGTTTCGAAGCTATAAATCTTTATGGAGCAGAAAGTCTCATCTTTCTCCCACAGAAAAACTGGTAGTTTTGAACTACTGACCTTGAGTTTAACAGCTCAACTCATAACCCCTATGCTACCAGAGCTCCATAAAAGTAAAATGTTGTTGTTGTTGTTCTGTGCCGTGGAGTCGGTTCCGACTCATAGCGACCCTATAGAGGGAAGTATAAAGAATCAAGTACAAATCAGCATAATATTTTTAAGTTTCTTCAGATGCCCATGATCTTCTGCAAAATCCTGGGTTCCCTTGTGTCTTTGAGGCAGTTCTAATTCATGGTGATTCCATTACAATTGAATGAAACATTACCTGATCCTGCATCATCTTCTTGATTTGTGGTATGCTTGAGTCCATTGTTGTGACTACTGTGTATTTTGAGTGACTTTCAATTTAAGGAGCTCATCTTCTAACTTTATATTGGACAATATTCTATTATTATCCATAGAGTTTTTATTGGTTGATTTTTGGAAGTAGATTGCCAGACCTGGAAGGTCTGCTGAAAACTGTCCACTCTTGGTGACCCTGTTGGCATTTGAAATACCAGTGGCATAAATTCCCATATCGTTGTAATATACAAGCCACCACAGTGTGACAAACTGACAGATATTCATTATACCACTTGGCAATATCACATGAATCCAAATGCTAGCTATCTTCAGATCTTTCCCCAGGGCTCCAGAAGAGGCAAGATTACTGAGCAGATTAGTAACATGATACATTCCTGGTGACCAACCTGTGCTCAGTCTTAACATTTGCCTCCAATAGTCTTACTTTTTCATAATCAACCACAACAATCTTCACACATTCTCTACCCTCTTCAATTTCTAACTCTCCTCCTCCCCACTTCAGAGAGAAAGTAGAAGTCATCAACTGGGAACTACTTCAACTTTCCTTACCAGAGAGTCATCACTTATCTTTTCTTATCCTCCAAAGACACAATAAATGACATGGGCTTCTGATCTAAGCTCATTTCATCCACGTATGTCTGAATCTTATTCTCTTCCAATTTTCTTTGAAATCGTGTGCTAATCTCATTCTTTTTCACTCTCACTCCCACTTTTGCTCTACTCTCTCCCTTCTACCTCTCTGTTGAGTCATTTCTATTCACATTCTCAGTTCTGTGCTTATTTAAGAGAAAGACTGCCCCATGTGCCCCTCCATCTATTTTTCTATCTCCTCTATTTTATACAAAAACCTTTTCAAAGAGTTAGGTGCTTTTGCTTGTCTCTATTTTCTTACGTGTTGTTTACTTCTCATTGACATACTTTAAATTCCAACTCCATCATTTCCTGAAATTGCTCATTCACAGGTCACAATAATGTCCACAGTACAGAATCTAAAATTTTCACCTTATTTGACCTCTCATCAGCATCCATCACAATTGACCACTTTCTTCTGTTTGACATCTGGGACCCTGCTCTCTTCTTGGTTCCTTCATCATGAGCCGCCGCCCTTTGACTTTCTTTTTTAGATAGATTTCTGGACTTTCTCTTCTATTTGAACATTAAGTAGAGGAGTTCTTCCAAGCTTAGACCCTATTCTTTTCTCTGTACTCTCTCCTTGGGTGATGTCAGCCTGTCCATAGATTACAACCTTGGCCCATTTATCCAACTACTTCTTGGCATTCTCACTGTCTCATAGATACCTTGGCCTAAACTAGACTTATTCTTTCACCTGACCTCTCACTCCACAACATCTGCTCTTCTTCTAGTGCTTCCCATCTCCGAGTTGCTCAAGTCAAAAAGTTGAGAATTTGCCATGTTTCTGTCCTCATCTTCACTTCTCACATTGAATCATCATAAAATTTGAGGCGTTATTGCTGTTTCTCCTTTTTTTTCAACTTCTTACATCAAACCAATTACTAAGTTTTATTAGTTTTACTTTCAAAATCTCTCTCAGTTTTCTGTCTATATTGCCTCTCTGTCTAGGCCCAGGCCAACATCATCCCTGATGTTGACAAGAGCACTGAAATAATCTCTAGGCATGTGAATGTGTATTCAAAGTCTGCTTATCCACTTGAATGTTTATTTCAAGAAGGCAAAGGTAAAGACTATTTTATTCACCACTCTATTTACAGTACCTATTAAAGAGCTCTGGTCATGTAGTGGTTAGGAATTGGGCTGTGAACCTTAAGGTCAGCAGTTTGAAACTACCAGCCGCTCCGTGGGAGAAAGACGAGGCTTTCTGCTCCCGTAAAGATTTACAGCCTCTGAAACTCTGTACAGGGTCGCTATGGGTTGGACCCAACTCGACGGCACTTAACAACACCAATTATACTGCTTAACATAGTATGAGTATAATAAGTTGTTAATAGAATTAATGAAATGATATAAAATCCCTGATTTCTAATGAACTACTGTGTCATTTCATTTCTCCACCACTCATCTGTCAGTTGGTTGTACTGTGTTGGCTTGTATATTGCTATGATGCTAGAAGCTAAGAGACCAGTATTTAAAATACCAGTAGGGTCACCCATGATGGACAGGTTTCAATGGAGTTTCCAAACTAATACAGACTAGGAAGGAGGAGAGGCAGATTAATTCTGAATGTTTAGCCATTGAAAACCTTAAGAATAGCAGTGAAACACTGTTAGATACTATCAGAATACTAAATATTGAAAAATAATGAGTACCACCAGAATATTGCCAGCTATAGTGCCAGAAGATGAGCCCCTCAAGTTGGAAGACACTCAAAATATGACAGGAGAAGAACTATCTACTCAAAGTAGAATTGATGTAAAACTGATGATATGCCCTGTAAACTTTCACTCAATCCACAATAAAAACCTAAACTAAAAAAACATTTCTTAAAGTAGAATTTATGTTTGTTGTTGTTGTTGCTATGAGTCAGTATTGACTCATAGCCACCCTAGGCACAACAAAGCGAATCATTGCCTAGTCCTGGGTTAACCTCACAATTGTTGCCACGCTTGAGCCCATTGATGCTGCCACTTTGCCAATCCATCTCACTGGGGATCTTCTCTTTTTCTCTGACCCTCCACTTTACCAAGCATGATATCCCTTTCCAGTGACTGGGCCCTCCTGACAATATGTCCAAAGTATGAAAGACAAAGTCTGACCATCCTGGCCTCCAAGGAGCACTCTGGCTGCATGTCTTCCAACACATATCTATTTGTTCTTTTGGCAGCCCGTGGTGCTTTCAATATTCTCCTCCAACACCATAACTCGAATGCATTGATTCTTCTATTGTCTTCCTTATTCACTGTGCAGCTTTCACATGCATATGAGGTTATTGAAAATACCATGACTTGGTTAAGTTGTACCACACTCCTCAAGCTGCCATCTTTGCTCTTCAACACTTTAAAGAGGTCTTGTGCAGCATATCCCCCTAATGCAATATATCGTTTGAATTTTTGGCTGCTGCTTCCATGAGTGTTGATAGTTGGTTCAAGAAAAATGAAGTATTTGATAACTTCAATCTTGTTTCCATTGATAAGAACATTGTTTATTGGTCCAGTGGTGAGGATTTTTGTTGTCTTTACATTGAAATGCAATCCATACCAAAGGCTTCTCACTTTCAGCAAGCAAGGTTGTATCATCTGCATATTGCAGGTTGTTGATGAGTCTTCCTCCAATCCTGATGCCACATTTTTCTTCATATAACCCAGGTTCTCAGATTATTTGCTCAGCATACAGGTTGAATAAGTATGGTAAAAGTATACAACCCTGTCGTACACCTTATCAAACTGTAAACCATTCAGTGTCCCCATGTTCTGTTCGAACAACTGCCTCTTGGTCTATGTACAGGTTCCTCATGAGCACAATTAAGTGTTCAGGAATACTCATACTTTGCAATGTTGTCCATAGCTTATCATGATCCACACAATCAAAGGCATTTGCATAGTCAATAAAGCACAGATAAACATCTGTCTGCTATTCTCTTCTTTCAGCCAAGATCCATATGCTATCAGCAATGATATCCCTTATTCCACATTCTCTTTTGAGTCCTGCTTAAATCTCTGGAAGTTCTCTGTCAATGTATGTTTGCAGCCATTTCTGTATTACCTTGAGTAAAACTTTACTCACATGGTATATCAGAGATATTGTCCGATGACTTCCACATTCCATTGGGTCACCTCTCTTTGAATTGGGCACAAATACAGATCTCTTCCAATCAGTTGGTCAGATAGTTGTCTTCCAAATTTCTTGGCATAGATGAGTGAGTGCCTCCAGTGCCATCTCACTTTGTTGAAAGATTTCAATTTGTATTCCATCAATTCCCAGTGACTTGTTCTTTGCCAAT
>NW_006408661.1:4874501-4882562 GCF_000296735.1 Chrysochloris asiatica
TATCTTTTTACCAGACCCAGCTAGACAAGATGAAAACTATTCAGTGGGGACTCCATCTTCCCTCACACACTCTTAAACTAAACTCCCTCTTGAAACCCTGTAAGCCAGTCACTTCGTGCTTTTATCACCCCCTCATTTTAAGTAGCCAATGTCTAAGTTGTCCATCCCTATCTACCCTGTGTACAGAGGGGATAGCACTGATAGTTGATGTGAAGACTCCTTCCCTCTCTGTTGGTATTTAGAGCTAATATCTTCATGAGTGGAGTCCTGGTGTGGCACTGTGGGTTAATGCACCAGACTGCAAAGCCATTTGAACTGCAAGGTCGGTGGTTCAAGCTCAGCAGCTGCTCCTTGGAAACCCTATACAGGGTGGCTATGGGTCAGAATCAACTCGATGGCACTCAACAACAACAACAACCTTCATGAGTATAGATCAAGTTCATCAAATTGTAGCAATTTACCCTCGTTTCCTTTATTAAAAATTGTTTTGTTTTGTTATTATCTTCCTCTAGTCAAGTCTGATCATCAAGCCATCGAGGTTAGGTCAAATGGGTACTATCTGCAAGTTTGGGTGTTCTTGTTCATCTCCCCTCACTTCATATCAGCTGGATGCTTCACTCTCAGCTCTAGCACTTGGTGGCTATGTCCTTGTCCATGGGCTCAGGTGTCCCCAGGTCTCACCACACTTTGGACCAACTAGCCCTTCCTTTCCTCTCTCTCATCTCCAGGTCAATGAGAGTCCATGGAACGTGGTCAAACTCAGCCATTTCTTCATTGCTGCCTTTCCCGCTCTTCCACTCACCAGTAGACCATTGTGGTCATCAGCAAGCTTACATGCCTGCCCATGTGTTCCCTTAGAGGGGTACCTTAGACTTCTTCCTTCAGTATCATTGGCTTTTTATCATATGCTACCTCTTGAAATGGTTGAACATCAACCATTTCCCTTTGGTATTGTGACTGTGTGTATTCCTCCCATCTTCTTTAGGCGCTTTCTGCATCCTTCAATAATTTGCCCAGAGAATCCTTCAATAACACAAATTGAGGCTTGAATTTTTTCTTCCATTCTCTCAGCCTGAGAAATGCTGAGTGTGTTCTTCCCTTTTGATTTTATAGCTCCAGATCTTTGCACATTTTACTATAACATTTGACTTTGTTTTCTCGAGCTGATCTTTGAAATTTTCTGCTCAACTCTTATGTCTCCTTATTTCTCACATTTGGTTTAGCATCTCTACCCTGAAGAGCAAGTTTCAGAGTCTCTTCAGATATCCATTTTGATCTTTTCCTTCTTTCTTGTCTTCTTAATGACTTTTTGCTTTCTTTCTGTATGATGTTCTTGATGTCATCCCACAATTTTTCTGGTCTTCAGTCTTTAGTGTTTAATGTGTCAAATCTGTTCTTCAGATGATCTCTAAATTCAGGTGGGATATATTCAAGGTCATATTTTGGCTCTCGTGGACTTGTTTTCATTTTCTTCAGTTTCAGTTTGAATTAGCATATTAGCAAGAGATGGTCTGTTCCACAATCTGCCTTGGCCTTGTTTTGGCTGATATTATGGAGCTTTTCCATCGTCTTTTTCTGCAGATGTAGTCAATTTGATTTCTGAGTATTCCATCTGGTGAGGTCCATGTGTATAGTTGTCTCTTATGCTGTCTAAAGACGGTATTTGAAATGAACAAATCATGTTTTGCCAACTTCTATCATGTGATCTCCAGAATCATTTCTGCCACCAAGGCCATATTTTCCAACTACTGATCCTTCCTCATTGTTTCCAAACTTTTCATTCCAATCGCCAGTGATTATCAATATATCTTGATTGCATACTTCGTACATTCCATGTTCCAATTATTGTTGTTGTTGTTGAGTACCATGGAGTTGGTTCCGACTCATAGTGACTCTACATAGGGTTTCCGAGGCTGTAAATCTTTACAGGAGCAGACCACCTCATTTTTCTCCTGCAGAACTGCTGGTTGTTTCGAACTGCTGACCTTGAGATTAGCAGCCTGATTCGTAACCACTATGCTACCAGAGCTCTGATTATTAATGGGTGTTTATAGCTGTTTCCCTTCATTTTGAATTGTGACCCATCAGTAAATGAAGGTCCTGACAGCTTACGACTGAGGGCTTTACTCCATTCGCATCATTACAGTCAACTCTACTTTGAGGAGGCAGCTCCTCTCCAGCAGCATTTTGAGTGCCTTCCAACCTGAGGGGCTCATTTTCTGGCACTATCTCTGACAGTGTTACTCTGCTATTCATAAGGTTTTCAGTGACTAAATATTCAGAAGTCATTCGTCTCTCCTTCTTCCTAGTCTGTCTTCATTTGGAAGCTCATCTGAAACCTGTCCACCTTGGGTTACCCTGCTGGTATTTAAAATATCCATGACATAGCTTCCGGAATCACAGCAACTCACAAGCCACCACAGAATGACAAAAATGGCAGACAAGTGGTGGAGAATTGATGGTAGTAACACGAATAAAGTTTTGAGACCTTCATTTATTGATGGGACACAACTCAAAATAAGGAGAAACTCATTTTGAAACTAAATGAGCAGTCAACATCTATAAAAATCAGAACATAGAATGTTCAACATATGAATCTAGGAAAACTAGAAATTGTTAAAAATTAATGGAACACATAAAGATAGATGTCCTAAGTATTAGTAAGCTGAAATGGACTGGAATTGGTCCTTTTGAATCTGATAATCTTATGGATTACGATGCACTAATGACACACTGAAAAGGAATGGTGTCGCATTATCAAAAATAACTATATTATACTATCTTTAAGTATAATACTGTCTATGATAGAATATGGGCTCCTGGTAGAAATAAACCCTCAGTAGAAATGAATTAGGCACTAGTAACTGAAAACTAGAAGAAGTATGGGTTAACACACAGGAAAAAAGCAAAAAGTCATTAAGACAAGAAAGAAGGAAAAGATTAAAATGGATGTCAGAGAAACTATGAAACTTGCTCTCCAGCAGAGATATGTAAAATCAAATGGAAGATATAAGGAAGTAAAAGAGATGAACAGATAAATTCAAAGGTCAGCTCGAGAAGACAAAATCAAGTGTTATAATGAAACATGCAAAGACCTGGGGTTAGAAAACCAAAAGGAAAGAGCATGCTCTTCTCAAGCTGAAAGAACTAAAGAAAAAATTCAAGCCTCCACTTGTAATACTGAAGTATTCTATGGGCAAAATATTGACTGATGTAGAAAACATTAAAATAAGATTGAAGGAATATGCAGAGTCACTGTACCAAAAAGGAAATGGTCGATGTACAACGTTTCAAGAGGCAGCATATGATCAAAAGTCAATGGTATTGAAGGAAGAAGTCTGAACTGTACTGAAGGCATTAGCAAAGAACAAGGCTCTGGGAATTGATGGAATACAAATTGAAATCTTTTAACCAACTGAGGCAGCATTGGAAGCACTCAATCATCTCTGCCAAGAAACTTAGAAGACAGGTACCTGGGCAACTGATTGGAAAAGATCCATATTTGTGCCCATTCCAAAGAGAGGTGGCCCAACAGAATGCAAAAGTCATCCAACAATATCATTAATACCAAATGCAAGTAAAATTTTGCTAAAAATAATTTTTTAATGGCTGCAACTATACATTGACAGGGAACTGCCAGATGTTGAAACCAGACCCAGACAAGGAGGTGGAATGAGTGCTATCATTGCTTACATCAGATGGCTTTTGGCTGAAAGCAGAGAATACCAGAAAGATGTTTACTTGTGCCTTATTGACTATGCAAAATCTTTCAACTGTGTGGATCATGACAAGCTATGACAGCATTGCAGAGAAGAGTATTCTGGAACACTTAATTGTACTCATGAAGAACTGGTATATAGACCAAGAGGCAGTAGTTTGAACAGAACAAGGTGACACAGAATGGTTTAAAATCAGGAAGAGTGTGCTGTATTCTTTCACTATACTTATTCAATCTGTACATTGAGCAAATAATCCAATAATATGGATTATATGAAGAAGAAGGTGGCATCAGGATTGATCTATGTAGTAAGAAGTACATCTGTTGTTGTTTGTTGTTAAGTGCCATCGAGTCGGGTCCGACCCATAGCGACCCTGTACAGGGTTTCCAAGGGTGTAAATCTTTACGGGAGTAGAAAGCCTCATCTTTCTCCCGTGGAGAGACTGATAGTTTCGAACCGCTGACCTTAAGGTTCGCAGCCCAATTTGTAACCACTATGCTACCAGAGCTCCTTAAGAAGTACAACTAGAATGCTCTTTATAGGCCCTGATGGTGAGACTTCATCTCTCATATTTTAGATACGTCATCAAGAGGAACCAGCCCCTGGAGAAGGATATGATGCTAAGTAAAGTGAATGGCCATCAAAAAAGAGGAAGACCACCCCCCAATAAGATGGATTGGCACAGTGACAGTAGCAATTTGCTCACATATAACAACAAATGTGAGGATGGTGTAAGGCTAGGCAGCGTTTCATTCTGTTAAGCATAAGGTTGCTATGAGCCAGAACTCTACGTCACCTAACAACAACAATCACTATACCACTTAAAGTAAAAGCAACATCTGTCTTTCAGCCTCCAAATCCAAAAGCAAACAGGAAAAACAGATCATTCCTGTAGTGATAGAAAGAGCTATTACAGATGAAGATGTCAGGACCACTAGACAGAAAAGGGAATGTAATAGATGGCAAACCTAGTGCCTTGACCTTGTCCCACAGCTGGCTGCAGAAAGAGTATTTACTAGAAATTCAGGCTTCTGATTGCCATTCAGATCCCTCTTGCCCCAAAAATTCCTACAGACAGGGCATATTACATTATCATTAATAGGAGAGCATGGTGTATTCATATAAGTACTGGACTACAAACCACAGGGTCCATGGTTCAAGTTGCTCCATAGGAAAAAGATGAGGCTTTCTACTCCCGTGAAGATTTAAAGCCTTGGAAACCCTATGCAGAGTTACTATGACTCAGAACCAACTCTATGGCATTTAATAACAACAACCATTAATGCATTAAGTTTTGAAGAAAGGCTTAATGATCTACTTGTAAAATAAGTCATTGAAATGGAACACAGTTCTACCATCACACACATGGGCCACCAAGAGTCAGAATCAACTCTATAGAAACTGGTTTACTAGTATATTACTTAGTGTCTTTGAAAGTGTATTTATCTAGTTTCCCTTGGAAACTCTGGGATTCTTCCCAGGTTATAACAACAGTTTATTTGGAGCAACATACTATAAAAAGGTGGAAGTTGACATATAAACTAGCACGCTGAGAATTAAGGAGATTACAAAGTTATTGAGTACTGAGTCCTGGTATGGTGCTGTGGGTGAATACCCTGAACTACATGGTCAGTGGTTCAAGCTCACCAGCTGCTCCTTGGAAACCCTACACTTGAATTTTGTCCATGAACTTTTGAAATCTCTTATTTGTGGAATGAATCAATATCACTGGGGAACATTGAAGACATTGAACTTTTGACATATGACCTAATTTGCCTTGTTATTGTTAAGTGCCGTCAAATCAGTTCCGACGCATAACAACCCAATATAGAGTTTCTGAGGAGCAACTGGTGAATTTGAACTACCAACCTTACAGTTCAATCTGACCTTGCAGTCCAGTATATTATCCCACAGTCGCCTTCAAGTGGGCTACAACTCATAGTGCCTTATGTACAACAGAATAAAACACTGCCCAATATTACTACATTCTCACAATTTAAGCCATTGTTGCTGACATTGCATCAATCCATCTTGTTTGGGGGGGATGGTCTTCCTTTTTTTGCTAACCCTCCAGTTTGTCAAGCATGATGTCTTTCTCCAGTAATTGGTCTGTCATGATAACATATCTGAAGTCTGAGAGATGAAGTCCCAACTTCCTGACTTCTAAGGAGCATTCTGACTGTACTTATTCCAACACAGATTTGCTTGTTCTTCTGGCAGTCCATGATACTTCTAATATTATTTTCCAACCCCATAACTCAAATGCATCAATTCTTCTACAGTCTTCTTATTCATTGTCCAACTTTCCCTTGCACATGAGGTTACAGAAAATACCATGCCGTGGGTCAAGTACACCTTAGTCCTCAAACTGATCTCTTTGCACTTTAATATATTAAAGGGGTCTTGTGCAGCAGATTTACCTAATACAACACTCTGAAGTATGAGAGATGAAATTTCACCATGCTGGCCTCTGACTGTACTTTTTCCAACACAGATTTATTTGCTTTTCTGGAAGTCCACATTATATTCACTCTTCTTCCTCAACACTATAATTCAAATGCATCAATGATTCTAAGTTCTTTAGTCATTGTCCAAATTTCATATGTATGTGAGGTGATGGAAAATACCACGTTTTGGGATCAGGTGCACCTTTGTCCTCAAAGTGACATCTTTGCTCTTTAAAACTTGAAAGAGTTCTTTTGCAGCATATTTGATTTCTTGACTGCTGTTTCCATCAGTATTGATTGTGGATTCAAGCAAAATGAAGTCTTTGACAACTTCAATCTTTTCTGCATTTATCATGATGTTATTTATTGGTCCTTTTGTGAGGATTGTTGATTTCTTTATATTGAAGTGCAATCCATACTGTAGTTTTTGATCTTCATCTGTCAGTATTTCAAGTCTTCTTCATTTCCATCAATCAAAGTTGTATCATCTGCATATTCCAGAGTGTTAATGAATCTTCCTCCAATCCTGATGCCAGGTTCTTCTTCATAAAATCCAGTTTCTCTGATTATTTGCTTATTTGCTCAGAATGCAGATTGGATAAGTATGGTGACATAGTCATGGTACACGTATGTCCTGTCTTTAAATCATTCAGTATCCCCTTGCACTGTTTCAATGATTGTCTCTTGGTTTATATACAGGTTCCTCATGAGTACAACTAAGTGTTCTGGAATTCCCATTCTTCACACTGTTATCCATAGTTTGTTATCATCCACACAGTGTGCCTTTGCACAATCAATAAAGCACAAGTAAACATCTTCCTGGTATTATCTGCTTTCAGTCAAGATCCATCTGACATCAGTAATGATACCCCTTGTTCCACTCCCTCTTCTGAATACAACTTAAATTTCTGACAGCTTTCTTTCAATATGTTACTGCAATTGTTTTTTAAATTATCTTCAATAAAATTTTACTTGCAGATGATATTAATAATATTGTTTGAGGATTTCCACTTTCCACTGGGTCACTTTTGGAATGGGCATAAATATGGATCTCGTTCAATTGGTGGGCTGGTAATTGTTTTCCAAATTTCTTGACAAGGACAAGTAAGTGCCTCCAGTGTGGCGTAAGTTTATTGAAATATTTCAATATGTATACAATCAGTTCTTGGAACCTTGTTTTTTGGCAATGCCATAGTACAGCTTGGATGTCTTCCTTCAGGATCATTGATTCTTGATCATATGCAACCTCTTGAAATGGTTAAACATCGATCATTTCTTTTTGGTTCAGTGTCTCTGTGGATTCCTTCTATCTTCCTGTGTTATTCAATATTTTGTTTATACAATCCTTCAATATTGCAACCTGAGACTTGAATTTTCTCTTCAGTTCTTTCAGCTCAGGAAATCCTTAGTGTCTTCTCTTTTGGTTTCCTAACTCCAGGTCTTTGCACATTTCACTATAAAACTTGACTTTGTCCTCTTGAACTGCCTTTTGAAATTTTCTGTTTAGCTCTTTTACTTCATCATTTCTTCCAGTCACAAGTCTTCTCTACCTTCAAGAGCAAGTTTCAGAGTCTCCATGGAAGATAAGACCTGGCAATTTGTATCCTTCAAAATTACAACAAGAAAAGCTGTTATGGAACACTTCTGCTGCACGTGTGCTCAGCATGAGTCAGGCAACTGGATGGCACAGCTAAAAACATCATTAGATACTCAAATAGACATGTGGTATAGCTTGTCTATAATTCAGAGATGTTAGGAATAGAGGTATCAGTCTTGCAGTTAACAAAGTTTTGGGTATTTCTATGGCTTTAACCATGTTTTGTTATTGTTGTTCAGTACCTTTGAATTGGTTCTGAATCACAGCAACACTATGCACAACAGAACAAAAACACTAC
>NW_006408661.1:4884362-4902537 GCF_000296735.1 Chrysochloris asiatica
ATCCAGCTGAAATTTGTTAGTACCCTGTCAATGTACTGTTGCAACCACTTTTGAATTATCTTCAGCAAAATTTTACTTGCATGTGAAATTAATGATACTGTTCCATGATTTCTGCATTCCATTGGGTCACTTGTCTTAGGGCACAAATAAGGATTTTTTCCATTTTTTTCCAATGGGCCGAGTAACTGTCTTCCAAATGTATTGGCGTAGATGTCTGAGTGCTTTCAGCATTGCATTACTATGTTAAAGACTTCAATTTGTATTCCATCAATTCCTGGAGACTTGTTTTTCACCAGCAGCTTAAGTGCTGCTTAGACTTCTTCCAGTACCATCGGTTGTTGATTATAAGCTACCTCTTGAAATGGTTGCACAAAGACCACTTATTTTTGTTACTGTGACTCTGCATTCCTCTAGTTTCATTTGATACTTTCTGCATCATTCAATATTTTGCCCATAAAATACTTCAATATTGCAAGTTGAGGCTTGAATTTTTTCTTCAGTTCTCTAAGCCTGAGTAATGCTAAGTGTGTGCTTCCCTTTTGTTTTTCTAATTCCAGATATTTGCACTTTTTACTATCATACTTGACTTTATCTTCACAAGCTGCCCATTGAAATTTCCATTCTTATTTTCAACTTCCTCATTTCTTCCATTTTCTTTAGTTTCTCTACACACAGAGCAAGATTCAAAGTGTCTTCTACATCAAGTTTGATGTTTTCTTTCTTTCTTTGTCTTTTTAATAACCTTCTGCATTCTTCCTGTATGATGTTCTTGATATCATCCCACTGCTCTTCTGATCTTCGGTTATTAGTGTCTAACACATCAAATCTATTCTTGAAATGGAATATGTTCCAGTGGGATATGTTCAAGGTTATATTTTGGCTCTCAAGGACTTGTCTTAATTCTCTTCAGCTTCAGCCTGACGTTGCATATGAGCAATTGATGGTCTGTTCCACAGTCTGCCCCTGGTCTATTTTGGCTGATCATCTGAAGCTTTTCCACTGTCTCTTTTCATAAATGTGTTGTTGTTGTTGTTGTTGTTGTTAAGTGCTATCCAGTTGGTTCCTACTCACAGTGACATTGTATAGGGTTTCTGAGGAGAGGCTGATGAGCTTAAACCACCAACCTTATGGTTCAAACTGACCTTGCAGTCCAGCACATTAACCTGCAGCACTCCATATATGCAGTCAATTTTATTTCTCTGTATTACATCTGGTGAGGTCTATGTGTGCAGTTAACTTTTATGTTGTTTAAAAAAAGTATTCGCAATGAATAAGTTATTGACCTTGAAAAATTATATCATGTGATCTCCAGCATCATTTCTGTCACCAAGACCATATTTTCCACCAACTGCTCCTCAGAAACTATTTACATGGTTTCTATGATTTGGAACCAACTCAACAGTACTTAATAACAACAGCAAGTATTCAGAAATAGTCCACCTCTCCTTCTTCCTAGTCTGCCTTAGTCTGAATGCTCTGGTGAAACTTGTCCACCATGGTGACCCTGCTGGTATTTAAAATACCAGTGACATAGCTTCAAGCATCACAAAAACATGCAAGCCACCACAGTATGACAAACTGACAAATGGTAACACATCACATTAAGTTTCCATTTAACAATTTTTACACAAATTGTTTCATTATTATTTTCAGTATGTGTTTGCATTCTCATCATTTTCATTATTTGTTCTGTTTCTGTTGATCTAGCTTCCCTGCCCCTTCTTATCTTCTCATCTTTGCATTTGGTTAACTGTTAACCATTAGATCTCATCTAGTTGATCATTTAAGGGATCACATTACTCTCAGATGATACTGTTTGTTTTATTAGCCAATCTATTATTTGGCTAAAGGTGACCTCCAGGAGTGACTTTACTCCCCAGTTCAAAGGATATCATAGAACAATGGTCTCGAGGGTTCCTCTCTGTCCCTATTGGTTCCATAAGTTTGGCCTTTTTAGGAAATTTGAAGTTTGTTCTTCATCTTTCTGCCATTCTATCCAGGACCTTTTATTGTGGCCCTGGTCAGAACTGTCTCACTAGTGGCAGCCAGGCACCATTCAATTCTACTGGTCTCATGTTAGAAAAGGTCATGTTTGTATGGGCTATTGGTTCCTTGAACTACTTTTCTTCTTTGAGTCTTTGGTTTCCTTCATTCTCTTTTGCTCCAGACAAATAAAGATCAGTAGGTGTATCTTAGATGCCATTCACATGTAAGACTGCAAATGTTACTCATCAAACTAGAGTATAGAGGATTATCGTTATGAGCTATGTTTTGTCAATTGACTAATTGTCCTATGAGGGTATGGTCCAAAACCTTTCCATCCTGCAAGGTATTTGGATATGTTCAGGAAATATCCATAACACTGTGGCCTATGTGCAGAACAGCCTAGGGTTACAGAGTAAGATATCCCACATAAAGATTACAGCCAAGTATACCCTATGGTACAGTTCTACTTTGCAATAGCAGTCTGCTATGATTTGGAATTGACTCTATGGCACACAACACCACTATCCCCCTGTTTAAGGAGACTGAAGATGTAACTGTTTCCTCAGAGAAATAGCTACAACAAAAACTTTTTGTTCTTGCCTACAAAATGGATTTAGGTAAAGTAAGTAGCTCATTTCCTATCAATTTAAATTCCATTTAAAGAAAAAAATCACAAATTCAATGGACCACTTTAAACAGTTCTGTTTTCTCCCTTATGTTCCAATTCTATTTATTTTCACGCACTAGCATAGATTATTAGCTTCAAGAATGTTATTACTAAGATCAAGGTTCATTTCCAAAAACAACAGGGCTTGAGAAGATAAAATTATTACATATAATGTAAATGTTGAAATTCAAATTAAATCTGTCCTTCAAAATAAAAGCAAAAGGTCTATTATTTTCTGTGCTTTTTGGCTATGACTATATAATGAGTTTTCCAACTATTGTCCAATGGTTTGTTAACTCTTAAGGCTGACTGTTTATTTATATTAAGGGTTACTAAAGTTCTTTCGTTTGTAAAGTAAGGATCATTTTACTTCCCACTCCTGTTATTGTCAGCATAATAAAAACTCACCACTGTTTCACATATCCTTTTTATTTCTAAGACTCTGGGGAACTTGTCTAATTAAGAGTTTCAAATAGTCTTGACTTAGCAAGATTTAAAATTGACAAAACTGCACCGATATCATAATGTTCCTACTAACTGGGCAGGCTTCATTTCACTTGATCCACTTAGTCTGCAATTCTGTTTGAAGGCTTCAGTTGTATGAATTACTACAAAAGTGATGCTCAGATGCCTTTAAAATTTTACATTAGGAAAAGACATTTTATTTATACATCCAATAAGGATTTCTTTTTAAAAAATTATGTTTTTATTTTATCATGATAAAATAAATACAACATAGCACTTGCCATTTTTACCATTTTAATATGTAGAATTCAGTGACATTAAATCAGTTTTGTGCAATCATCTTCAGCATTTATTTCCAAAACCTTTTTCATCAGCCCATCTTGAAACTCTGTACCCAATAAGCAATAATTCCTAAAGAAGCATTTCTATACCATCTGTTAGCTTCCTTTACCACCTCTTTTTGCACTGGGCATGGTAAACCTATCACGAACCTGTCATAAAACTCACCGAACATGAAGAAAGAGGCCAGGTAATCAGTTCAGCACACTGGCAGCACGTGGGTCCATATGTTGCTTGCAAATGTTGAACTCCTACTATGTGCCATTCACGGTAGCATATATTTACATATACGTATATATTTACCCCTTCCACTAGCCTTCAGAAAGGAGCTCTGGTAGCGTAGTGGTTACGAATTGGGCTGCGAACTGTTAGGTCAGCAGTTCGAAACTACCAGCTGTTCCACGGGAGAAAGACGAGACGTTCTGCTCCTGTTAAGATTTACAGCCTGTACAGGGTCACTATGAGTTGGAACCGACTTGAAGGCACATAACAACAACAACAACAACTAGCCTGCAGATAGTTATTTTTATATCCCCGCTATAAATGTGGGAGCCCTGGTGTGGTGCAAAGACGGCAGTTGGAACTCTTCAGCTTCTCATTGTAACCAACAACAACAACAACAATATATAAATGTGGAAAGTTAAGCACTGTGATCTTAAGTTGGTCAGAGGCAGAGCTGGATTTTAAATCCAGGTTGGTGCTCCCTAATGTTTGTGCTGTCTCCAATACTTAGCATGACTCTCTTGAGAACATTCTGCTTATGTCTGAATGCTGGGAAAAAACAATTAAATGAAACAAACAAACAGAACACATTTAAAGTGTTTAGAATACTTTCTGAAGTGAAGGAGACTTATTATCTTCAATTCTTTCATTCTCCTTATTGACCTTCTTCTCCTCGATTCCAACTTTTGTTAATGTTACCTGATCCCAGTATATGCCTCAGCTTCACCTCTGCTGCCTCCAGTTACACTGTGAAGTCCACTTTCCTTGTGAGTTGATCCCACATCTGCAGGAGTCTAGGATGTCTATCACATTGTTAATCTGATAGGAGCAGTATAAAGCTTTCCATATACCCAATGGACCAAGAATCATATGAATGTCAAGTTCCTAGTAAGAGGAACAGACATCCTAAACCACCAAAGCCTGAAGAACAAATGGTAGCAGCCAGGGATGTTTTAAAGGAAAAGTTAGACTTTGCATCTTTTCCATGGAAGTTTCAAATACAATGTCCTCAATTACACAACTCATACAGTTTATGGGAACATTACAGTTACCACTGTCATTTTTTTGGCTGGCCTATGTCATCATGTCTCATTCCATCTTGGATCAGCCCACCAGTCTGGAATCAGCCCACCCAAAAGGTTTGTTCCCTCCCTCCCATCCTCACCAACAGTCTCTACTTGGGAAACCATTTCTCCTCCAATGCCTTCTAAGACATGATATTAAGATTAAAAAGAGAGAGAGGCAGCTAGTTCAGCTGGGCCCTGATGAAAATGTAGGAGAAACAGGGTAAAAAGAAAAAGAAAAAAAAATGAAGGCAGGAGAAAGCCTCCCAGCAGAGAGAACTTCGTCAAAAGCAATTTGCCCTGCTGGCCAATGCTATAATGTGGGCGAAATTTTGCCACAAGTATTTGCTAACTACTGAATTTAATTAAAGTAACCCTGGTGACTAAAACCACAATCCACTATAAAAGGTTTGTGGGTAAAGAGCTGGAAAGGATATGAGTATTTTGCAATAACATAGAAAACTATTTTTAATAGAAATTATAAATACAAAATGGAGGGGCTATAATAGCACAAAGCGGCTATCATATATACAAACTTTCATGAGTGTGCTTAGTTTCAGAATGAGGAGGGTGAGGTAGAATCCCCATTGAATAGTTTTAGTCTTTTCCAGATGGATCTGATGAAATGTGTTGGGGAGGATGCTGATAGGATTTTATGATTCAGTTGTAATTGTTAGCAGGATTGATCACAATTGCTACAACAGTAATTGTAGAAGTTGTGTAACTGAAAGTGGGGAGTAGTTAATCTTTCATTTCAGAAACAGATAACCTCAGGACCATCAAGAAGGAAGATCATGAATGGAGTGTGAGATCCTACCCAGAAAAGCCGTAACAACAGAGGTGATGACATAGAGAGATAGAGCAGCCGAGGGCTCGAGGCCCATACAGGAGGTTGCCTTGTAATAAAATGTTCCCTTTGGTCATTTAAATGAATATATATTTTTTGTTTTGTATGTGAAGATCAAATCTTTTTGCTCTGTTTGTTTGTGAAAAATAAGATGTAAAAGGAAGCCACAGGGTGGAAGCAGGATAACTGTTGTTAAAGGAAGAGGAAGTAATTATTGAAACGAAACAAAATGAATGATTACTTAAAAGGAAGGTTGATGATCTTGTCTTTTTACCTTCTCTCAATTCAAAATAAAAAGTTAAAAAATAAATAAGTATATAAAAATACAATAAAATAAATACGTTATAAGGAAAAGGTAATTGCCTCCATCTTTATGAGGGTGAGGTCTCTCTCCTCTATTTGCTCTGCCAAAGCACAGTTCACTTCTTCAGTTGAGATGGAAAATTATGTCTGGTCTTCTTTAGATGCAACTCTTCATTTACTTATCCATTCAGAAATAGTTATGGATTACTTCTCATATATGTCAGACACTGGTCCGGGACATGAAGACATCTATACAAATAATTATAATACAAGATAGAATGTGGTTATGTGTCATCGGAGATATGTGAACTGTCTTCAAAACCAAAACATGTATGAAGTCACTCTATAGAGAACTCTCTGACTGGATGCCAGAGGCCAAAGTGCATAATAGCCTAAGAAGCACATACTAGGTTCAACCTGGATCAGCCATTACTTAACTGTGTCACCTGGGATGGGTTTCTTGCCTTCTCAAAATTGCCATTTCCTCATGCAGAAAGGGAACATAAAATGCTTCATGAAGACGAACTAAAATAATCTAGGTGAAGAGTTTTGCATAGTGCCCGCTCCACTCCAAGTGCTCAAGAAATGGTCCTCCCAGTATTCTTGTGCTTAATGTATCTGCTAGCATTGTCTGGTTTAATCAGTAGTAGAGACCAACTCTGGCTAACATAAGCAAGTACACAAGCAGTAACAGATGCATTGGTAACTGTTAAGACTGAATTGTGTATCCCCACCCCCCAATATGAAGTTCTAACCCCTTGCATCTGTAAATATGACCTTTGAGTGTCTTTGAGGATGTTATTAGATAAATTAACATGCAGTCACATTGAAGCAGGGTGGGTCTTAATCCTATATGAGTGGTGTCTTGTAAGAGAGGAAAATTGGCAAGAGAGACACAGAGGAAAACAGGCCATGTGACTATAAAGTTCTTAGCACTACTAGACGCTGAGAGAGGCAAGAAAGGATCTTCCCCTAGAGCCTCCAAAGAGATCATGGTTCCGTTGACACTCTGAATTTGGGCTGTTACAGCTGTGAGACAAGAAATTTCTGTTCATATAAGCTACATAACCAATGGCATTTTATTATAGCAGTCCTAGGAGTCCTGGTGTGGCACTGTGGGTTAATGCACCAGACTGCAAAACTGTTTGAACTGCAAGGTCGGCGGTTCAAGCTCACCAGTTGCTCCTCAGAAACCCTATACATGGTCGCTATGGGTCAGAATCAACTCAACAGCCCTTAACAACAACAAGGAAGCTAATATAGTAATTTAAGAGGGTGGCTTATAGACTGTAAGAGAGTTCAGTTCAGGAGCCAGGTGTGAAAAGCATAGGCATTCACAGCTGCATTAGGAATCTATGCACAAGAAATTAATGCAGAGTCTCTTCAGGAGACCATTGTTACCTTTTCTCAATCTTAATATCACTGGACTCAGATTCACCCTGCAAGGAGAGAACACAACACTGGCTTACATCTTAGACAGGTGATTGGTTATATCCGTCTCTTAGAAGGGGCAATGAGCCAGAGAAGTCTTGGAAGCTGTGGGTTTGATTGTTTTTTAAAGGGAAGAGAAAGGCAGTATTCATGCTGAGAGGAGTCTAAAGCTGAGGATGCAAAAGTGAGCAGGCAGCATCATTACTGGTAGGAGGGTAAGTTCGGCCTGAGATTGGTCAGGAATAAAGAAGATTTGAGTTGAGGTGGATAGGTACAGTCAAATTTTCCAGAGCAGTTTAGAGCTGGTGTGACAGGAACTAAGAAGACACTGAAGGAATCTTAGGAAGATACAGCAGGCATGAAAGCATGTTTCTCATACCGAGTTTAGTAGGTCTGGGCAGTGGGAACTGTGGTCTGGAGAGAGGAGAAATAAAAAGCAGGGTTGTGAGGTGATGAAGTTCTACACTGGGGTGGCTACACTTGGAAAGGAGAAGCTAGTCCAGGTAAGGGTAAGACGTTGCTTTTTTTTTTTTTTTTTTTCAGAGAAAAATAACATTTCAAAAATCAACAGGATGTGGTGATTTAGTGTAATGGGAAATGAAGTGGAGGAAAGAATGCAAGATGGTTCCAAGGCATCCTGTTTGGGTCAGCAGGAAAGGACAGCATGATGACAGAAAGAAATACTGCACTGCAGACTACAGATGAGTTTGCAGTGACAGTAAAAGAGCCATGTAGATCATTAAAGTAACCAGTTAACACAGGATACCGAGGATTCTATTGGCCAGCTATGGTCTAAACTCTCCCCAAGACCTGATCATTTTTTAGAATAACAGAAAAAAAGCACCAGGGCCAGATTTCAAAGAGGCTACCAACTTCATCAAGATTGACATCGAAATTTAAAGAGACAGTATAGACATAAAACCAAACGGCCACCACTCGTCTGTCTGTCGTGCTGTGGTGGTTTGAGTTGCTGTGATTCTGAGGGCTATGCCACCGGTGTTTTAAATAACCAGCAGGTTCACCCATGGTGGAAAGGTTTCAGATGAGCTACAAAACAAAGACAGACTAGGAAGAAAGAGTGACAAACTACTTCTGAATCGCTAGTCACTGAAAACTCTATGCATAGCAGAGAAACATTGTCAGATATAGGACTGGAAGGTGGGAGGGCACTCAGAAAGCGAATGTGGAAAAAAATGCCTCCTCATGGATCAGCCAGGTGGCATCATTGATGGACTCAAGTGTGGCAGCAGTAGTGAGGTTGGCCCAGGATCGGACATTGTTTCGTTCTGCTGTGCATAGGGTCGCTATGAGTCGGTCCCGACTCGATGGCACCTGACAACAACAACAACAACCAACTTCAAATGAGTTTAAAAGAACTTCTCATTTTTTTCACATGGATTGATGGCAGGTTATTCATAATATAATATTGCAGTCGCTCAATCCTTTCTTAAATTCTGTCTCTAGGTAGCAGGTCTTGGTTGGCCTACCCCCTCTAGCACACCATTGTACACAATAATTGAAATACAAAGGCAATCCATACACACCCTAGCCCCATCTGTATCCTCCTACAGCTCTGCAGACACGCTTCTCTTATTCATTCGGAGATACTTGTATTTGTGGAACTATATGAGAGCTCCCACCTTTGTTTGACTTCATCCTTGGTGTTGCTGGCATTTCTTATCACCTTGTTTCTGATTTGCCTTCATTATGACAAAAGTCCAAGGAAAAGCTGTAACTGACAATACCTAAAGAGAAAGGTTTGCTGAAAGAGGAAGCTTTGTGCTCTTGTAAAGATGTACAGCCTCAGAAACCTTACATAAGGCCGCTATGAATTGGAATCAACTTAGAGGCAGTGGGTGCTTAAAGAGAAGGGTGTTAAGCCCCACTTGGTAGTTTGAACATGCTTGTTTAATTGGACTGCTAGTCAATCGCTACATATTGTAATTAACTTAGAAGCACATAGCTGTGTCAGATTGGTTCTGAGGGGAAAAGCTATAACTAATCTTTTTGCTATAATTGAGCTCCTTAACAAAAACTAACTTTTCTCTTTACTGAGGAATCAAATATGCACAGTAATGAGCATTTGGGGAGTCTGGACCTGGTACCTTATGTACACTTTTTTTCGATGCTCATAAAAATGAGGAAAGAGTCCCAAAAAAGCAAAGGTATTTTCTCAAGGTCATTTAACCTGGATTTGAATCCAGATCTTTCCATTTGCTTTGGATGGTAACTGATGTATTGTAATGACTTCAACTGTTTAATACTCCCATTGGTGTTATGGCCAGTATTTAAGAAACACTTGTTTACAAGTGTAAAATGCTCTTGAATGATGTGCCATCATTCAATAATATCCATGCCAGTAGGTGTGTTGCATGACAGTTCTCACAGTTGGGGAGTGGTCCCAACAGAACTAAGTATAGCAGTTCTCTGCCACCCAATGATGGAGAATCTTGAAAGCAAGATGTTGCTTTTCAAATGCCTCACTCACTCTCTTCATTTTGAAGACTATGTTCATTAAAAGGAAATTTAATCCATATGTTTCTGGGTCTCTTAAACTTAAATCATTAACAATGTGTTCCTTTGCAATAGCTACTAGATGTCCAAATGTCTTTGGAGACATTTTTTCCCCCTGTGAGTATTTGATCAAGAGTAATCACCAAAAGATTTCAGTTCACTACTTGATCATTCAAACCCATAAGGTTTAAATTGCAGACTTGCCCACTCCTTATTCTGGAAGGGCCCCAGAGAGCAATAATAACCAGGAGCTGGCAAGCATTAATATGTGAACAGCTGGAAAAGAAGGTGGGTGTGGAAAGAGCAGATAATAACCAATGTGAACACCATTGGGAAGCCAGGCCAGGGCAGGGTCTCTTGATGAATCCGTGAGACAGAGTGTCCTTGGAGTTCCAGTGTTTTTATTGAGTCAGCAATGGCAGGAGCAGCCAGAGGAACACATCAGGAGCCATGGGGGAATTCATGGTTGGAAGCAGAACTATGACTTAGATCCATATTTTATATAGAACTGGAAATCTGCTGCTGGACCCTGAGGTTACCATTTGCTCAGATGTCTTATGAGAAGGTCTCAGCTTCTGCTGGCCTACACAGCAAGGCCCACCTCCGGACTGCAGGTAAAAGACCTGAAAAACTTATTTTTCGTAGTCAGTTCTCTTAATGAGAACTATGTAATGTATTACTTTATTATTTTAACCTTGATTTAGAAAAGATTAGGGATTTATTCAGTTGTAATAAGCATCACAAAATGGAATACAGATTTGCCTAACTTGAAAAATTAATATTAAGTTCTTCTTAAAATAGTTGAATTGTAAATATTTTCTACCATTAATTGCAGATAATGGGAGAGAGAGGGGGATATTAACCAGGTGGCCATTCTTGTGAAGAAAAATTAATTACATGATTCAGTTAAAGTACTAGTTGTGGAAGTAACAATATTATATATATGGAATCCTGGTGTGGTGCTGTAGGATAAAGCACTGGACCGCAAGTTCAGCTTGAACCATGAAGGTCGGTGGTTCAAACCCACTAGCTGCATCTCTGAAACTCTATACAGGGTCACTATTAGTAGGAACTGACTCAACAGCATTTAACAATAGTATATATACTTTAAAAATGTAAATATATAGAGAAAGTCCTGGTGTGGTGCTGTCAGTCAGCAGTTTAAACCCACCAGCTACTCCTCAGAAACCCTATACAGGGTTACTATGAGTTGGAAACAACTCAACAGCACTTAACAACAATATAATATTTTGTGAACATGAAATGTTTCACATTGGTTGATATATCCCTGCGTCTCACATTATTCCCATTATATATCTGGCAAGTATTGCTCCTAGACTCTTTACCAAGGAAAGATGTAATGTAAGGGAAGGTACAGGACAATAGGAAAAGAAAAGATAAGAAAGCCCAAGGAGGCTCTAGTGAACAAGGAAGACAGAATAAGGGAAACTACCTATTGTGAGTTGAGTTTCATCACTCTCAGGGCCTAGACACTTGTTCCATTCTAGCCTCCCATAACTTAACAAGATTTGCCTCTTGCAATTTGATCCTCTTAGCTTGGGCCTCACACTTCTTCAATGCTAATGAGGTATGGGACCACTAACTGTCCATACATGCACAACCTGGATGTTGAGGGGGAGGTTAAGTTGATGGGCAGCTAATGTCCTATTGGTGACTCTTTAACAACTGTTGTTGTTGTTAAAAGCCATGGAGTCTATTCCAATTTATAATGACCCTATATAGAGTTTCCAAGGCTTTTAAAAATCTTTGTGGGAGCAGAAAGTCTCACCTTTCTTCCACAGAGTGGCTGGTGGGTTCAGACTGCTGACTTTGTGGTTCACAGTCCAGTGCTTATCCTATAAAACCACCTTCAGAATATTTACAAGACATTTACGTCTATCATATTTATGTTATTGTTGTTAAGTGTCATCAAGTCATTTCCAACTTATAGAGACCCTGTATAAGGTTTCTGAGGAGCTGCCGGTGAGACTGAACCACCGACTTTGCTGTTCAAATGGACCTTTCGATCCAGTGCTTATCCACAGTGACAGACCAGGACTCCAGAACATTTATAAGAGGCATAAATTCAGTCTTAAACTAAGGCAAAAAAATTCTCAATAGAGCATTGGTCACAGTATAGGGAAACAAACTGAAAATATGTTGGTAAGGTTTGGAGACTTGTAGCTTTACAAAAAATATTTAACAATAAACAATAACTTTTAAAAATAAATCTTATACTATACAACCATAAGCAAAATATAAATGTTCCCTTATTCTCGGAAGATAGCCTGGTAACATGAGCAATCAGTTGTATTTGACACCAAGCCACCATCCACTCTCATGTTGGTACTCAGCCCTATCTCTGTCCCTTTCCACTTAACTCTTTCTTTCCTGGGATTGCCTTTCTAATGAAGCAGTACACATAAGCTTGGCCTCAGGCCCTGTTGTGTGGAGGACTTTACTTATTAGGGGAAGATATTGTAGCTTCTGTTCTTCCCCCCTTCCCCACTTCCCCTTAAAATCAAAGCTTTCATATATGCACATTTGCTCTAAACACTTATGCTTCATTACGATCACTATAAAAATCCACGTAGGTGTTTATCATTTCATAATGACATAATGCGGAAACTATTAATTATGTGGTGTTTTAAGAAAATTTTAAAAAATGGAGAGCAGGAAGTATTTCCACATCCTGAACCTTCATCTGGTATTTGGCATCTGACGTAGAAGCATGGCTTCCATTGTTCTGTCAAACATCAGGTCCTAAACACCTGCTAGAGCATTTTCAGATATGCCTTTATGAAAAATTCTTTGGGGCCATAAGAAAACAGATCAAATAAAAACTGAAGTCTATTATAGAAAGCAGTACAATTTACAATTCTAAATAGATTATTACTAGACCAGTGTGGTGCACTAAATGGCACTCTTTACAATGGGACTTATTTTCAAGTGTCACTCATGGTACAATAATTGCTTTGCATCTAAATGCAGGATAAGATAGCCAAATCACCTGCTGGAAAATAAGCATGTATTTTTCTTTCATTTTAACTGAAAGCAGTTCTACTGGAAGGGAAAAGTGCTGGTATAGCTGTCCTTGGGCTGGACTGGTCCCCTTATGGGAAAGACAGAGGATTAGCCCTTTGTGTCTAAGGTTGTTACATTCCCAGGACATCCTAGAACACCAATGAACATCATGAGTCCCTGGACACCTGGGGATTAGTTAGCATCTACTGCTACTCTCAATCAGCAGATAAGAGCCTACTCTACTTATCCTTTAGTAATGAAATGCAACCCAAGAAAGAGAAGGCAAGACTCATCAGTGCTGTCTAAAACTAAGCCACATTTCAGTTCTTTTATTGCCTCATCTTCTTCCCCTTTTCTCTCCAATACTCCAACATTACAGAAATAGGAGCTTCATCAAAGAATTCAGCATGTGGCTCCCAGAATAAAATGAGGGATTGAGAGAGCTTGTCATAGCTTCAGGCTGTCCTTGTGCTGACGACTAGGCTGTGACAGTCACCCAGATGTTTTCACTTAGATGCCTCCCTTGGGCTCTGTGTGCTTTTCTTTCTGCAACCACAGCTCCATTTAGGATTCTGTGAGCAGGGACTCCTCCTTTGAAAGAACATCTCTTCCAAACAGGTGGAAGAAATAAAACAAGGACTAGCTTCATTTGAATTGAACATCAATGGCTGGGGCAAGAACTGGGCTGACACAAAGCCCTTGAATTCAGCTCAAGAAGAGAGCTGGGTGTACTCAGGCAAGGCCTAACTAAACCTCTTGGAATTGCAGAATTCTCATCTGCAAGAATGAGGGTGTTAGCCTGTGTCTGGTGTTTTCAAACTGATTTTAATGTGTAATATTCATTATTTAAAAAAAAAAAAAATAGGAAAAGGAGCAGCTCTTGCTCTTGTTGAACTTGGAAAGGAAACAATGGAAAATTATTGGTCTAAGGGAGTGTTGAAGTCCCTGACTGAAAATGCCCAGGCCAAAAGTCCAGCCCAGAGATTCCTCCTCCTTTATTCCCCCATCCTTCTAGCTGCCCTCCTTTCCCCACAGCTAGACACATGCAACATAAATCTAAATTCTAGTGAATTTTAAAGTTGCAAAATGACATTCAAATATCAGGACTGTTTTTCTCTTCCAGAAGAGAGAAATGAAAAAACTGATCTGTGACATTTAAGTAGCCCTTGATAAATGGGAGAGGAGAATGTGTTGAGAAATTGTGTCTTGGTTGGTCTATCCTGAATTGCATGGGGGAAAACTGGAAGCGTAGATAGGGCTCTACAGTTGAGACCCTAGCGCATAATTTAGCAGACTTCTGCTCTGCACAGCTAAGGAAGTTTTTCAGCCTCTTGGACAGCTTCCTTCTTTTGTTAAAGACGCCTGCCTTCCACCTTGGCTTATTCCAACAGATCAGAAGCTCAGAGACCACCTAGCTGGATATCAGGAGGTCTCTGGCCTCTAAGACTCTTCTTCAATATGCTGCCATTAGCTTCTGAGGGTCTGGTTTTCCTCAGATCCTGGGGATGATGGAGTTAGGTAGGCACCTTTGGTGCTCCCGGATTCACCAGTTGGTAAAATATAAAGGTGGAATTCTAAGCTTGCAGCTGGCTTGGAATCACTAATATACGAACTAGTCTGTCCACTCTTGGTGTTGTCCAAGTGTGGAATACAAAAAAGTTTTCTACATACTTCTCAGGATGTCAGCCATTCTATCAGCACTAAAGAACATCTTAGGAGCAAGGCCTAGAAGTTCCCATCTTCTCCTCCCACTGCCCAGTGTGCAAGCTGCTCATATATTTGGATGTGAACATCTGTCTCACATGTGGGCTCTTTCAAAAAGAATGGGAACAGGCCCTCATGCTTGTTCAATGTGATGCCAATGCTCCTCTTACAATTTTCTCAATCTAGACATTTAAATTCATTTCAAATTTGACTTCTGTCAGCCCTTCTTGGTTGTGAAATATTAAGGTGGCCAGTTTATACGTCATTAACTTCCTCAGCAAGCCTATCAAGACTCCTACATTACTTTGGGCATATACATGTGTTCATAAATATCTGATGTGTATTGACCTTTTCTAGCAAAAGACATGATGCTTCTCTGCATGGTAAGAAAAGCATGTCTAAATGAACAGAAAGAGGAAGGAAATGGGAGAGGCCAAAACATCAGCAGCAACAGATCTTCCGAGGAGTGGCAGGATTTGCCAAGAACACATTAGGCTGCCATGCAGGGATTGCCAGGAATATAGTATACTTTTTTAGCCCCATTTACTCCAGAGGGAGAGCCCAGCCTCAGCACTGTTACTTTTGAATGAGAAGGCACATGAATTGAGAGAACACAGACAAGTTCCTATCTCTTGAAGAATGAAGTTTGGGGATCCTAAAGGGTGTGAGGCTGGCTGTACCGTTCCAGGAAGAAGCTCCAACATCTGTCTCTGGACCCAGTCTGTACCACATGAAGCCAACTGGCAAAATGTGTTATTTTTCCTGGCCAGAAACGTAACATCTTTAGAAACCTAAATTCACCTTGACATTTCTCCCCCTTTCATAAGTTGTTTTTGTTATTGGACTTTGTTTGTCTCTTAGTCAGATTTTCTTCATAACTATTTCAAACCTTGAACTTGGACACACTCAAAAAGAAAAATGTTGTCACTGCAGATTCTTTAAGCCTGGAAGAATCAGGCTTCAGGATACAGGGAAGGGAACTGGGAATTGGCAAATTTTGAACATCTATTATTTAGACACTGACTCAGTGTTTTATATACATGTGAATTTAATCTTCACAAAACTCCTAGTGGATTAGTCCGGATCCTCCTATTACCATGATTATTTCAGGGGCAACACTGATCTGGCAATAAGTAACACTATACTTTCTACTCTGTACCAAACCAACTGCCAATTCTTTATAACAATTGCCTTGACTTGCACACAGTTACCTTGCTACGATAAACAATTAGGTTTTGTATCATTTTACTTTTTTTTTTTAATGTTTTATTGTGAATTATGTGATAGTTTACATGGGAGAACATTAGATTTACATTCATTATATATCGTATATCGTCTCATTGCCATGGTTACAATCCTCTCCATGCAATCCTTTCCCCCGTGCCCCCCAGGTCTTCAGCACACAGTCACTCTCCCTCTCTGGATCTAAAGTCTCCAGCTGCTCCATCGCTCCACGTCATCATCTCTGGCTCCATTTCAGGCATCACTGTTTCTCTGGGTAGGGTTCCGCTCTCTGCTCTTCTCCCTTGATGGTCCTAGGGACCTCCGCTCCTAGACTGAAAAGTTAATCACTCCCCTCCTTGCTATAAAACATCTACCTTTACATTTCTGACCCTCACAAACAGTCCTGATAACAATTATTCACTATTGTGTCATAAGTGACCAGTCTGTATTTCATTGCATCAGCTCCGCCTAGTCAGATTGAATACTACTCACTGGAGATTCTACCTTCCTCCAGGCCCTCTGGATCTAGGTTCCCTCTTGAAAGCTTGTAAGCCAGTCACTACTTGCCTTTGTAGCCTCATGCAAACCATTTTGGGAAGCCAAGGACCAAGATACCCATCCCTGTCTACTATGTGTGTGGAATGGGGTGGGAATGATTCTTGCTGTAAAAACTTGTTCCCTCTTTTGAGCTACTGCTTCCATAGGTGTAGGTCAAGTTCATCAAATTGTATGAGAATACTTTTTTTTCCTCTTCTTTTTATTTCTGGTTGAGCTCTGATCATCCAGTCACTGAAGCCAGGATAAGTGGGTATTATCTGCAAGTGTGGGTGTTCTTATGCATATGCCCTCTCTTCTGATCAGCTGGACGCTTCACTCTCCACTCTAGTCCTCTGTGGCTATGTCACTGACTCTGGGCCCAAGAGTCCCCAGGTCTTGCCACACTGCTGGCTAACCAGGTCTTCACCCGGGTTCACAGAAGTCTATTGAACGTTGTAGGGCTTAGCTCACTGCTTCATTGCTGTTTTTCCCTCACTTCCCCTTATCGGTGTCGAGCGTCTCTCTTGGGTTTCTTTTCCTGCAGTCATTATGTCTGGGTTATTCCAGCATATCTTTTTGCACTTCCAGCCTTCCTCTACTTGTGTAATCAATTCCTGTATGAAATTCCACCTTTTTGATATATTTCAAGTGGTTATTGTTTTCTTGACTGGATCCTGACTCCATGAATTACAAAGGGTTCAGAGGACAAGGCTAGGAAGCCACCTACTCCACAGGTCCCAGGTTAAGACCTAGAGTAGGGGCACCGTCCTGGGGAAGGGGGTCTCCACAGCCTCTTTCATTGTCTAGCTGAGAGAAGACATTTTTCCAGGGCAAGGATCTCCAGGTAAGTAATCTATAATTTTATTAGGATCACACTTTGTGGGTTACAGTTCTGTGGGTTTTGAAAAATGCAAAGATGCACATCTACCACAGCAGTGATACAGAACAGTTCACTAGCCTCAAAAATCCAGTGTTACCCCTTTGTAGTCAATTCATTCTTCTGTTGACTTCCAACTTTTGGTAACCAATGATCTGATAGTTTTGCCTTCTCTATAATATCATATAAATGAAGTGAAGTCAGGCTTTTGGGTCTGACTTCTTTTACTTAGAAAAACGCATTTGAGATTAATCCACATTGTTGCCTAGGATCAATTAATTTTAATATCCATGTATTTAATATCCATGATGTATCCATAATATCCCTTGTTCTGTTCAAACAACTGTCTCTTGGTCTCTGTACAGGTTCCTCTTGAGCACAATTAAGTGCTCCAGAATATTCATTTTCCACAATGCTACCCATACCTTATTATGATCCACACAATCAACAGCCTTTGCGTAGTCGATAAAGCACAGGTAGACATCTATCTGGTATTCTCTGCTTTCAGCCAAGATTCATCTAATATAAGTAATGATATCCCTTGTTCCACGTTCTTATCTGAATCTGGTTTGAACCTCTGGCAGTTCTCTGTCAATGTTCATTTGCAGCCATTTTTAAATTATCTTTAGCAAAATTTTACTTGCATGAGATATTAATGATATTGTCCAATAATTTGTGGATTCTATTGAGTCATCGCTCTTTAAAATGGGCATGAATATGGATTTCTTCTTGTCAGTTAGCTAAGTATTACAAAGTTGGTCTTCCAAGTTTTGTGGCATTGATGAGTGCCTCCAGTGCTTCATCAGTTTGTTGAAAGACTTTAATTTGGGTTTCCTCAATTCCTGGAGCCTTGTGCTTTGCCAATGCCTTCAATGCACCTTGGACTTTTTCCTTCAGTATCACTGGCTCTTGATCATATGCTTCCTCTTGAAATGGTTGAACAGTGACCATTTATTTTTGGTGCAGTGACT
>NW_006408661.1:4905127-4906613 GCF_000296735.1 Chrysochloris asiatica
GGCCAACTTTTGTCTCTCATACTTTGGACATATTATCAGGTGGGACCAATCCCTGGAGAAGCATATGATATTTTGTGATGTGCAGGGTCAGATTAAAAGAGGAAGACCTACAACGAAATGGATTATCACAGTGTGCTCAAATGTAGCAATGACTGTGGGGTTGGCACAGCACCAGGCAGTGTTTTGTTCTGTTGTTCATATGGTCGGTATGAGTTGGTACCGGCTCAATGGCACCTAACAGCAGAACATTATCTGATATAATGCTGAAAACTGAACCTTTAGGTTGGAAAACACATAAAAATAAAACTGGGAAAGAGGTGTATTCTCAAAGGAGAGTTGACTTTAGTGACCTGGATGGAGGAAAGCTGTTGGGACCTTCATTTGCTGATGTGGCATGACTCAACAAGAAGAAACTGCTGCCAAACATCCATTAATAATCAGAACATGGAATGTACAAAGTATGAACTCAAGGAAGTTGTCAAAAATGAAATGGAATGCTTGAACATCAATATCTTAGGCTCTCTATCATAAACTGAAATGGGTTGGGATCTTTCATTTTGAATCAGACAGTCATATGGGATCCTATGCCAGGAATGACATATTGAGGAGGAACAGTGTCTGATTAATCATCAAAAATGAGATTTCAAGGACCAACCTGAAGTACAAATCTGTCCGTGACAGGATAATGTCCACAAACCTACATACAAGGACAGTCAATATGACTACTATTCAAATTATACACTAACCACTAGTGGCAAAAATGAAGACATGGAAGAGTTTTACCAACTTCTGAGACTGAAATGGATCAAACAGCAATAATTACCAGTAATTTGAATGCATCAAGTTGGAAATAAAGAAGGATCAATAAACTATGAAGAATATGGCCTTTGTGATAGAAATTATGCTGGAGATCTCATGATAAATTTTTTTTTTTAAGTCCAACTATGTTCAGCCATTTCAGGAGGTAGTATATGATCAAGAACTAATGGTACTTTGGGCTTTCGGCTCGGAGGAGGTGTAGGTGCAACTTTTCTTCGGTCGTCCCGCATCTGGGTTCATCTAACACCAGCCGCCTCTGCCACGTCTCCCAAGTTTGACCCCAATGAGGTCAAAGTTGTGTACCTAAGGTGCATCGGTGGGGAAGTCAGGCTATGTCCACTCTGGCCCCCAAGATCGGCCCCCTGGGTTTGTCTCCAAAAAAGATTGGTGATGACATTGCCAAGGCAATTGGTGACTGGAAGGGGTTAAGGATTATGGTGAAACTGACCATTCAGAACAGACAGGCCCAGACTGAGGTAGTGCCTTCTGCTTCTGCCCTGATCATCAAAGCTCTCAAGGAACCACCCAGAGACAGAAAGAAGCAGAAAAATATTAAGCACAGTGGAAATATCAGTTTAGATGAGATTATCAGCATTGCCCATCAAATGCGACATCAGTCTTTGGCCAGAGAACTCTCTGGGAGTATTAGAGAGATCCTGGGGACTGC
>NW_006408661.1:4907203-4909827 GCF_000296735.1 Chrysochloris asiatica
TGACATCAGATGGATCTTGGCTAAATGCAGAGAAAATCATAAAGAGGTCTTTATATTGACTATGCAAAGGCATTTAACTGTGTGGATTATAACAAATTATGAAAAACAGGACTTCAAGAACACTTGAGACATCCTGAAAAATGGGACTTCAAGAACATTTAAATGTGCTCATGCAGAACCTTTACACAGTCATTCCAACAGAACAATGGGGTATTGTGTGATTTAAAATTAGGAAAGCTGCGTGACCTTTTGGCTAGCAGCCCAATGCTTAACCCACGGCATCACCAGGGCTCCTCATAAATCTGATGTTGTTTTGTTAAGTGGCATCGAGTCGGTTCTGACCCATAGGGTTTCCGAGGAGTGGCTGGTGAGCTTGAACCATAGACTTTGCAGTTCAAACGGCTTTGCAGTCTGGCACATTAACCCACAGCACTACCTACACCAGGACTCCTGACTGATAGGGTGTGCTAAACAAATGTCTCAGAGCCTCCAAAAGAAACCAGCCCTTGCCTGCGCCTTGACTTCTATCATCTAAAATCTGCTGCTGTAAGTTATGAGATTTTACTCCAATCAGACTCAAAGTGATTTTGGAAAACATTTGAACAGGACAGAGGGAAGATTACTTCTGAAAACTAAAGATAATGACTACCACATTATGAAGCCATTTAGGAGCTTTCCTTATACTAAAAATAAGTTTGTCTCTAATTGTGTATGTTCCGTTGTAGGGCACTAGAAAGCAGTTTAAGGATAGAAGAAACAATCCATAAACAGCTTGTGTTGTTTCTACAAATAACTTGTATAAAACATACCATATGTTTAGGAAATTGTGTCTAATTAAAGGCAATGTGGGCCAACTTTCTAAAGGAGGCCTAGGCACCATTGACAAAGCCACATGGTTGGGGTGGGGTAGGTATGGTACTCATGGGGAGGGAATGGTGGTGATTAGTGTTGAAGGGTAGAATATGAAAAGAACCTACTTTAGCCTCAATACAAATTGGAGGTTTTTGGGGAAATAATATCACCTGTATAAGACTCCACGGTACTTAACAACAACAACATAGTCCTGGTGTGGCACTGTGGGTTAATGCGCCAGACTGCAAAGCCTTTTGAACTGCAAGGTCAGCAGTTCAAGCTCATCAGCTGCTCCTCGGAAACCCTATACAGGATTGCTATGGGTCGGAATCGACTTAACAACAATAACAACAACATATTACTCATAACAACAACATATTAATAACAACTCTTAATGTTTCTCTTACAACAATGTGTTACTCATAATTCCAGAACAAACTGTTTTGAGGTTTGGGTACCATTTTCTGTTCTAGTTTCATGTTATTGTTATTATTAAGTGCCATCGAATCGGTTCTGACCCATAGTGTCCCTATATAGGGATTCCGAGGAGCAGCTGGTGAACTTGAACCACTGACCTTGAGGTTCAAACCAACTTTGCAGTCCAGCTCGTAGGAATATGAAAAAACAAACAAATCCCATGGATGTCAAGAATTCTGACTCATAGCAAACCTGCAATGGGTTTCTGAGGCTGTAAATCTTTACAGGAGCAGAAAGACTTATCTTTCTCCTGAGTTTGAACTTCAGTGTTTATCCGACAGCACCACCACCAACTATTAAAAAAAAAAAATCCTGAAAATGTAAGATACACTACAGAGAGAGTTTTAAACATAACTAGAATCTCTGCTTCCTGAACGTAAGATAGTTCCGCTGTAGAAAACGCTCAAATCTTTATTTCTATGTTGGCAACATGCAACTTTTTCCCAACCTTGACAGAGGTTGTCCTTGTGGTAAGGGGAGGTCTTGGTCGTCGTGTTTGTGTGTTGTGGAGTCCGTTCCAACTCATAGCAACTCTGTATACGGTAAGCATAGTGGTTATGTATCGGTCTGCTAACCTTAAGGTTGGCGGTTCGAAACTATCAGCTGTTCCGTGGGAGAAAGATGAGGCTTTCTGCTCCCGTAAAGATTTACAGCCTCGGAAGCCCTGTATAGGGTCGCTGTGAGTCAGAAGTGACTCCACGGTACTTAACAACAACAACAACCACGTTAAAAGAGCAGAAAGCCT
This sequence comes from Chrysochloris asiatica, assembly GCF_000296735.1. NCBI lineage: Eukaryota > Metazoa > Chordata > Mammalia > Afrosoricida > Chrysochloridae > Chrysochloris > Chrysochloris asiatica. The sequence continues at coordinate 4,909,278 of NW_006408661.1, forward strand.
CATCGTTCTCCCGGGAACGACTGGTAGATTGGAACTGCTCACCTTGTGGTTTGTAGTGAGCTCTGGTAGCGTAGTAGTTACGAATTGGGCTGCGAGTCGCGAGGTCAGCAGTTCGAAACTACGCGTGGTTCCGCGGGAGAAAGATGAGGCCGTCTGCTCCCGTTAAGATTTACAGCCTCGCAAACCCTGTGTAGGGTCGCTATGAGTCGGAACGGACTCCACGGCAAACAACAACAACAACAATGCTTCCAGGGCTCCTTAAGGTGAAGTAAACATTTAAGAGTTTGAATAGATAGATGAGGAAGGTTTCTGAAAGAGAAAGCTCCAGAACAATGCTTTCAGCAGGAAAAAACCCTTTGACAGTGAAAAACACTGTTTACTACCAGGCAGACTCCTTCTCTGCTCCCTCTCACTCAAAAGCATCATAGGTAAAAATAATTGACGCCATTGAATGCTGGCTTTGTTTGGCACTGTGTGATGCTTTTGCATTGTTGTTGTTGTTGTCAGGTGCCATCGAGTCGGAACCGACTCATAGCGACCCCATGCACAG
>NW_006408661.1:4910287-4938559 GCF_000296735.1 Chrysochloris asiatica
TTGCCCAGTGCAATACGTCGTCTGATCTCTTGACTGCTACTTCCGCGAGTGTTGATAGTTGATCCAAGAAGAATGAAGTCCTTGACAACTTCAATCCTTTTGCATGGATCCATGCTTTTGCATGGATCCCTTCAAATACTCATCACAGTCACTCTATGAGGGAAATAACATATTTTTCAAATATAACGTGGCCATAAAGAACACCTAACAAGAAACTCACTCAGGAAGGGGTTGTGTGGTTTGCCAAAACTGTATAATGCAGGCTTCATTTGCATAACATACTGTACCCTTATATGTCTATGAAAATTGGACAGTGAATAAGGAAGACCATAGAAGAACTGATGCATTTGAGTTAGGTTTTGGAATATTGTTAGAATATTGAGAGTACCGTGGAATACCAAAAGAATAAACAAATCTGTCTTGGAAGAAGTACAGTCAGAATGCTCCTTAGAAGCCAGGATGGCGAGACTTCATCTCTCATTCTTCAGATATGTTTTCAGAAGGGCCAGTCCCTGGGAAAGGACATCATGCTTGATAAAGTGGAGGGTCTTCAAAAAAGAAGAAGACCCCCAACGAAATGGACTGGCACAGTGGCAACAACTATGGGCTCAAGTGTAACTAACAACTGTGAGGATGAAGCAGACCCAGGCATTGTTTTTGTTGTTGTTGTTCATAGGGTTGCTATGAGTTGGAACTGACTCCATGGTGCCTAACAACAGCATTGGTATTCCTACATTCCTTACAGATTAGAAAATTGAGGCTTAGCGAGAGAGTAATGATTTGCTTAATAAAGGGCAAAGCTAAGATTAGATATCAGGCGATTCTCCTTTGAAATTAATCAACCTCAGACAAGCAGCACAACATTCTTTCAAGTACTGTCAAAGGTTTATTTTATAATGGGTCAAAATGAAGTGAATTGTTAAGGTATAGATGGATGAAATGAGAGGTCAGTGAGTTTCTTATTTTTCCTACTCTTATCAGTTTGTAGGAAGCAATCTATTACAGAAGTAAAATTTCTTTTTTTGTTTTATTGTCGTAAAATATGTAATATTTGCCAACTCAACATTTTACATGTATAGTTCAGTAACAATAATTACATCATCATGTTGTGTAATCACCAGTATTATCCAATTCCAAAGAATTCCATCACCATTTTCTGTGTTTTGTGTACATAAAAAAAAAAAAAAAAGAGAGAGAGAGAAAGGAGGCAAATACTGTTAACTGATGGTACATGGAGAGAGGATTGTAATCACTGCAATGAAACAACATATGATTGAGTGCAAAACTGATGATCTGTCCTATAAATTAATACTCAATTCATAATGAAAGCTTTTAAAAAAATGTATATACATTTATTCTCTCAAAAATAAAAAGTGACCTAGACATTCCACTTGTAGGTATATGCCCAAAAGATTTTAAAGCAGTGACACAGATACATGTACAACAAAAAGTGGAAATCACCAAATGTCCATCAACAGAAGAATGGATAAATAAAAATTGGTAGCTACAATGGACTGACTATTACTCAGCAATTAGAAAAAATGAAGTTTTGATACATGCTACCACCTGGATGAATCTTGAAACACTATGCTGAGTGAAGCAAATCAATCTATAAGGACAAAAATAATCTCACTTATACAAGATACCTAGAGTAGGACAATATATACATATCAAGGATTTGTGGTGTGGCTTGTAGGATCAGCACTGGGCTACAAACCACAATGTAGGTATTTCAAACCTACCAGCTGCTCTTTGCAAACTCTATACAGGGCCGCTATGAGTCAGAGTCGACTAAACAACACAATAACAACAATGTATATATATACTTAAGTTTACTAGTGGCTACGGGAGCGGAAGGACACCACTCGCCTGTCAGTTTGTCATCATGTGGTGGCTCGCATGTTGCTGTGTTTCTAGAAGCTATGCCACTGGTATTTTAAATACCAGCAGGGTCATCCATGGTGAACAGATTTCAGCTGAGCTTCTAGACTAAGCTAGACTAGGTAGATGGAGAGGCAGACTGCTGAATGTTTAGTCACTGCAAGCTTTATGAATAGAAGTGGAACACTGTCACATAGCATTAGAATATTGAAACATTATGAATAGAGCCAGGATACGGTCAGATATTAGTGCCGAAAGATGAGCCCCTCAGGTTGGAAGACACCAAAATACTACTGGGGAAGAGCTGTTTCCATAAAATAGAGTTGACTGTGATGATATGACTAGAGTAAAGCTTTAGGGACCTTCCTATGCTGATGGGGGACAACTAAATTGAGGAGAAACAACTATACACATCTGTTAATAGTTGGAACATGGAATGTACAAAGTATGAATCTAGGAAAATTGAAAGCTGTCGAAAATGAATAGACCACGTAAACGTCAGTATCCAAGCATTAGTGAGCTGAAAAGGACTCACAGTGGCCATTTTGAATCTGACACTTACATGGTTTACTATGCTCGGAATTGAAGAGAAATGATGTCATATTCATCATGAAAAATAACATTTCAAGATCTTTCTTGAAATATAATGCTGTCTATGATATGTTAATATCCATACATCTATAAGAAAGACCACTTAATGCCACTACTATTCAGATTAACTCATCAAACACTAAGTCAGTGATAATGAAATTGATGAATTCTATCAACTTCTTCAGTCTGAAATTGATCAAACATGCCATCCAGATGTATTGATAATTACTGGTGATTGGAATGCAAAAGTTGGAAACAAGGATCAGTAGTTGGAAAATATGGCTTTGGTGATAGAAACTATGCTGGAGAGCATATGATAGAATTTTGCAAAACCAATGACATTCATTGCAAGTATCTCTTTAAACAACACAAAAGATGACTATACACCTGGACCTCACCAGATGGAATATACAGAAATCAAATTGACTCCACCTGTGGAAAGAGACAGTGAAAGCTCCATATCATCAGCAAAAACAAGACCGGGGCAGACTGTAAGAGACCATCAATTTCTCATATGCAAGTTCAGTCTGAAGCTGAAGACAATTAAAACAAGTCCACGAATTTTGTTATTGTTGTTGGTAAGTGCTGTCGAGTCAGCTCCAACTCATAGCAACTCTGTTTAGGGTTTCCAAGGAGCAGCCAGTGAGTTTGAACTGCCAAATTTGCAGTTCAAACTGACTTTTCGGTCCAATGCATTATTCTACAACACCATATAAAAATCTACTGCCATGATTAGAGACCATGATTAGAGAGATGCAAATCAAAACAACAATGAGATATCTCACACCAACAATAATAGCAAAGATGAAAAATATAGAGGACAATAAATGCTGGCGGGGATGTGGAGATACTGGGACATTCCTGCATTGCTGGTGGGACTGCAAAATGGTCCAACCTCTATGGAAAGCAATATGGCGCTTCCTCAGAAGGTTGAAAATAGAAATACATTATGATCCAGCAATTCCTCTACTTGGTATTTATCCACAAGAAAAACGAGCCACAATCTGAGAAGATATATGCACACCAATGTTATAGCAGCACTATTTACAATAGCAAAAAGATGGAGGCAGCCAAAGTGCCCATCAACAGAAGAATGGATAAACAAACTGTGGTACATACACACAATGGAATACTATGCTACCTTGAAGAACAAGGAAGCTGCAAGCCACCGCATAACATGGATGAACCTTGAGGGCATTATGTTGAGTGAAATTAGTCACAAAAAGAGAAATACTGCATAGGACCACTACTGTAAAAGACTAAGGGAAAAAGAACCCATACTAAAGGGGGATGGTGGGGGGGATTCTTTGTTGATTATTGGGATGTTGGGGGTGGGTGAGGGGAGAGAGGGGAAGGTGGAGCACAGGGCAGGGATTAGACACAAGATAGTTTGGGTGATAGGGAGGGGGGCAATATACAAATAGGGAGAGGGGAATGGAAGAACAAAGCAGACGGGAGAACAATTAGACAGGTCTCAATGGGCTAAGTGAGACAGAGGTAAATAATAATATATGCACAACTTGAGAACAACAGAGTTCTGGGATACAGAGATCGAGCCATGGTTGGAATGTGGAAAAGGGGGAAATAATATTAAGATGCTTGGCTGTCTTTTCAATCTTGGTTTTCCTTGCATTATATTATAAAATAGACACTGGAGGGAGAGAAAGGAATAGGGAAAAGCATCACCATAGAAAGCTTGTAAGTCCGTCTTCTGCCTATAACTGATTGGAACACCTAAAATGGGGCTAACACTGAGTTATAGTTTGTGATGGAAAATTATTGGTACGGGTTGGTTGCAGATCATGATTAATATAATTAACATCACTAAATAATACACGTGAAAAACAATAAATTGATAAATGTATATATTTATTTATTTACAATAAGTATGTAAATTGTTGTTGTTGTTAGGTGCCATAGAGTTGGTATCAACTCATAGCAACTTTATGCACAGCAAAATGAAACACTGCCTGATCCTGGGCCAACCTCACTACTGTTGCCACGCTTGAGTTAATCGATGCTGCCACTTGGCCAATCCATCTCGTTGGGGGTCTTCCTCTTTTTCTCTGAGCCTCCACCTTACCAAACAGGTATGTAAATAAACAGCTAAGAAAGGAAAACTCTCCGAAATATCTGACTAAAGTATGAGAGATTCAAGTTAGTGGGAAAATTCCCTATCTTTCAACTCCATTTTCCTAGGAATTTTTTGACGTCCTGTCATATGAATAGGGAGAAGTACTTATTCTATTCCCAGAAGTCACAATGTCCTTAACTTTCTTCAATTTCAAATTGTGCCAAGAGGGTGGCTATACACGCATTATGACCAGGTGGAAGAAATTCCCAGGACAGGGAGCCAGTTAAAACTATGGCTCAAAATAAGGCAATATTCAATTATGTATAATCAGTAAAGCTGGTGCAAGACGGTGAACTACATGCTGAACAATGGCTGAAGTAAATGGTAGGGACAAGGAAATTTTGAAGTGACAGGAGGTGTCTTAAATAATGGGCACAGTAATGATTTCTTTGTTTTTCCTATTGGTTTATGCTGTTTGGGTCTCTACGATTCCATTCATATTGCTGTTGCAAAGTGTTGTCGGGTTGATTTTATGTTATAGTGATCCTATGTAACTGAACTGTCCCAAATTTAGAACAGCAAACCAGGTCTTTCCCCTGCAGAGTCAGAGTGAGTTTGAACTAGTAATCTCTTGGTTAGCAGTCGAGCTTTTAACTGTTTGTGCCAGCAGACTTCTTTAACTTTCATATTGTTAAGCTCTTTTTAAATGTTGGTGATCATTTTTGGCTATTTGCTCATGTGTTAGGCCCTAAACAATTGACTGGGAGATCTCTGTGCACGGGACTGTAGTGGAGGGTGAGCTGGACCGTCTATTATCAATGGGCTGTAGGTTCCCCATGATTCTTCCTTACCCACTTTGCATAAATGTCACTTGCTCAGAGATGTCTTCCCCTACATACACTATGTAACAGAACCAACAGACTCCCCAACTCCCTACCCTGTTGCTCCCAATTCCTTCTACCAGCTTGATTTTTCTTCCTAACACTTGTCACCACTTGACATACGTTTTTTTGCCCCCTACTTGAGTTCAAGTTCCAATATAAACTTAGTCTGTTTTGCTCCCTGCTATATGCCCATATTTAAAACAACGCCTGGCACACAAAGAGACAAAGAGGGGAAGGGAAGAAAGAGGAAAAAGGGAAAGGAAGAAATCAAAACAGGAAGGTAGATTGGTAGGTTTATTGTTTGGTGGTTGTATTTAATAGTAAATAATGGCAGGTGAAACTCTTTTGTGATTTTAGAGGTTAAAGTAGAGTCTGGCCCAAATTTTATATATATAGGAGCTCTGGTAGTGTAGTGGTTACGAATCGGGCTGCAAACCTTAAGGTCAGCAGTTGGAAACTACCAGCCGCTCTGCAGGCGGAGAACAATAAGGGTTTCTGCTCCTGTAAAGATTTACACCCTTGGAAACCCTGCACAGGGTCGCTATGGGTCGGAACCGACTCGGCGGCACTGAACAACAATTATAGAAACAGTCATGCCAAGTGCTTTGTGTGGTGCTCTATGAGGACAGGGTTTTGCTCACCTGGGACAGTAGACATTTACCATGTCTTGAATGACTGAAGACATTCCTGTAATGTCTTGCTTTGTACAACCTTCCTCTAGTTTTTCACATCTCGGAAATGATAAAAATGCCATCACAGATTGAATTTCTTAATACCTCAACAAGATGGGTTTGATACATTTTATTTAGAAAAAATAAAGTGACTTTTCGTTACATCCTTGAGTTCCTGGAATAAAATTCATATATGCCACAAAATCCAAGCAGTAGTCATCACTTTTCAATTACTCTCTATTTTTGTTGTTGTTGTTATGTGGTTGAGTTGGTTCAAACCCATAGTGACCCTACATAGGGTTTTCAGGGAGTGGATGGTGAGTTTAAACCGCCAACCTTGAGCATCAAACCGACTTTGCAGTCCAGCGCATTTACTCGACAGTGCCACACCAGGATTCTCTGTTAAAGTGGGAAATATTTGAGTTTTCCTTCTCTGACAGGTTTCCACCTTCACAGGTTCCAGTGTACACAGATTTTATTGTATAAATTTGGGAGAAAGGATTGTTTCCTCCCACTCCAGACTCAATCTTTTATGATATAGTTGAACCTCTGCATCCTCAGATTTTACATCTGTGGATTCAACCAACCAGATTGAAAATATTTTGGGGAAAGTAAAATGTGAGTTTGCCATGCTGAGCCCTATGCTTAATTCATGAGAATGAAGAAATGAGGTCTCTCTCCAGTCACTCCTTTGAGCATTGTTCGCTCTTGTCTTGCTCTGTTACTACTTGTATTTTTTTGTGCCAATTGTGTCTACCCAAAGGCTTTCGATTGTGTGGCTCTTGACAAGCTATGGACAACATTGCAAAGTATGAGTATTTCGGAACACTTAATTGTGCTCATGAGTAATCTGTACCTGGACCAAGAGGCAGTTGTTCGAACAGAACATGGGAACACCGAATGGTTTAGTTAGAAAAGGTGTGTAACAAGGTTGTATTCTTTCATGATACGTATTCAACATGTATGCTGAGCAAATCATCTGAGAAGCTGGGAAGAAAAACGTGGCATCAGAATTGGAGGAAGACTCATTAACAACCTGTGACATGCAGATGATACAACCTTGCTTGCTGAAAGTGAAGAGGACCTAAAATATTTACTGATGAAGATCAAAGAACACAACCTTCGGTATGGATTACATCTCAATGTAAAGAAAATACTACTGGGCCAATAAAGAATGTTCTTATCAATGGAGAAAAGATTGAAGTTGTCAGGGACTTCATTCTTCTTGGATCAACTATCAACACTCACGGAAACAGCAGTCAAGAAATCAAACGACACATTGCATTAGGCAAAAATCTGTTGTACAAGACCTTTTTAGAGTGTTGAAGAGCAAAGATGTCAGCTTGAGGACTAAGGTGCACCTGACCCAAGCCATGGTATTTTCAATAACCTCATATGCATGTGAAAGCTGGACAGTGAATAAGGAAAACCATAGAAGAATTGATGCTTTTGAGTTATGGTATTGGAGGAGGCTATTGAAAGTGCCATGGGCTGCCAAAAGAACCAACAAATCCATTTTGGAAGAAGTGCAGCCAGAGTGCTCCTTGGAAGCCAAGATGGCCAAACTTTGTCCTCATACTTTGGACATATTGTCAGGAGGGACCAGTCGCTGGAGAAGGATACCATGTTTAGCAGAGCGGAGGGTCAGAGAAAAAGAGGAAGACCCCCAACGAGATGGAATGGCTAGGTGGCAGCATTGAAGGACTCAAGTGTAGCAACAGTAGTGAGGTTGACCCAGGATCGGGCAGTATTTCATTCTGCTGTGCATAAGGTCACAATGGGTCGGTACCAACTTGATGGCACCTAACAACCACAACAACAAAAAGCAGTTAAGTGGTCAAAGCAATTCTCCAAAATCTAAGAGGGAACATTAAATGCTACTTATATTGCATTGTTGTTGTGAAGTGCCATTGAGTGTGTTCCGACTCATAGTGACCCTGTATAGGATTTCTGATGAGTGACTGGTCAGCTTGAACCACCAACCTTAAGGTTCAAAGCAACTTTGCAGGTCAGCACATTAATGCACAGCGCCACACCAGGTAGGTATTGTAAATAATCTAGAGATGATTTAATGCATATGAGAGGATGTGTGTAGGTTATATTCAAGTGTAATCTACATTTTATATATAAGGAAGTTGAACATCCACGAATTTTGGTGCCTGAGGACTGCAGGATGATGGTGTGTGGGTCTATGTCCCGGTACCAATTCCTTGTGGATACCAACAGACAATTGTATGCTCCTCTTAATTTGTGTAATAATTGAGTATGGAATATTGTAGTGACTTTCTGAGTATTAAAAATGAATTAAAATAAAATAAAAATCAACAGCTGTTGAACAGTATAAAATATACTTTTATTTATTTTGTTGAGTCAGAAGGGCGTAAAAAAAATTATTGCTAAAGTAGATAACAGGCAAACAAAGGTCCAGTTATCTTAGAGTTTATTTAAAACAAGAGAAAAAGGTCATAATGTTTTCATGCAATACATACTTGGTTCTTTAAATAACAATTATGACAATAGCAGAAGGAATTAAGGAATGCTGTACTTGTGATCCATACAAAACACCAACATTTTGGGTTGTACATAATTAAATAAGTATCTCAAACACTTTTCAAAATACTGTAATAGCCAATACATAGAAGCATGCCTTAGGTGGGCACAGGAATGCAATTAAAAAAACAAAAAAAAAATCACACAGGAACTACTCAATTAAAAAAAAAAATCACTGAGCAAGAAACGCAACATAAACTTCACATACTGATTTTACACAACTTCTATACAGTACCTTGACTTAAATCCAAGAGCAAAAGTTAAGACTCTCCTCCTCTATTTTTGGTAAACAACTGCCTGGTAAACGTGGATGAATTTCCCCCTGGATTTTACCTCGGAGTAGCCTTTACATTTTTTTTTTATTTAAAAGAGGGCAGGTTTGGCACTTTTATACTGATGTCACCAATGTTAATATTTCGTGGGATCTCAGGAAGATTCATGTTCTTTACAGCTGATACAGCACGGGCTGGGGCTCCTGCGAAGCCAGCCTGTATACAGAAGCAAATACAAGAAAAACAAAATGTACAACTCAGGTGTGGTTCATCATCAAACATTTATAATGGAAGACAATGATAAAAGATTTTCATACAGTAAGTTTAAAGACCAAATGATAGTTTGAACTGGTATGAGATGGTTACTTTGAAATACTACTCTATAAAAAGAAAACAGTTGACACATTAAAAAATACTGTGAGCACATGCAATGATAACGATGAAAAGATTTACATGTAAAATAACATGTCCTACCCTAGATGTTATACATGTAATATTCAATAGCTACAGCTAGATCTTCACCTATATCTTGATGTAACTGACTTACGATCTAAGCAGGAAGCATATTTCACTTTAGTTTCCTTATTAAACATCTCTTGCAACAATCACAATTTTGGGGGCGGGGGTTTTAAAAATGGCATTGGTTATCATCAATGTGTCGTGAAATAAAAATAAAAGTAATAGATTATGCTTGTTTTGTTTCTTTACTCAGGGCTAAGCCCTTAAAACATTTATAAACAGCAGACAATTTTAAATACATTTTAAAAAATGTGGGAGAGTTCTAAGTTTTGCTAGGAAAGTTCTAGAAGGCTTAAAAAAAAAAAAAAAAAAAAATCAGGCTCTTTACTCTAAAGAGAATTGTTCTGCCTAAAGATGAAACTGCAAAAAAGAGGATCATTCAAACCCTTCAATGCATTAATAAAAATATAGAGACTAAAAATATTTTATCATATAAGGTAGACTCAACAACATATATTTAGTTTACAGTAAACAGATTTAGAGCAAAAAAATTAGCATAAATGCAATAGGCTTGCTGTTGCTGTTAAGTGCCAATGACTTGGTTTCAATTCTTAGTGACACTGTATAGGGTTTTCAAGGCTGCATTTCTTTGCAGGAGCAGAAAAACCTCATCTTTCTCCCATAATGCAAGAGGTTGTATATATAAATAAATTTCAAATTTTTCAGTAATTACCATATTGTATAATACTTAGATTTCCTCTTAGTAGGAAAATTTATCATTTGTAAAATAATATTGAAAGAAAATATGCTTAAAGATAAAAAGAATAATGGATTATATATTTTGTCTCAAACAGCATTTATGGTTTAATTTATATTGTCATCCATCTTTATTCAGGCTATATAATACAGCAATGCCAACAAACACATCTGAGTTCAAGGCCATCACCTTGCACAGAAACAGACAAGTAACAAAAACAAATCTTCCACAATATCCATGTAATTAGAAATACTACTTTTAAAGTCCCTTTTCATAATTTGGTGTTTTTTTTTCTTATATAAGCCTACCTTTTTTGTTGATAAATAAATAATAATAAAGCTGTTACCTGAGATAAATCTTGACTGATACAAAATAGGCCAGTGTAAACTATTTGCTGAATAAAGGATACAAACATTGTTAAGCAATGAAATTATCAATTAAATTAATTAAAAGCTATGAATTATCAATTCAGAATTGGAAAAAATAGAAAAATCAGTAAAATAGTATCAGTAATAGATATGGTCCACACAGGCAATGACAAGGGTGATATGGATGAAAAACTCCATAGCCTAATGTTAGGTTAGGGCTGAAGAATGCAATTTTTATAATTTAATGAAGGGTGATTATTTTTTATGTATAACCAAAATTTGTTTCATTTCTACACTTATACCTACCTGAAGAAATGCATTTTTGTTTAATATCTCATTTTCCCTCCCAGAATACAAAATGATGTTGGAAATACAACCGAATATTATTTAGTGTAGCACATAACATATTCAAAAGGGTCTTTAATCTGACCATTTCAAGTTCAACTTCTAGTAAGCAAAATTTAGAATGGTTTATGATACACTTCTCTTTTTTTTTTTAAAGAATCCAGTTCAGAGAGGTTTACCATCTTGTAGGTCCCCCTTTTCTTTAGCAAGTATGTTAACTGTCATGTGAACATAAACTACAAAATTACAGACATCCCAGAACTAGTATTATTTTTCCAGGCAGAAGGACTTGGTAATTTTTCTGAAATCACAGACCAATTTGCCACTATTTTTGCTTTTCCAAACAGGGAACATATGCATTGGAAAGTATTAATAAAATATTTTCATATGAATTTTTAAAGTCATGAGGAATTTTATTAATTAGAAAGGGATGGAAAGAGAAAATATGAGTATTCATGTGTGTGTGTTTGGATGCCATGATTTATAAAAAATAAAAATACTGTTTCAGTATTAAAATAAAATGTCATAAAATCTACTTTTCCATAATATACTGTACTATGAACAGCTAAACTTAAGAAAATAAAATGAGAATGAAAAATTTATCCAGTTAAATGTCATTAGATTAAGTTGTTTGTTTGAGACCAAAGATGGTGTAGACTTTTGGCTGCTAATGAGAATGAATACACAGTTATTATAGTGATTGATTTAAGTAACATATATGTGCCAATTCCTTATTACGTAAAACCTAAAGAAGTTTCTAAGTACAATTCTTCTAAACATAAGCAGCAAGCCAGAGACATGCAAAGAAATGGTAATTATTAAGAACACGCAAATGAATTAAAGAGAATCAAATTATTTCTCAAGCATGTTCAATAACTTTTGTGAAGTATGTTATGAATTGAAATGTTAGGAAAAACTTTAAAACTTGTAATATGTATTTCAATTTGAAGTAATATTTTAAATCAGGAGTCACAGGGAAATAAAGATATGCATAAAAATTCAAGAAATACTTTTCATGAGAAAATAGATGCTTAAATGACTCCCGGTGTGGTGCTATAAAACAAGTACTGGAATGCTAACCACAAGGTCAGCAGTTCAAACCCACCACCTACTTCTTGGAAACCCTAAATAGAGTCACTGAGTCAAAATTGACTCAACGCCACTTAACAACAACAAATTATTACATACTTATAAATGCAAATTAAGGAGCTCTGGTAGCAGAGTGGTTAGGAGTCAGGCTACTAACTTCAAGGTCAGTGGTTAGAAACTATCAACTGTTCCTCAGGACAAAGATGAGGCTTTCTGTTCCCATAAAGATTTACAGCCTTGGAAACCATATACAGGGTAGCTATGAATCGGAACTGACTCCACAGCACATGACCATCCTATGAATATTAGTTTAAAACAAAACAAAAACCTGTGTATTACTCAGTCAACACCAACACTGCCATAACACAAATTTCATTTCCAGACCTTCAGGAGTGAAGTCTGAAAGAGTTTTTACTTTAGCTTAAAATGTAAAAGAGGTAATTTTCCGTTAAGAAATCAGTTTGCTAACAGAAGTGTAAAGTAATTTTTACCTTGGTTTAGCTTTTGGATTTTGTTTTCCCAGAAAGATACACTCAAAGCAACAAGAAAACATTTATAAATCCTTTTTTGCGTACTAAAATTTATAGGAGTTAGGGTAACCTGATTTAGTATGCACAAATTAAAATAGAATAATATTTCTGAGAGTACGATAAAGTCTTAAATGTTTAAGATTACAGAGTTGGCACAAAGCAGAAATAAAGAATGAATTCCTACTGGAGAAATAACTTGTTTCCATCTATGTTATAATCGAGCACCAAGGCAGGTAAACTGCAGCAATTCCACTAACAAAAACAAATACATGAATCCAAAGCATTTAAGAGTATGGATTTGATGGAAGAATGAAGAACAATATATAAAAGAATGACCATGTTTTCTCTCCCATGAGATTAAATAAATTAACAGAATTAAGAGAAAGAAAACAAAATGAAGTCTGCAAGTATACCAAAATGAGGCCAAACAGATAGAAGACTTATACAGACATACTCTTAGAAATTTCAAGCACTTGAATCACAAAGATAGTAATGGATGAATATGATTTGTTTTTTATTTTGTTTTTAAATTGCCAGACCCAAAAATAAACAAAATATGTGCAAGCAAAACTTAAAAAAAAAAAAGCAGCATTAATAAAATTTATTTCAAAGAACCTGAAAACTCTCTTTTCTTCATGCAATAAGCAATTAACTTTCTTGAAGGGAAAAGTAAAGTAACATCTAGATATTTATTTTATCTAAAACAAAATTCTATTCTACCATCTTAAAATAACTTTTCTCACACTTTAAATACAGTATAATAAGATGGTAGTTGAAATAATTTTTACAAACTGAAACCTTTACCCACCCTTCCTGCTGGACATTGCTATATGCACATTCATAATTTTGATATAACAGCAAAGTGGTAAAAAGAACATCAATATTAATAAACACAGTACTAAATGGTTTCAGACTCAAAATCATTAACAAAATAATGGCAGATTTTGAAAGCATGTTTTTGAGTAAAACAGTTTCTGTTTTTTAACTTTATCAATGTGAGGTTGGGGTGGGATGGGGGAGAAGTAGCCTTTGCTCTTTGCTTTAAAGGCAGTGTTTTAATACTGAAAGTATACATGATCAGATTAGAAATGCTTACAACAATACTCTAATGGGCAAGAAAGAAGTGTTTGAATGTGTGAAAAATCGAAAAATCTTTATCATACTCTTATTGAACTCTCAGGAGCTCTAACTGCAAAATATGGTGGTGGTGGTGTGCCGTGGAGTTGGTTCCAACTCACAGAGACCCTGCATAGGGTTTTCGAGGCTGTAAATCTTTACAGGAGCAGAAAGTCTCATCTTTCTCTTGCGGAACAGCTGGTAGTTTCGAACTGCTGACCTTGGGTTAGCAGCCTGATTTGTAACCACTACGCTACCAGAGCTCCTTAACCAAAGTATAAAATAACGAAGTAGCAAGGTAAAGGGGCAGAACTAACTCACTAGCTGACCTTTTAACATCTGTATTTTCCAACAACTGCATCTGTACCTACTTCTCTTAATTTCTACTCTTTTAAAATAGAAACTGATGTTTTAAAAAGCCAATCAATAGTTCTAGTGATGCAACTTCAGAGACCTAAGTGTTAACTGTTCTTTGCTAGACAACAGAAGACTAACACAAATCAAAGACAGAAACTGGCAGTCATCTGGATCAATGGAGTAAATGAGGCCACTATGTATTGTCTTTTCTATATCCAGAGCCAAAATAGGTATTCCAGCCACATGAAAGCCTCCAGTGATAGACAGGTGATGGCTGTGCTGTAGACACACTGACCAAGAAGTGAACTGAGCTCTCTCATATGAACGGCAAGAATTCTACTAAACCAACGACTGCCCCTTTTAACTAGGAGTCTATAAAAAACATTTCCATACTTGCTTATATGCTTTGCAAAAATGCCCAAGGTTTACAGTATTTTGCTAAGTCTGATTATGAAATGCTTAGAAGTAAAGAATGCTACAGCAGAAATCTTTATTATTTTGGTCCCTGTATTTAATGCAAGTTTTAGAAGATTTCTAATCTACTTTTTGTTGGCCAACTTTAATATACACCTGCTAGTCAAAATTGTAAAGACAATTCTGTTAAGACTTTGGAACTGAAAACCATTTTGTGGGAAAAAAAGCAACTATTTGTAACAGTCAATTATTTCAAGACTTCACTGCTTGCCACTTTATATGCAAAACTCTAAAGCTTTATGATTTTTAAATTCATAGCTTTCAAAACCCAGCAGGTAATTTTATGTTAAAATCCTAATTTAGAGATGAAATTAAAGAAAAAAAAGAAAAGAAAATAACTGTGAGAGTTAAATTAAGATTGGTTCTGCCATATGAGGCTCAAACACTGTTTTTACATACCAGGTAAATTGTCATTTCTACAAATATAATTTGTCAGTTAAATGACAATGGTTTTTAAAAATTAAACTTCCATTTTACAATGCAGGCAGACAAAACAGAACAAACATGACATCAATGATATACTAGTAAAATACACTAAGTCCAATAAAAGATGAAGAAACTACAAGGAGGAACTAGAATGGAAAATAGGCTACAGGGACTGCATGGGTTCATTAACACAAAGAATTTTTGAGTCTGGCCTAAATAATTAATTGTCTTTGACGTCATTTTGCTTTCCCTTTGTTAAAGCACATGTTTCTTAAAGTCAGCAATACCTTGTCTACCTGTCCTGTCTGGGAGACTGAAAGATAAAGGTCTGTAAGAGAGAAGAATGGAAAGAGCTAGAAAGATCAGGATGTTCAGAATAAGAGGACTGACTTTTAAAAAAAAGTAGTGACCCATTTACCCACCTTAAAAATAACACAAAATACATAAAAGCTAGTAAGTTCTCCCCAGCACCATCCCTTTACCTCCACCCCCTCCTCCCAGGGAGCTCTTATATTCCTTGAGTGATTTCTGAGTGCTTCTTACACTTCCCCCCAACCCTACCAACCTCCCAGCTTAAACCATTTTGACCCCAGAATCCAATGTTAAAGTAAACCTTTTTTTTTTTTTTTTTTTCCTATCAAAGCAGAATAGATGAAAATACATTCAGAGCGTTATCTCTGCTTCTCTCAAGCTAAGGAACTGGGAGATCTTTGCATCTACTTGTCTATGTATTGTGAATTAAACTGGTTTCACTTTATTATTGGAAACTTACTCTTTTTAAGACAACAGAATACAATCTTTGATTCCTGAAAATGTAAAGGCATCTAGATAGACCCATGTTAAAATTTTTAAAGCTGTATCTTAATTATACATATGTTGATTTTTAAAGATATGAATACTATGCCTGAAATATTACTTATATGAATTTTTTAATATAGCCAGTTAGAATCATCAAGTATTACATTCTGGATTTTAATGCAGTCTTTCTTATTAAGTTTTGATTACATAATAATCTTTAAATGAAATTAAATAAGAGCCAGATTTTTAAAACTTTACATGTTGTTCTCAATTAATTTTGGATTCTGAAGCCATGTATCTTCGAGCTGTAAGCAGTTACAGAACCATGAAAAATGAGCCTATACTAAAACTTTTGACATTTCATTTTGTCTGGAATAAAGCTGACAGTCTTCTAAACATACTAAAGATATACACAAATTATTTAAATATTATACAAAGTCAGTATGACTTTTCAAAATATGATCAGGACTAACAGGCCTCATTTTGATTCAGATCTTATTAAATAATTAAAATTTTAACAGACACACTTTAAAGAAACACTTGATAAATGTACATAATGCTGTGGTTTAGTTCTAATAAAAAGAATTTAAATCATATTTTCTTATAAAGAGCAAAAAGATAAACTAATTTGGTAGCATATAACAGATAACAACTGATTGTATATCCTAAAAGATGATTAGCAGATAAATAATATTTGTATTTACCAGTATTGCAAACTATTTAAATACCATTTCTGGGAAAGGGTTTTTTAAAAAAGTATTCTCATATAGTTAATGGTATTCTTGTAACTACAATCCAAAATATCAATTTTGCTGCTCTTTATAGATCAGAAAAACTGCCTAATTCAAGTTTTACTGAGCAATCAAAAGGCAAAAATCTATTATGTAATTACTATAAATCCTTCATGGCTTTTGTCACTATTACACAAAGCACACTAAGGAGCAAAAGAAAAGGAAAAAAAGGACACCACTAATGGAAAGGAGTTGGTACCTGGAAATATGAAAGTTCATTCTAAATAATTAATGGGTTAGATCACTGTTTGTCTCTTGGCATTTAAAATCTATAACCACATAGTTTTGTAAGGCAATGGTTAAAAAGAGTACACACATTTTAACTCATTAATTTTTAGACTTTAAAAACTATAGAGTTTATAGTAAATCTTTTACTAACTAAATTATATATTGCAAACCAATTATACTAATTAATATATTGCAATATTCCAAGTCCTTTTTCTTCTCCTAAAACAAAAATTTGTCTATTAACCTAGTTTCCACCTTTAAAAATTACTGACTATAGACACACAAATATACAGTTATTTTTAAAAATCATGATTTTAAATTCTTCACAATTACAAGCCTCTCCTAGAAAAATCAATAGGAATGATAGAGTGAGATAAGGTAAAATAATTAAAAATAATACAATAGAGAAATTTTTATGTAAAGCTTCAACTGTTTGTAATCCTCATAGTTGATGTTTATTCACCATCTGGTTTTTTTCAACACAAATGAGCAGTAAGTAGCGCTGTGCTCAAGTCGATCCTTTAAAATGCCAACAAGGTACAAATTCCTCTGAACTCACCTGTAGTATGTTAATACTAATATATGTAATACCTTGTTCTTCTTTATAGTAATATTTACTTTAAATCAACCATATAAATAATATATGTACTAGCATATATTCTTCCAATCTAAATTGTGCTATAAATACCAAAGGTAAGACATAACCTTAAGTAAGCATAGTGTTGAAAAGGATACAGAAATTATCCACCTTTCTTAAACTCTTCTTTGGTAATAAGCTGCTGGTGGGGGTAATGGTTGTGTGCCACTGAGTCGGTGCTGACTCATAGCGACCCTGCATACGGTTTCTGTGGCCTCCTCTTTCTCCAAGGAGCGACTGATAGATTCGAACTACTGACCTTGCGATTAACAGCTCAGCTTGTCAACCACTATGTTACCAGGGCTCCTTTGGTAATAAGAAACCACCAAAATAATGTGAAATTGAGTGGCTCAGCTACAGCACCTGTTGCTGATATTCACCCTAATACTGGAGGGGAGTGTCACTAAAATTCTAAAGAAAAGTTTTGTATAATGCTAATGTGCTGGTAGACTCCTGGTGTGGCACTGTAGGATCAGCACTGGACTGGGAAACACAAATTCAGCAGTTCAAACCCACCAGGTACTCCTCAGAAATCCTATACAGGGTCAATATGATTTGGAACTGACTCAATGACACTTAACAACAACAAAAGCACTGGTTGGTCCTCATTTATCAATCTAAGTGTCAATTTAACAGCACAAAATTAGTCAATTATGAGTATCATAAAACAATTCTTTCTCCTATTGTTGTTGTTAAGTGCCTTCGAGTCGATTCCGACCCATATCAACCCTGTACAGGGTTTTCAAGGAGCAGCTGGTGAGCTTGAAGCACTGACCTTGCAGGTCAAACGACTTTGCAGTCTGATGCATTAGCCCACAGCACCACACCAGGACTCCATAGTATCCATTAAAAGCCATGAATACATATATCATACTATAAAATATGTGACTTAACTAACTTGTCAGTGACCTTTGTAAGGATCCAGAGCTAAAAGATTAAATCAATGAAGTTATATTTTCAATGTTACACTCCCTTGCTACCAAGCACCTATTATAAATTACAGCATTACTTCCTCATGAGAATGCCATCCTGTCTCCTTTCCCTTTCCAGAAATGGCTTTGTACACCCTAAATTATCACACAAAATATCAGTTCTAGGATTTCCATGATAATTATGGACTAATTTTTGTACAACGAATACTAGCTTTCATTATTCAAATAAACTTTAATTTTTTTAAGTAATAAAAATTTGGAATTGTACTTATTACCTAAGGCAATTGTGGCTATGAATACAAACAGCTATTAGGGGGATACTAGTCACTGGTCATAGACCATCTAACAAACCAAAACGTGAATATTCCATTTTCTTTGAACAGAATAAGCATATTAGGTGTACCGAAAGGTGATACTGAAGGACAAACAGTGAACGCTACAAATGATGCATAATTTATGATCATGCTTAGAATCCTCATCAATTAGAGCACTTTCCACTCTTACCTCAGATTTCTCCAATTTATTTTGTGCATCAATTTGTGTAACAATTTCATTCATGTTGGTCTCCAATACCATTCCCCCCATCACCATTTCTGCAAGAATATTGTGAACCTAAAGGAAAAAAATAATGTACCCATAAAAAAAGGTTCATTACAATACAAGAAGTTTCATGATTCTAGTAGTTGCTTTAAATATTGCCGTGGTGACATTGTAAGATAAGCACTAGACTGCTAACCACAAGGTCCATAGTTTAAACCCATGAGCTGCTCCATGAGAGAATTATGAGGCTTCCTGTTCCTATAAAGATTTATAGCCTCATTATGAATCAGAACTAATTCAACAGCTTGGGTGGTGTCTATTATATTAATATGAACTGTAAAAATGATTAAAGCAAGGATTCATAATCCACTTTGATCACTACGGTAAAATCTTACCAAATGTACTGCCACTGAGTCAATTCCAACTCATAGCATCCCTACAGGATAGAGCAGAACTACTCTTCAGGGTTTTCCCAGACTTTTGGGGAACAGACAGTATCAATGGCCTCCTGCAGAGTGTCTGGTGGGTTTGAACCACTGACCTTGTAGTTAGCAGCCCACTAGTTATACCAATGTGTCACCATGGCTCCTTAGGTAGCACCTTAGGCAGTTACATAATTCTCTTTAAGTCTTAAGTTTTATAAGCTATATAACTGAGATAATGTTGTTGTGTGTACCTTCAAGGCAATTCAGACTCATACCAACCCTGTATAGGTTGTAAATCTCTATGGGAGCAGAAAAATCTCATCTTTCTTCTCCAGAGCAGCTGGTGGATTCAAACTGTCAACCATGAAGTAAACAGCCCAATGTGTAAATGCTATGCCACCAGGGTTCAAAGACAATATTAGTACCTTCATAAACGTGGCATAAGGATTGGAGGAAGACTCATTAATAACCTGAGATATGGAGATGATACAACCTTGCTTGCAGAAAGCTCAGAGGACGTAAAATACTGATGAAGATCAAAGACCACAGCCGTCGTTATGGGTTGCACCTCAATGTAAAGAAAACAAAAATCCACACCACTGGACCAATAAACAACATCAAGATAAATGGAGAACAGATTAAAGCTGTCAATGACATCATTTTGCTCAGATCAACCATCAACACTCATGGAAGCAGCAATCAAGTAATCAAACAAAGCATTAGGGAAATCTGCTGCACCAGACCTCTTTGAAGTGTTGAAGAGCAAAGATGTCAGTTTGAGGACTCAGGTACGTCTGATCCAAGCCATGTTATTTTCGATAGCCTAATGTTAAAGTTGGATAGTGAATCAAGAAGACCACAGAAGAATTGATGCATTTGAGTTATGGTGTTGGAGGAAAATATTGAAAGAGCTATGGACTGCCAAAGAACAAACCAAACTGTGTTGGAAGAAGTGCAGCTGAAATGCTCCTTAGAGGCCAGGATGGCCAAGCTTTGTCTCTTATGCTTTGGGCATATTATCAGGAGGGACCAGTCATGGAGAAGGATATCATGTTTGGTAGAGTGGAAGGTTGGAGAAAAAGAGAATGACCCCAACAAGATGGTATGGCACAGTGGCAGCAGAAATGAGATCAAAAGTAACAACGGTTGTGGGGTTGACGCAGGACAAGGCAATGTTTCATTCTGTTGTGCATAGGGTCACAATGAGTTTATACTGACTCAACGGCACCTAACAACAACATCATAATGGGACTTTTGAAAGAATTACATGAAGATCCATAAAATGTCCCCAAAATAAAATTAATGCTCAATAAATATTAACAACCATTATTCTGATAATATTAATGTATTAAATTTAATACTCAAAGAATAATCTGTAAGGGCTTTTTATACCAAATTCTTAGCCAGTAAGTATTAAAAACCAAAGCCTTTTCTCACGTCAATTCGAACTCACTGTAACCGCATGTGGGAGAGTAGATGGTTTCAGGTGGTTTTCTTGGCTACAATCTTTATGAAACAGACAGCCATGTCTTTCCTCCAGGGCATCCCTGTGTGGTTCAAACTGCCAGCCTCTGGTTAAAAGCAGATGATGGACTGCTTTTAATACCCAGGGATCTTTTCAATAGTTATTAGATTGTTATTTTATATTCAAAGTACTTAATGACTAAAAATGGTGTTTTCCATTTGGAAGGGTAAAGGAAATTCAAATTAAAAAAAAAAAAAGGTATTTATTGGAGTAAAAACTGACAATTCAGAGCAGAATTAGATTCACAAACTAATACGTTCTGCTATAACTATTTTCCTTCTCAAATAGTGTGGTGGCATTAAAAATGAAGATAGGTATAAACTAGCTCTACCATTTATGTGTTGTATGCCTTTGAGCGATTTCTTCACCTAAGTTTATTATCTTATCTGTAAAATAGATTCAAAGAATAAAGCACTTAATAAGGTTTTATTCTTTGAATCTATACTTAAATGAATCAATGCAAATACGTTAGTCAGTGCTGTCGAGTCTGTTCCGACTCACGGCTACCCTGTATAGGGCTTCCAAGGAGCAGCTGATGATGGGTTTGAGCTGTTGACCTTCTGGTTTGCAGTCTAGTGCTGATCCTACAGTGCCACACTAAGAGTCCTATAAAGAGGGTAGACACGTGTTAACTTGGGTGATAGGGAAGGCAATATACAACAAAAGGTCAGTTGGCAGAAAAATGATGATACGAGGAGGAGTGCAAGAGTTAAAGGGGACAGAGATAAATACTGTTATATCCACAACCCTGCAATAACAATGATCTAGGGGTAGATACAGCCTCAGTGTTGTGCTGTAGGATTAGTGCTCAACTGCTAGCCACCAGGCTGACAGTTAAACCCACCAGCTACTCCAAGGAAACCCTATACCAGGTTGCTATGAATTGGAACTGACTTGACAACACTTAACAACAATGGGTAGAGACATGGATAGATACACATACTGCATAGATATGAAAGGGAGAGTAAATATACCTACATAAATAATTCTGAGATATTACCTAACACCTTGTTATTGAGGGAACGATTTGCTGGGTCTCAGGAATTGGGCCATAGTCTGGGGGACACCATGGTCAGTTGGCATACTATAGCCAACAAACACAATGTTAATGTTCCACATACATCCTACGTTGGTGAGTAATGACTGGTATCTTAAAAGTTCAGCAATCTAAGGTGCAACTACTGGTCTCCCTGTGTGGAGGGAAGAAGAGTGATGAAAAGTGAAGATGGTTGGAGACAATTAGTCCAATGAACTAATGGACCACATGAACATCAGTGTCTACAACCTGGAGACCAGAGGAACTAGATGGTGCCCACTGACCACTATCAATTGCACTGAAAGGGGTCACATTAGAAGGTTCTAGACAGAGTGTGAGAAAATATGGAACAAAACTTAAAATCATAAAGAGACAAGACTTACTGGTCAGATTTTTTGTTGTTGTTAAGTGCCATCTAGTCGGTACTAACCAATAGTGACCCTGAGTAGGGTTTCTAAGGAGCATCAGGTGAGCTTGAATTGCCAATCTTGTAATTCAAATCAACTTTGCAGTGTAGCATATCAACCCACATTGCCACACCAGGACTGGTGGAATTCTGAGACTATGGGTCACCCCTCAAGTCTAAAATTGAATTCACCTAGTGACTCAATTTTCAGCCAAGCAATGTGCAGGCATGGGGGGCGATGGGACACCAGTGAGGTACACACACTATAGAATGTTCAACAATTCAAGATCAAAAGAGTAACATTTATCTAAAGAAAAATTTTTAAAGGGTTAGGAAAGCAGGATGGATGAAAACAAGAAACAAAGGGAGGAAGTAGAATATGGATGTTACATTAGAGATGAAACAAAGTGTATGATATGTTCAATGCTGAACTGATATTCTGTTCTGTAAACGTTCACCCCAATTCACAATAAAAATTAAAAAAAAAAGTTCTTAGTACATTTCATATTTATTTCAAGAAAAATGTTTTTGAGTTAAATATATTTATTATTCAATTTTCTCCTTTAATAAGATTTCATGCAAATATATTCATGATTTTTAAAACACCCTACTATCATTACTAATTTTTCATTTCGAAAGGACATCTCACATATAAAGTTTGAAAGATCTATATAAAATTACTTTGCCCACTCTCCACTCCCCTCAAATACACAAGAAAAAGAGAAGACACAATTGTTTTGAAAATTACTGATAAATATCACCACTTTCTACTATCATTACTATTACCAGATACCATTTGTTTTGGTACCACACATTTAGTTTCTAATTTAATCATCACACTAACTTTTGTCACAGCTGAGAGAATAAACCAATTTATTTAATACTCATAAGCTACTATATGATAGTAGCTTATGAGTTATTAAATAATTAAGTGTGGCAGCGGTAGTGAGGTTGGCCCAGGATCGGACATTGTTTTGTTCTGCTGTGCACGGGGTCGCTATGAGTCGGTTTCGACTCGATGGCACCTGACAACAACAACTATATGACAAAACAAAGGTTCAAACTGGAGTGATCTGAATCCTATTTTTTGCGCTCTTCCGTAATATTGAATAAAACTGACAAGTTTATTCCCCAATTTACAAATTGAGTTTATGAGCCACACTTACCATTGTCTCTTTTTTTTGCACACTTTATCATACATAAAATGTGACAGCACATATTTGCTGATGCTAGTCTCAGATGTTCACTTGCAAATGTTCAGTGCTACAACTTATAAAGACATTGATAATAAAAAGCAATAATGAAGAAAAAAATTAATAATGTATTCCTTAAGGTCAGAATTGACTTTATAACAAAGGTGTCATAACAAGATACCTATTGTAGGACAGAAACCACCTAAAATAACCAGTAAGTAGTGTTCAGAAACGTCATGGCCAGAGGACAGAGATTCATTTAAACTTTTGTTTTAGCAATAGACTCTCCCCTTCTTTGTAAATCAAATTCTAACCAAAATGCAATCTGGCCAGCTGTTATAAGTACAGTAACTCGCCCACTGCAATGCCTCTCTTGTGGGTCATAATGCCTTATCCCATTGTGGTGGCTGGCTGGCTGTGTGCCGTGGAGTCAGTTCCAACTCATAGCGACCCTGTACACGGTTTCCAAGGCTGTAAATCTTTACAGGAGCAGAATGCCTTATCTTTCTCCCGTGGAACAGCTAGTAGTTTCAAACTGCCCTGTACAATTTGTACTCTTAGAAAAGTGTCTACCAACTGTAGAGGTATGTGTGTTCAGGGCAGCTCATTATTTTTTTAGGGTCCTTGTAGCCAAATTTCTCCTTCTGTGATAGACTGCAAATCCTAGCTTTTATGCCTGTAGTTATGAACTCATTTTGAAATGAGTTGCTAAGAAGTAAAGATAAAAGTAGGGCTGAGGAATAAGATTACGGTTGTTGTTGTTGTTAAGTGCTGTCGAGTCAGTTCTGACTCATATTGACCCTGTACAGGGTTTCCAAGGAGCTGCTGTTGAGTTTGAACCACCGACCTTGTGTTTCAAACTGACCTTGCAGTCCAGTGCATTCTCCCACAGTGCCACATAAGGACTCCTACAGCTGTTGTTAGGTGCCATCAATAAAGTCTTTGACAACTTCAGTTTTGTCTCCATTTATATGGATGTTGTTTATTGGTCCAGTTGGGAAGAGTTCTGTTTTCTTTACATTGAGCAAGGTTGTTATCATCTGCATAGCACAGCTTATTAATGAATCTTCCTCCAATATTGATACCATGTTTTTCTACATATAATCCAGCTTCTCTATTTGCTTAGCATACAAATTGAATGTTGTTGTTGTTAAGTTTTGTCGAGTTGATTCTGACCCATTGCGACCCTGTACAGGGTTTCCGAGGCTGTAAATCTTTACGGGAGCAGACCGCCTCATCTTTCTCCCGCGGAACCGCTAGTAGTTTCGAACTGCTGACCTTGAGGTTCGCAGCCAGATTCGTAACCACTATGCTACCAGAGCTCCTTACAAATTGAATAAGTATGGTAAAAGAATACAACCCTGGCACATACCTTTCCTAATTTTAAACCAGTTAGCGTTCCCTTGTTCTGTATGAACAATTGCTTCTTGGTCTATGTACAGGTTCCTCATGAGCAAAGTAAAGTGTTGTGGAATACTCATTCTCCACAATGTTGTCCATAGCTTGTCATGATCCACACAATCAAAAGTCTTTGGGTATTCAATAAAGCATAAGTAAACATCTTTCTGGTATTCTCTGCTTTCAGGAAAGATCCATCTGATGTCAGCAATGATATCCCTCATTCCATGCCCTTTTTTTTTTTTTTTTTTTTTTAGTGGCAACTTTACTACAGCTAGAAACACCAATCTGGCCGAGAAGGCCTGCTGATAATCATTAAAATATTAAATCATTAAAAAAATTAATGGATAAGCTTTTTATTAATTAACACAGAGCCTAACACATTGTCATATTGCAAGGCAGAATAAAGCTACAAAAAAAAAAAAAATGAACAGAATAATAAAGAGCATGAACTGTGGTTCTAGATAAAGAATTAAACAGTCAGACTCTGAAAACAGGCACTCAGCTCAAATGACCTCTGCGGTGCCATGTGTTACTAACAAACTGAAAGGCGAGAAACAGAGATTCTCCCCCTACTGATCTCATCTCTTCAGACATCCTCTCAAGTATTTCTTGGTTCATTTTGTCTTCCTTTGTTAATAATATTGGTGAAAACCAAATAATTGTGAGCTTGTGACCATTTCCTTTTGATTACTCTGGTGGGATAAAGGGTGTGTGTGTGTGGGTGGGTTTGGGTAGGGTGGGAGCAGTGTGGTTAACCCTTGTTTAGGTTTAGGCCATGACCTCTTTTGAATCCGGCTTTAACTTCTGGCAGTTCTCTCTATGGTTGCAGTCATTTTTGTATTATCTTTAGCGAAGTTTTACTTGTATGAAATACTAACAACATTGTCCATTGACCTCCACATTCTATTGAGTCACCTCTCTTTGGAATGGGCACAAATATGAATCTCTTCCAATCATTTGGCCAGTTGTTTCTAAATTTCTTGGCATAATGCTCCATTAGTTGTTTGAAACATTTTAATTTGTATTACATCAATTGCAGAAGCCCTGTTCTTTGCCAAATACCTTCAATACACCTCTTCCTTCAGTATCATTGGCTTTTGATTATAAGTTATTTCTTGAAATGGTTGAATAGCAACCATTTCTTTTTGGTACAGTGACTGCATATTCCATCCATTTTCTTTTGATGCATTCTGCATCATTCAATACTGCAAGTTGAGGCTTGAATTTTTTCTTCAGTTTCCTCAGCTTGAGAAATTCTGAGTGTGCCCTTCCTTTTTGGTTTTCTAAATCCAGGTCTTTGTACATTTCTTTATAATATTTGACCTTGTCTTCTAAAGCTTCCTTTTGAAATTTTCTATTCAGCTCTTTTACCTCCTTATTTCTTCACACTGGAGAACAAGTTTCAGTCTCTTCTGACACCCATTTTGGTCTTTTCCTTCTTGTTTGTCTTCTTAATGACCTTTTGTTTTCTTCCTGTATAATGTTCTTAATGTCATTCCACAACTCTTGTGGTCTTCAGTCTTTAGTGTTTAATCAAATCTGTTATTCAGATGATCTCTAAATTCAGGTGGGATCTGTTCAAGGTCATATTTTGGCTCTCGTGGACTTGCTTTCATTTTCTTCAGCTTCAGCCTGAACTTGCATGTGCGGAATTAATGGTCTGTTCCACAGTCTGCCTCTGGCCTTGTTTCGGTTGATGATGTGGAGCCTTTTCACCATCTCTTTCCACAGATGTAGTCAATTTGATTTCTGTGTATTCCAGCTGAAGTTTGGGTGTGTATTCGTCTTGTATGTTGTTTAAAAAGGTATTCGCAATGAAAAAGTCATTGGTCTTACAAAAGTCTATCATGCATTCTCCAGCATTGTTTCTACCAAGGCCGTATTTTCCAACTAATGATCTTTCCTCTTTGTTTCCAACCTTTGCATTCCAATCACCAGTAACTATCGATACATCTTGGTTGCATGTTTAATTAATTTCAGACTGAAGAAGTTGGTAGAATTCTTCAATTTCATCATCACTGGCTTTAGTGTTTTATGAGTTAATTTGAATATAGTGGTATTAACTGGTCTTACTTGTACGCATACGGATATTATCCTATCACAGAAAGAGCTGGACTTCAAAGCAGATCTTGACAACAATGCCTAGGATACTGATGTTTATGCATTCCATTTCATTCTTGATGATTTCTAATTTTTTTAGATTATGACTTCATACATTCCATGTACCATTTATTAATGGATGTTTACAGTTGTTGCTCTTCATTTTCAGTTGTGCCCCATCAGCAAATGAAGGTCCCATAC
Source organism: Chrysochloris asiatica (assembly GCF_000296735.1). NCBI lineage: Eukaryota > Metazoa > Chordata > Mammalia > Afrosoricida > Chrysochloridae > Chrysochloris > Chrysochloris asiatica. The sequence continues at coordinate 4,937,345 of NW_006408661.1, forward strand.
ATGTTACTCCATTTGTGTCACCATGGTTAATTCTATTTTGAGGAGGCATTCTTTTTGAGTGCTTTCCAACCTGAGGGGCTCATCTTCTGGCACTATATCTGGTACTCTTTATCATGTTTCCATGTTCTGGTGCTGACACTGTTCCAGTGTTATTCAAAAGGCTTCCAGTTACTTTACATTCAAAAGTAGTCCATCTCTCCTTCTTCCTAGTCTGTCTTTGTCTGGAAGTTCAGCTGAAACCTGTCCAAATTGGGTGACCCTGCTAGTATTTAAAATACCCAGAGTAGAATCACAGCAACATGCAATCTTCCAGCAACAAGCTTCCAGAATCACAGCAACATGCAAGCCACCACAGTCCGACAAACAGACAGAGGAGTGATGAACATGTGGTGGTAGCTTTGTCAATATGGGCCCCAAAGTGAAAGCATGTAGAATTATTGTAAACTTCCAGCAGGAATTAGATTTTTACGTATGTTACAACAATACAAATTAGCATAGCCTAAATGATAGAAAAAGGGTATCCCTACAACTTTCCTCCTTTCATCTAGTAGTTGTGACCCCAAAGCATGGGTGTGAGCAAAACTGTGTGTTTGCCCCAAGGGCAAACTGAGCTGAGTCAATTACTTGATCCCTGACAGTTGGAAGGCCAGAGCCAGTCTGAAAATGTAAAATAACCCCAGTGTCATTAAGAGGCTGAAAGAAAGACTAAGATTGTTTTGGATAGACAATGTAAGAACAGAAACTAATTATCTCCTTGACTAGTTCTGATTCTTGGTATCTTAAAACTTTATCTCACTGCTTTAAAAAAAAATTAAAACAAGAGCTTAGCCTAGGAGATCAGACACAGCTAAACTGCATGGTTTTAAAATATTGATACATTTACTATATGAAATAAACATACTGTATGATTCCATTTTGTTTTATTAGTGATGTATTTGTTTTTGTACATAGCTGTACACAAAAATCTACAAATATTTATATTTTGTTAACAGCAGGCAATCTCTGGGACCAAACATTTGGACAGTTTCTATTTATGTTTCTCATCTGTACTTTCTGAGTTTTCTAATGTTTTTATTAAAATAAACACTGTATATCATGTCTGGAAGTTGTAGATAGATAGAACTTTATTTCTTATTAGGGTATCTTTTATTCTCTAGTAGCAAATGGAAGAATTTTACTCTTAATCACATTTTACAATGTTGTTGTTGTTGTTGT
>NW_006408661.1:4939824-4952925 GCF_000296735.1 Chrysochloris asiatica
TGTCCAATGATTTCCGCATTCTGTTGGGTCACCTCTCTTTGGAATGGGCATAAACATTGATCTCTTCCAATCAGTCGGCCAGACAGTTGTCTTCCAATTTTACAAAAGACACCTCAATTTCCTTTAAAAATTGCTAGATGTTTTATAAAAGCGAACACCAGCTGCTTCTTGGGAACCCTGTAACAGGACCACTATGAGTTGGAAACTATTTGACAACACTTAAAAATAACGACCTTTTGTTATGATGGTGGTTTCGTGCCATGGAGTTGGTTCTGACTCATAGCAACCCTGTATAGGATTTCTGAGGAGCAGCTGGTGGATGTGAACCATCCATTCATCCATTTGTGAACCACTTTTCAGTCCAGTGGTTATCCTATAGTGCCACAAAGAGTTGTTAAAACTTTTATATGCTAAAACATCATTTTGAATATCATGAACCCTATGCCTACATATAACAGGGATTTCTCAAAGTATGAAAGAGCATAAATCACATTACTTACAGAAAATCAATATAACATGAAAAACAGACTTATAAATAGCAAGCTTTAGTTCACTGTCCACATTGAGTTACTGTATAAAAATCAAATTACTTAGTAACTGAGAAATGTGATCTAAAGAACTGGTTAAGAGAAACATGGTTTTTTGATGTTCACAAACATTAAAATGTACAAGTGAGCTTCAAAAAGTTCATGGAAAAATTTCATTATCATCTCATTCCACTTTTCCATTAACTTTCTGAAGTCTCTTAGAATTTCTTGCTCTATATATCTTGACGTGGCACTATGGGCTAATGCGCTGGACTGCAAAGTCATCTGAACCACAGGTCGGTGGTTCAAGATCACCAGCTGCTCCTTGGAAACCCTAATAGGGTTGCTATGGGTCAGAACCGACTCAATGGCATTTAACAACAACAACAACAACACATAAATATGTCCTGGTGTGGCACCGTGGGTTAATGCGCCAGACTGCAAAACTATTTGAACTGCAACGTTGGTGGTTCAAGCTTACCAGTCACTCCTCGAAAACCCTATACAGGGTCGCTATGGGTCGGCATTAACTTGACGGCACTCAACAACAACAGTATGTAAATTACACCTCAATAAAGCTAGTTTTCTAAAATCATAACTTTTGATAAAATTACAACAGATTATTTTCAGACCATTTTATTCAAAAGATGAATCACTGAAAATAAGACCTCTCTGATTAGACCAACTTAATCCAGGAAAAATTTTCCATATAATAAAAGTCTAATTTGTTCCTCCTAAATTTACATCACTAATAGTTAGTAAGGAGTCCTGGTGTGGCACTGTGGGTTAATGTACCAGACTGCAAAGCCATCTGAACTGCAAGGTCGGCAGTTCAAGCTCACCAGCTGCTCCTTGGAAACCCTATACAGGGTCGCTATAGGTCAGAACCGATGTGGTGGCACTTAACAACAACAACACTTAGTAAAGGAGCTTTGATAGCGTAATCGTAACGAGTTGAGCTGCTAACCTCAAGGTCAGAAGTTAGAAACTACCAGCCATACCATGGGAAAAAGATGAGGCTTTCTGCTCCCGTAAAGATTTACAGCCTTGGAAATCCCAAACAGGATTGCTAGGAGTTAGAACTGACTCCATGGCACACCACCACCAGTACTCAGTAATGAGCCCTGATGTGGCATATAGTAAAAGCACTGGACCACAAGGTAAGTTTGAACCAAAAGGTTGGCAGTTCAAATCCATCAGCCACTCCTCAGAAACCCTATTCAGGGTCACTATGAGTTGGAATCAACTTGACAGCACTTAACAACAACAAAACTCAATAACAATGCCTAGCTATCTCAGTCATTCTTCCTTTCTCTCTCCTCCAGCTTTTAAGAATCCATCAAATCGTGTCAATTCTACTTCTTTACATCCCCACGGTCCCTGCTTTTAGTTCACTTCTTCTGAACTACTGCAGTAGACTAATTAATATCCCAATCTTGAATTTTCCCACCTATCAATCCAAATCCCATAAAGCAGAAAAAATTTTCTTATAAAAATTAAACAAAGCAACAATAATACCAATATAATTTCATTAAAAAACATTAAATTGCCTCCAAATAAAGTCCCAAACCAATGGCATTCAACTCAAGAAACCTACTACTGTCAAGTTATCATGAGTACAAGTGTCTCACAGGGTTTCCAAGGAAGTGAATCTTTATTGAAGTAGACTGCTACAACTTTCTCACATGGAGCAGCTGGTGAACTTGAAACTTCTAGTGACCAGTCGGACATTTTAACTCCTGTGTCACCAGGGCTCCAATGGCACTAAAAGAACAAAATCAAATCCACTGCCATAGAGTCAATTCTGGGTCTCCAATTTAGGATCTCTAAGACCGTAAATCCTTATGGGAGGAGACAGCCTCATTAGAGTAGTTGATAGGTTTGAACTGTCAACCTCTAGGCTAGCAACACAATGCTTAACCCACAGTACTACGAGGGCCCCTTAATGGCATTTTGTTGTTGTTAAGTGCAGTCAAAATGTCGTCAAGTTGGTTCCTACCCACAGCAACCCTGTATAGGGCTTCTGAGGAGTAGCTGTTGAGCTTGAACCGCTGACACCTTGTGGTTCAAACCAACTTTGCAGTCCATAACCCACAGCACCACACCAGGACTCCTTAATGGCACCAAAGGTTCTTTAAAACTAAGCCTCTTTGATCAACATCAACCCTTGTGTCTAAAATATCCCTATATTTCATATCTACTATCCTATAAAATCCGGACTTCTGGTGTGGCGTTTCCAGTTAATGCGGTAAACTGCAACATTGGTGTGGGCCGTTAAGGCCGGCAGTTCTAACTCACCAGCTGCTCCCTAGAAACCCTGTGTAGGGTCACTATGAGTCGGATCCTGACTCGATGGTACTTAGCAACAACAAGTATCCTATAAAATCCAATTTAAACCCAATTTCCTCCACTGGGGAAATTACTATGAGTCAAAATCAACTTGACAGCACTAACAACAGGCAAGGTATGTGTTTCAGATGTGTTTCCACTAATACCCATGAACACACCGCTCTTCACTGATGCTAAGTTTCTGGCCCTAGATACATATGATCTCCTCTAGGGAAGACCTGACTCTTCTCTAACAAACTTAGTTCCTGACTCATAATAAAAATAATTTATAGCATATATTAAACAGTGTTATCAACAAAAACTGACACACGATTTAATGTATTACTTATATAGAAAGCTTAGAAGATTTGACAATATAGAAATAGTACCTTGTCTACATGGAAAATTAAATCCAGTTCACAGACATTTTCAAAACACTTGTCTAATGTTTCCACAAATACCTAGGGAGAAAGTAAGGAAAAAGGGTTAAAAGTTTTTTAAAGCTGTGTAAGTTCATATAACTCTATTATCTACAAGGCAGATATTACATAATTTTAAACTAAAAATTCTCTGACTCCATTACCATATTTTTTTTTATCAAAAATTTTAAAATGGTGTAAAGTGCAAAAAGAGCAGTTATAGACTATTCCCCATGGAAACTACTTTTCAACATATAAATATGCAAACCAAAATAAAATTTACTGAAAATAACAATTAGAAATCTTAGCACCATTACTTAGGAAAGATCTAATTAAAAAAAAAAAATCAAAACACAGAAAAACCCTTATCTTCATGTGAGGAAAAAAACTCACTAGCAATATTTATCAAGATAGATGTTGTTTTACTATGTAATACATCTTGCATATCATTTTGGGGGGCTGGGGAGAAGACAGATGGTATGGCATAGTCCAAATCCATACCACAGCTAATGTAACCAGTAATTTTAAAATAACAAATTAATATAAAAGATCACTAAAATTACTTATATAAAGAGCACAGACTTTAGAATTATACTTACCTGATTTCAAACTCTGACCTGAATAGCCCGCATGATCTCGTGTGAGAAAGGGTTAACTTAGTAATCAGTCCTGAGTTGCTCAAACCACGTACATACCCAATTCCTGGGAACTGAACTTTGAGCTCTTAGCACATTCTGTCAGATAAGGGCGTTCTTGCATGCCTGAAGCTTTGGGTCTCTCTGTACCAGTTTGACCAGATAGTTTATACTAACAATTTGATTTATACTGAACATCTGTTTTTTACTTAGTAAGTATCAAGAGAATTTCAGGCTTTTGCTCTGGTAGTCTGAAGCTTGAGTAACTGAAGTCAGTCACATAGGCACTACATACATATATGACTTAATGTCTAATAAAAATCCAAGATGCTCAGGCTAGCGTGGGCCTTCCCTGGTTAGGAATACTTTGTACAGTTTGTCACGTATCCTTACTGAGGGAATTAAGTATATCCCATGTAACTCTACCAGGAAGGGACTATAGAAGCTTGTGCCTGGTTTTCTCCAGACTTTCCTCTTTGCTGACTTTATTCTGTATTCTTTCTGTGATCAGCAGTAACATTAAGAATAACTTTTTAAGGCTGTGATTCTGTCTCGTAAATCAAGGTGGTCTTGCGGATCCTTGACACAGATCTTCAAAATTGACCCTTTAAATTCTACCTTCCATGGCTGTCATTGACTTTTTGTTTCTATTTCTACTTGTATGCTTACTATCCCGTGCCGTAACATTTACTCATAAAGACACCATAAAATTGATCACTACACACACTGAGGCAGCATTAAAAGATAAGATTGCTGTTGTTACTATTTGTAGTTGCTGTCCAGTTGATTCCAAATCCATGGCCACCCCTGTAGTGCAGACTCAACTGCTCCACAGGTTTTCAAGGCAGTGACACTTTGAAAGCAGACTGCCAAGACTCTCTTTTGAGGTGCCTCTGGGAGGTTTCCAACCACCAACCTTTCAGCTACCAGTAGAGTACGTAACCATCTGCATTATCCAAACTGCTAGTAACAACCCCAAACCCACTGCCATCAAAACAATTCTGTACAGGAGCAGACAGCCTCATCTTTCTCCCAAGAAGCTGCTGATGGATGTGAACAGCTAATCTTATGATTAGTAATACATCTAACCCACAGTACCACCAAGACTCCTTATTAATAATTATTATATCATAATAATAGTATAAAATGGCATCCTAGTATGACACTGTAGGATAAGCACTGGATTTCTAACCACTAAGTCAACAGTTCAAATCCAGCCACTCCTTGGAAACCCTATACAGGGTTGTTATAAATCAAAACCAACTCATCAGCACATAACAACAACATTATCAGAAAACAGCAATAGTCTGAAACAACAGACGCAACCCAGGATTGTTCCAGACAAATTGAAACATATAGTCACCATACTCCTGGGTGATGTTGTTAAGTGCCGTTGAGTTGATTCCGACCCATAGCAACCCTGTATAGGGTTTCCGAAGAGCAGCTGGTGATATTACAGGGTAAAAAATAAAATCTAAACAGCAAGCTTCTTGATATACTTTATTTCTCCCCCACAAATAGATGTTGTTATTAAGTGCTGCCGAGTCAATTCCAACTCATACATATAAGCTGACATATACAGTCAAATCCTGTATAGTGTTTCTAAGGTGTGACCGGTGGGCTTGAACAACTGACCCTATGGTTAGCAGTCTAGTGCTTATCCTACAGCACCACACTAAGATAAAAATATATTGGGTGGTGGTGGTGGTGGTTATGTGCTATGGAGTCGGTTCTGACTCACAGTGACCCTGTACAGGGTTTCCGAGGCTGTACATCTTTATGGATGCAGAAAGCCTCATCTTTCTCCCGTGGAACAGCTGGTAGTTTCAAACTGCTGACCTTGTGGTTCACAGCCTGATTTGTAACCACTACAATACCAGAGCTCCTTAAATATAATGGGTAGATACACATAATGGATATAAATGATGAAATTAAGTAAAAAGTTCTGGCCTAGTGAGCCCATGCATGTATCACACATCTCGTGACATTTTCAGAAGCCAATAAATTTCAATTTCATTCATATTTATTCAATAGTTTGAAAGTGTTACTTTTGATCATATTTGTATAATAAAGTTATAAACCATGGTCAAGAAATTATGAATTGGATTTGGTTGTTGCTGTTTAGTGCTATCAACTTGGTTCCAACCCATAGCGACCCTGTATAGGGTTTCCAAGGAGCGGCTGGTGAGCCTGAACCGCCGACCTTGCAGTTCAAATGGCTTTGCAGTCTGGCACATTAACCCACAGTGCCACACCAGGATTTTTATTAATTAGATTATAAACAACTGAAACTGGGTGCTTGCCCTGGAGCAGTTCACAGCTGAGCTTGAGAGTTTGGGAATTATTTGTAGCAGATCTGGGTCCGGGTAGTGTCGGGTGGAGAGTTGCATGTAGGGTTGGCACAGCCTGAACCCAGGCTGGTCCTGTGGCAGGTGGGAGCCACTGCCTGCGTATGTACAGGTTCCATGGTGTTGGCTCCACATGAAGCCAGATGACAGGACAGTGTTGGTGCAGGTGCTCATGGCCCCAACTCTGTGGGCTCCAAGGTGTCCAGTCGGACCCTTCTTGTCCAAGTGAGGCGTGCAGAGCCCTTCTGTGGCTCTTACACTCACCCCATAGTGTCTGCCAAGAAAGGAGATTCAAAAGGCCCTGATGTGGTGACCACCTATCCAGATGGTAGGGCAGAAAGCACAGGGCTGCAGACCCATGCACCTCCTGGGCTGGAGCCAGCCACCCTGGTGAGGCCTGTTTCTGGGGTAGAAAAAGGAATGCCTTCCTACCTTGGAGAAAGTGGTTTACAAAGCAGGGAAGGAATCCTGCTGGGAGAGGTGCTAGTTTAGAAACCCAGAGGTAGGTTAGTGAGGGTCTGTGGCTGGGAACCAAACCACAGCCTCAATGTTGTTGTTGCTGTTATGTGCCGTGGAGTTGGTTCCGACCCATAGCCACCCTGTACAGGGTTTCCGAGGCTGTAAATCTTTACAGGAACAGAAAGCCTCATCTTTCTCCAGTGGAACAACTGGTAGTTTCGAACTGCTGACCTTAAGGTTCGCAGCCCGATTTGTAACCACTACGCTACCAGAGCTCCTTTCAGCATCAATAGGTACCAATATAAATACTTAATATTAAGTTTTTTGGACATTAGAAAAAATTGAAGCCAGAAACCTGTGGAAAAAAATTGGAATAACATGCTTATGAAAATATCACACAGGGTTTGTGTGGTACAAATAAACTTAAAATGTGTACATTGTTTGCATCAACTATGGTAATTGTTCCAACCTCAAACCAGTTTACACAGATCTAACAATCCAAGGTTTCTTGGTGAGATCAATACACCTACTCCTCATTTACTGACTACATTGTTAGTTGACATTTCAAGTTTACAAAAATAGTAAAAAAAATCTATTATCTGACTGGCTTATGTATTAAGGACACATGTCTAGCAGTAACAAGCGCCAAGATACAAGGTCAGAGTAATGCTGGTGTGTCAGCTTGGCTGTGCCATGTTTTCAATGATTTGGAAATTATGTAATGATGAAGTCTGGCAGCTATGTAATGATGTAATCTAATGTGGTTATCCTCCATTTCATAAAACGCCAATTTTCATGTAACAACCGGGTTAACACATGTCAGTAAGTTATTCAGATGACCAAGAGTGGGGCACATAAAGGTCAGCCTCAGGTGAGTTTTTAGCTTACTTCAGGTTTTGTGGGAAGTAGAAAATAATTATCATTATCATAGAGTATGCACCCACACAGCAGTCAAGAATTCAAACAATGTATGGTATTAGGAAAATATTCTGCAAAAAACCTCTTTAAAGCATTCAAGAGCAAAGCTATCACCGACTCAAGCAAAAAACCTTATCTGAACACCTTTTGAAAACGGTATTTTCAATGACGTCATATGCACGTGAAAGCTGGACAATGACTAAGTAATGCTGTTGTTGTTGTTGTTAAGTGCCGTTGTTGAGTCGATTCCAACCCATAGTGACCCTGTATAGGATCTCCAGGAGCAGCAGTTGAGCTTGAACCACCGACCTTGCAGTTCAAACAACTAAGCAATACTGTACAAGAATCGCAACTGAATTATGGTTTTGGAGAAGAACATTTAAAGTACCATGGACTGTCAGAAGAACAAATCTACCTTGGAAGAAACACTGTCAGAATGCTCCTTAGAAGCGAAGATGGCCAAACTTGGCCTCTCATACTTTGGACATGTTATCAAGTAGGACTAGCCCCTGGAGAAGGACATCAAGCTTGGAAAAGTGGAGGATCACTGAAAGAGAGGAAGCCCCCAACAACATGGACTGACACAGTGGCAGCAATGAGAGGCTCAAACACCACAATGGGGAGGATGGTGCAGGACCAGATAGTGTTTCATTCTGGTGTGCATCTAGTCACAATGAATCTGAATCTACTTGAAGGCACCTAATAATAGCAACAACAATTCAGCCACACACCCAACTTTATTATTTCTCCTCAAGGCCTCGGTAACACAGGCCTCAAAATTACTTTACTCATTCTAACTATTTCAGATACATTTTTCTTCTTTGGTACAAGATTCTTAATATAAGGACAAGCACTTAAAAAGTATTAATATCTTAGGGAAAGTAAAAATGAGGGTAAAAAGTAGAAAGCTTTTCCCATTAAAAAAGAAAAATACTGTATCTCTGAAAGAGTGCTTTGATGGTGCAACCATTGTGGAAAATGGTATGGCACGTTCTCATAAAGCTGAAAACTGAAATACTGTATGACCCATCAATCTGGCCACTTAGTATATATTTATCCTCAAGAAAAGAGCTGTGACATAAATAGATACATGCAAATTCATGTTCACTGCAGCCACTATTCACAATAGCAAAAAAAAGGAAATAGCCTAAATGCCCAAGAAATATTGGTACGTACACAACAATGGAATACTACACAACATTAAAGGATAAAGAAGAATCTGCAAATACCTCACAACATGGATAAAACCTGAGGACATTATGCAAAGTGAAATTAATCAATCATCAGAGGACAGATACTGTAGTAAAAAAAAAAATAATAAGGTTTTCTTAATAAAAGAACCATTCTATGATGATTACTAAGAGGTGGAAGGGGGAGGGAAAATTGTTTACAGGATAAAGGGTAGACATGTGTTATTTTGACACTGGTTATGGGGGAGGTAATATACAAGAAGGAGGTTGGCAGAGGAAAGATGAAGGTTGGGAGAGACATAGGGAAAGTTAAAATAAACAGTGGTAAATCCTGTCCATTGATGGTACATGAAGGGGATTGCAATCACTGTAATGAAGCAAAGTGTATGATTTGTTGAGTGTAAACCTGATGATCTACTATGTGAACCTTCACTAAATTCAAATAAAAGGTTTAAAATACATTGAGTAAATAATTGAGTATATAAAATACATTGAGTATATTTTAAAAAAAAGAGTACCTTTAACTGATCTGAACACCGTTTGAAAATTGTTATTAAACAAGTTATGAGAGATAAAGCCATTTCAGTTCCAACTCTTTTTAAGTAAACTTTTACTGAAGCATAATATACATACCAAAAAAACCCCCAAAACATTGTAATGTACAACCGTAATGAAGTTTCACAAAATACACCTATTTGTTTAACCAGCATTCAAATCAAGTTTTGAAATATTACTAGCACTATAGCAGCCTCCCTCAAGTCATTATCACCATCAAATGTTTCTATTACCCTATTTTCTACCACTATAGATATATTCTGCCTATTTCTGGACTACAGACAATCCTCACTGTTCAGACTTCATATTTACTAATTTGTCTATCCAGTAAAATTTATTTGTAACTCCCAAATCAATATTCACAGTGCTTTCATGACCATTTACAGACATGCAGACCAACAAAACATTTAAGTCACTCAATGTGCACATGAGGTTGACCAAAGCAATACCCTGCCTTCTTGTTTCAGCTCTCATACTGTTAAGTGTCCTTTTCATAGTCTAAACGATGCCATGTTTTTCACATTTTTTATACTTCTTGCTGGTGAGTTCACTGTTTTAAATGCTCCCAAAGTAATACTGCAGTGCTGTTTAAAAAATAGTGCAAGAAGTTTATAATGTACATTACAGAGAAAATACATGGGTTAGATAAACTTCATTCAGATATAACTTATAATGCTATCAGCCAGAGATGTACATGAATCAATAATATACATCAAGTAAGGTGTCTTTAAACAGAAACACACATAAAACAAGGTTATGTACTGACCGGTTGACAAAAACATTTTAACGAGAGTCTCTGAGGAACCTAGCCATGCATTTCCTCTACAATAGTTTTCACAACTTCAGTGTTCACAATAACTTTATAGAACATAATTAACACAAATACTACGAACTGACTGCTTATTTAAAGAGGACAGTATGTACTCTTCTGTAAGTGGCTTCTTTTATTTGTCACTAATTTTTTAAAGTTTTTTTCCCATGTCATTACATATTAGCTCATTCCTTCAATGTATTTATTGATCCATATACTGTTGATAGAAATTTGGGTTGTTTCTAGTTTGGGATCATTACAATTAGTTCTGCTAAGAACATTCTTATACATGTCTTTTACTGCACATCTGTATCTACTGAATATATATCTAAGCATAGAATTTCTGGGTGATAAGAGTAGTAGTTTGGTTTTATGTTCAGTTTTATTAGATATTAGCAAACATATTTTCAAAAGCTATTATACATCCAAATAGCAGAATCTGTGATACCATTTCCTTTTCAGTACTTTCTGCTGCCAATCTTTTCATTTTAATCATTCTCACAGATATGTGGTCTTATGTCACTGTGACATTAATTTGCATTTCCCTGGTGACAAATGAAATTGAGTATATTTTCTTATTTATCAGTCATTTAAATATCGTTTTTGTTGTTTTTGCGTGTGATATCTGTTCAAGATTTCTGATCATTTTCTACTGGTTTGTCTTTTTCTTATTATTGATAAGTTCAGGGACTCTTTACATATTCTGGAGACAGTCCTCTGTCACATACATGTATTACAACTATCTTCTCCCACTCTATTCTTGCCTGTTTATTTCATTGACAGTTCGCTGGGAGAAAGAAGTTTTAACTTCCAATATAAACCAATTTATCCATTTTTGTGCTTTATGATTAATGTATTTTCAGTTAAGAAATATTTGCCTATGCCAAGATCAGAAATGCATTCTTCTAGAAAGAAACCAGTTTTATTGTCTTATTTTTCATGCTTAGATTAATGTTGTCTACTGTTGTTGCTAAGTGCTGCTGAGCTGATTCTAACTCATTACTGTTGTTGGGTGCTGTTGAGTTGGTACTGACTCATAGCAACCTTATGCATAACAGAACTTAACGTTGTGCAGTTCTGTGCCCAACTAAAAATCATTGCTACACTTGAACCCACTGCTGCTGCCACTGTGCCAATCCATCTCGTTGGGGATCTTGCTCTTTTTCACTGACTCTCCACTTTACCAAGCATGATGTCCTTTCCAGGGACTGGTTCCTCCTGATAATATGTTTGAAGTCGGGAGATGAAGTTTGGTCATCCTGGTTTCTAAGGAGCATTCTGACTGTACTTCTTCAAACACCGATTTACTTGTTTGTTGTTTTTTTTTTTTGGTGGTCCATGGTACTTTTAATATTCTCCTCCAACACCACACCTCAAATTTGTCTGCTGTTGTTGTTAAGTGCCATTGAGTCAGTTCTGAATCATAGTGACCCTGTATAGGCTATCTGAGATGGTGCATCTATGCAGGAGCAGAAAGCCCCATCCTACTCCCATGGAGCAGCTAGTGGGCTCAAACTGGTGACCTACTGGTTGGCAGCCCAGTGATTATCATATGGAGCTGCCGCATTTCCTAAATTTGCCTATAATTGATTTTTATGTATGGTGTGAGAGGGTCTTCCTTAATTTTAAGTCATTATTACATTTGATAATCAGAATAAAGTTTTCTAGTTGGCCTTTTGTTTTTTATGCTTACTCTTTCACTAGTTGGTTTACCCATAGATTTGCAGGTTTTTACGATTTTTTGTGTTTTTAACCATCTGAAGATGACTTACCCTATATAAAGGAGAAAATGCTATCTAAATAGTTTACCTTCACTTATTTTTTAGTATGGTACTGGGGTGCTGACATATGCTTTGAATCAGACAGAACCTAGTTTCAAATGTCTGCTCTACTTCTGACAACCTATGTGGTCTTGAGTATCACTGAATATCTTCAAAGTCTCAAAACATAAAAGATTATTATAAATTATATAATTTATAGTACCCAGTGCACTGCACCAAACGTATGTAATATTAATAATTCATCTGCTTGTTCAAAATATGTGATGATTATAAAAACACAACAGAATAGAAAATTCTAATTTTACTAACAAATATCAATATAAAAATAAGGTAAGGACACACACAGGGTGCCAAAAGTTTGTGATTTGCTTGCTCATTTACAAATTAAAAACAATGTCAATATTTAAAGCATAACAATATTAAAGAGAAGTATACTTTAATAATTCCTATAGCAAAATATTATAATTACATGTTCCTATAGTGTAGTGGACGAATCAGGCTGTGAACCGCAAGGTCAGCAGTTCGAAACTACCAGCTGCTTCCGTGGGAGAAAGATGAGGCTTTCTGCTCCCGTAAAGATTTACAGCCGCGGAAACCCTGTACAGGGTCACGATGAGTTGGAACTGACTCCATGGCACATAACAACAACAACAACAATTTGTGAAGCATTCTCAAGCTTTAAAGCATTCAAATGCTAAAATACTTTAAAAAATCAAAGATCTCTACATAAAACTTTCCATTTTCTTTTGATTTGACAAAAATAACAATTAGAAATTCAGAGCACCAAAGTGGATGCACACTTCTAATTTATCACACAGACTAAACCAATAAAAAGCAAATAATCTATACTCTGAAGAAAACAAAACAAAAAAAACTTTTTTAAGGCTTTGGTGATTCTGGCCAGAATAAAAACAATGAAGTTGCTATTACCTTATTTCACAAGAAGAAAACTAAAAATAGAGTCAACGACGACATAACATGGTAAAGAGCACCCTCTTCTGTTTCATTTTTTTAATGATATAAATGATATAATTTCACTGTATCAGTATCTATTGTATCAACAGTATCTACTATGTCAGTAGTTCCTGGGTGGTGAAAATGGTTTGTGCCCCACAACTAACCTAAAAGGT
>NW_006408661.1:4954540-4967994 GCF_000296735.1 Chrysochloris asiatica
ATTCCATTGGGTCACCTCTGTTTGGAATGGGCACAAATACGGATCTCTTCCAATCAGTAGGCCAGATAGTTGCCTTCCAAATTTCTTGGCAGAGCTGAGTGAGTGCCTCCTGTGTGCCGCCTCATATGCTATGCTATTAGAACTCCTTATAATATTGCATAGCAAGCAGGATTTTCTGAAAATGACCCTGGGTGTTCACTCTGGGTTATCTGTAAGCCAACCAGGATAGGGCTTCCTCTTTCTCCAGCAGAACAGACTGAAATAGAATTCATCTTTCTATGGCATCCATTAACTCCTTGCTGTCAAGTCAATTCCAATTCACACCGATCCTATAGGACAGAGTAGAACTGCTCAATAGGATTTCCAAGCTGTCAATCTTTACAGAAATAAACAGCCTGCCACACTTTTCTCTAATGGTACAGGCTGGTGGGTTAGAACTGCCAACCTTTCAGTCAGCAGTCAAGTGCCTAGCTACTTTATCATCAGGTTCCTCTCCATAGAACCAGGGGCTTATTCTCCCCAAAACTGGGGAGGTGAAACTTCCCAGAGTCCCAAAGTGCTAGACAACTGGCTTTTCCAAACAATTCTTAAAAGCAGGTGGCACCTAAACTTAGAAAGTCCAGTGTTTAACAGTGAATTTGCTGCCCCACTGACAAGAGTACTTTTATGCCTGCCTTCATAATAAAAAACAATAATGAAGGGAAGTGGGGCATTCCATTGGCACACATGCTACACTTAGTAGCACCTGTCTCAGTATTATGCTATGCAAGAAAAGGAAGCTCAGATCTTTCTTAGATGCTTTTGACTTGAGATTTCACCAATTAAGTCCATTTTTTTTAATCATATAACTGTCATTATGTAGAATTCACTCTAAATTATCACACAACATATGTGATGAAAGCAATCACAAATGCTTCTTAAAATAAGAAAGTTAGAAAGATACAGACTTCTTTATTAAACACTAATAAAATACGTTATATGCCTTTCTTAGAAAATTACATGCTTTAATGAAAATGTTTGTTACCTAAAAATCACCAATAGTCACTAAATCACTGAAACATCCTTTTTAATGGTCACACTTAACTCTATGAGTTGATATCATTATTCCCCCAACTTTCATATGAGGAAAATTAGGATCAACGAGGTTAAGTAAGTTTCCCGAAGTGTGACAGCTAGCACACGGCAAAACCTGAATGGTTTTAGCCACTTCTAGAATGCTTTAATTCATTCATACTTCTAACAGCACCATGAAGTCTGTAGGCAGCATATCAAAACAGATATACTTTGCAGGTGAAAAAAATTGAAGGTCTACAAATATTAAATTAAAGATTAAAATTCAATGGCTATAAAGATACTGAGGAAACATTATGATACTACTTGCTCAGTATCATACTAAATTGGTATTCATACTCGTAAGTAAAATAATGTCACAAAAACTACTCTAATACTCAGTACAGTAGTAATAACAAAGGCAACACATGGAATTCTCATTTAAGTACAAGGAAGCTTCAAAAAGTCAGTGGAAAAAATCCATTATCTTTGTTTTAGGGAAGAAGACACCTCATCTTCAAACATAGATATATTATACAGATTCTTTATTAAGTCTTAAAGAGTCAGCACAAGACAAAGACAAATACACATCACCCGGATGAAGGAAATCATAGGTGCCATGATGCGTTTCCAAGGTGCTATCTTCATGCGGTGGTGGCTTTATGTAGGAAACAGGGACCACAGCACCCTCCTCCCACAAGTAAAACTGATGGCAGCAGCCATGCATCACATACTGGACTTACGGAAAGCAGGGAGGGAGCTATTACTGATAGGAAAACTTATAGTCTGAGGCATTCAGGGTGTGATATCACAACTAGGCTTCCACTAAGGGATGTGTCTAGGATGTTCCTACTAGGAATGATGGGGAAAGTGGCCCCAAAGCCTACTTTTAAATATACTGTTTTTGTTTCTGGCAGTTCAGTTGTCAAAGGTGCATCAGGTACACAAGAGAAAACTGGCACCTGAACATTTAAACCTAAACACAAAATGGAATTAAGCTATGCTAGGAGCAGTTCAGACTTCAAATTTCATGGTCTATGACATCTTTCAATTCCATTTCCCATGAGATTTTTGAACCCCTCCCTTATGTATTTTAAAAACATGGTTAAAGCATACCTTTCTAAGCCTCAAGACAAGTTTACCTGTAAGTTACTATTTTTTTCGAAAATACAACTGAGCAAGACTAACACAAACAAAATAGATGCATACAGTACAGAAATATACAAGAACTCAAAAGTATCCAGTAAGCTTTTATGCTTCAATATCAACTTGGAATAATAAACTAATCGAGGACACTATGACTGCTTATAAATAACTCAGGCAACCAAACGTTAATATTGCATGAACTTGTCACTCTGTAAATATTTTAATACTTCCAATACAGATATCCTACAACACTGTAGAATAAGCACAGAAATGCTAAAACCACAAGGTTGGTGGTTCAAATCCACAAGTAGCTCCTCAGAAACCCTACATAGGGTTGCTATGAGTCAGAAACAACTCAATTGCATTTAACAACAACAGAAAGGACTCTAAAAAAAGATTTACTCTGAAATTTTCATTATCATACTAAAAACAGTATATATTAGAAAAAAGAAATGAATGCCTTTTTTTCCAATTAAAAAAAAAAAGTAGTTAATTCAGTTTGGTGAAATACTAGTATAAATTTAATCTGAAATTAGCAATAAAGCTTCCTTCCACAGTTCATAGAAGATACAATTAAATTTCAGATAATATATGTATATTTTACAAACACTAAGTCTTTGTATAAAATATATGATTTCAATTATCATTTGAATGGTGGGCCTCAACCACCAACCTTGCAGTTAGCAGTCCAGTGCTTATCCTACAGCACTACACCAGGACTCCTTAGTGGGAGTGAACTGGTTTCTCACTGTGGTTTTGATTTGCATCTTTTCATTAGTATGGTACTATCTGAATGTCTTCTTTGGTGAAATGTTTATTCCAATCCTTTGCTCATTTGTTGTTAAGTGCCACTGAGTCAGTTCTGCCTCACTGCAACCCTGTGTAGGGTTTCTGAGGAGCAGATGAGGGTTTAAGGCACCGACCTGTAGTCAGCAGCTCAGGCTTACCCTACAGTGCACACCACGACTCTCCCATTTAGTGACTGAATCATTTGTCTCCTTATTGTTAGTTTGTTGAAATTTTATATATATTTTGGTTATTAGATTTTTATCATATATATATATATTTAATATATTCTACCACATGGTATAATATAGTTTCACTTTTTAAATAAAATCTTTTGATGAACAAAAGTTCTAATTTTTCTGAAGTCCCACTTACTTATTTTGCCTTTTCTTTTGGTATTATATTAGATAATCTATTGTTAAAAGCTAGACACAACAGCATTGTACCTGTATTTTCTTCTGTATTTAGTCTACACATTTCAGTCCAGAATTCATTTTGAGCTTCTTTTGGTGTATAACGTGAGGCATAGATTCTGATTCATTTCTCTGTGTGTAGAAAGCCAATTTTCCCAGCACCATATATTGAAGACTTTTCTTTCTCTACTGAATGGGCTTAGCAGCCTGTTAAAATTCAGTTGGCCACAGATGTATGGATTTACTTCTGGACTCTCTATTCTACTTCACTGGTCTGTGTATCTACTATTATACCACTACCCAGCTGTTTTGATTACTGTAGCTGAGTAATGTTTTACAATCAGGAAGTATAAATTGTTCTACTTTGTTGTCTTTCAACACTACTTAATCTATTTGGTGCCTTTTCCCATTCACCACCACCACCCATTCAATATAAAGTTGAGGACTGGTTTTTTTTCCATTTCTGTAAATAAAGTTGTTAGAAAGTTAATTGGAATTGAATTGAATCTACAGATTGTTATGGGTAGTACTGACATCGTAACAATATTAATTCATCCATTCCATGAACATGGACCATCACCAAATATCTAAGTAGTTGTGTACCGTCAGGTCAATTCCAAATTATGGCAACCCTATGAGACAGAGTGGAGTCTTGGTGTGATGCTGTAGAATAAGGCACTATATTGCAAGGTCGGTAGTTCAAATTCACCAGTCGTTCCTTAGAAACCCTATACAGGGCTACTATGAGAAAGAACTGATTCAAAGGCACTTAATAACAACAATGCGACAGAGTAGAACTACCCACAGTAGTCCTCATTTTTTATGATGACTGAGACTGCATTTTTTAATACTGTGGCAGAGCTCATTTTTGCCTTTCATTGATTTACTACCTACAAATACAAAGTAAAAAAAAAAAAATTAAGTGGATATAGAGCTTAATGATTTTCACAAATTAAATAGCAATGTAATCACAAGAGATTAACAACAACAACAAAAAAATTACCAGCATGTAACAATCACCATATTTTACCTCTCTAGCTCTCTACTCAGATTCCTGGTGTGGCACTGTGGGTTAAGGCGCCAGACTGCAAAGCCTTTGAACTGCAAAGTCAGTGGTTCAAGCTCACCAGTCAATCCTTGGAAACCTCACAAAAGGTCACTATGGGTTGGAACTGCACTTAACAACAACAGCTCTCTACTCCTTCTAATTAAGCTCTGAGCTTTGCTATGACAGTTAATTTTGTTGTTGTTTTTGCTGTTGTTGTTAAGTGCTGTCAAGTCAATTCTGACCCATAGCGACCCTGTATAGGAGCAGGTGGTGTGCATGAACCACCGACCTTGCAGTTCAAATGGCTTTGCAGTCTGGCGCATTAACCCACAGTGCCACACCAGGACAGGTTGTTAAGTGCCATCAAGTTCGCTCCGACCCATAGGTTTTCACTGACTGATTGATCAGAAGTAGATAACCATGTCTTTCTTCCTAGTCTCTTAGTCTGGAAACTCCACTGAAATTTGTTCTTGCTCACACAGACACTAAAGTCTCTAACGATGCAGGCTGTACCTGAGATGCACTGACCAGGAATCAAGCGCAGTCTCCCACATGGGAGATAAGGATTCTACCGCTGAATCCCCATTGCACTCAGCTTAGATTCTAGTGACAATAGATAACAATACACAAAATCACATCAGTCAAAAATATAATATTTTCAATGCTGATAGGTGCTAAGAAGCAGAATAGTTGCTAGGAAATGTCAAATAGAGGCAGAATTTTTAGAATGAATGGCCGGGACACAGCATATCAAGAAGGTGATATCCTGGCCAAGACCTAAACGAATAATGAAGCTAGTCATGCAAATATCTAATGGAAGAACATTCTAGGTACAAAGATCAGCAGGTATAAAGGCTCTAAGGTAAAAGCATACCTAGTATATTTGCAGAACCTAAAAGAGGTCAGTGTGGCTGTAGCAAAGGAAGAAGGAGAAAATGAAGAAGTAAGGTAAGCAGTGGTGTGTGGGAAAGCAAGTCAGATCATATGGGTCCTCTTGGGTCATTGTAAGAAACTCAGCTTTTATTCTGAGTAAGAAGGAAATATCAGATGGTTCAAAAACAGAAGCGAGCAAAACCTAATATACGTCAATAGTATCAGTCTGGCTGTTGCACTGAGAAGAGACCAAATGGGAGTCAGAGCAGTGGGAACGAAAAGACCACACAGGAAACTACTGCAAAAATCCAAGCAAGAGGTGGTGACGGTTGGCACCAAGGTGATTGGCAGTGGGGAAAGTAATAAATGATCAGGTTCTATATATATAAGACTTATCAAAAAAGCACTTGCAGAATGAGAGAAAAAAGTGATGGATGAATATCCAGGTTTTGGCTGGTTCACCAAGAAGAATGAAGTTATCATTAACTGAGATAGGGAAAGCTGCAGGAGGTACAATTCTTTGAAGGAATATCTGGATCTTAGTTTGAGACACTTAAGTTTGAGATCTTTACTGGATACCTAACCCATCCAGTAAACAGTTGAGTAATCAAGTCCAGAATTAGGAGGAAAGGTCTGAGATGAAGATGTAAATGTAGAAGTCATAGACATGTAAATAATATTTGGATATGATGATCTAGTGGATAAATAAAACCAGAAAAAAGAAAACATACAAGGATTGACCCCTTGGATACTATCACCATTTAAAGGTTGGAAAAATGAGGAAGAATGGGTAAAGGAAACCGAAGAGGCACATCTAAAGAAATGAGACAAAAGCCAGAAGGTGTCCTAGAAATGAAGTGAAGAAAACATTTCAGGGAGAAAGGAGTGATAAATTATCTTAATCAAATAAGGAATTGAAAACTGACCCTTGGATTTACCAACAGTAGGGCTGAAAGCCTGAATGGAGGGTTCAAAAGATAACAGGAGAAGGAAAATTTGAAACAGTGTCTAGATAACCTTTTAAAAAGCATTTAGCTATGAAGGAAAATAAATTAAACAGTTTCTGGAGAAGCAAGAAGGAATAAGACTTTTTTTTTTTTTTAAGATGGCCGAGCATATTGGAGGCAGGTTAAGAAAAAAATATTGTAAAGTACAGGTAAAAACTAACATGAATGGGAGAACTACTAGAGCAATGAGGAGGTGGAAAGTTATATGTGAGTACATGAGTTGACCACAGGTAGGAGCATGGTCAGTTCATCCCTAATAGAAGAGGAAGTGTTAAAATACATAGACACAGATGTAGACTGCTAGATAGATAGTGGAAGACAATGGGAACTGTCTACTGATTGATTGAATTTTCTCAGTTAACTAGTGAGCAAGATGCTAGACGTGCTAAAGGCATGAGGAGAAGTGTCAGTATCAGAAGTTGTCTAGGAGTATGAGAATGTGAAAAGACCAGGGAAATATTATTACTAGATTCACTGAGGTTAGGAAATAAGACTAAGTTTTGCTTTTTTTCTCTAGGAATGTCAGCTAGTTTTATGGATACAAGCAAGAAGCTGACTTTATATAAAACTATAACAATAATGACTGACCATACAAGAAAACGCCAAAAAGTTTGTGGGAAAGTTCCATTATCTTTTAATCCCATTTTTCACAAGCTTTTAAAATCCCACTTAAAATTTAAGTAAAATAAGATATTAGAGGAGAATCAGGGACAGTGAAACAGACTGAAGGTCACAAAAAGGTTTGAAGAATTATTAGTGTAATAGAAATAGTAAAATTTAAAGGTAAGAGATGGCTGACGGAGAGTAAAAGCCCTTTCAAAGGCTTAGGGAAAATGAAATTAAAAGAGAATAGATTTTTTCTGTGAAATTTTTGGAGCCCCTCATATGTGAAATTGAGATGATAGAAGGGTTGCAGTTTGGATAACAAGGTCTAGAAATAAATAAATATTGAGATGAAGCAGAGGATAAAATCTTTGGAGAAGACAAATTCTAGGTTTAAAGACATAAGGGTATTGAAAGAATTATCCATATAAACACTGAAATAACCAAGAATTATATCACAAGCAGTGTTTGAGTAAACGGTAGCGTAGTGGTTACGAACCGGGCTGCTAACCTCAGGGTCAGCAGTTCGAAACTACCAGCTGTTCCACGGGAGAAAGATGAGGTGTTCTGCTCCTGTAAAGATTTACACCCTCGGAAACCCTGTGCAGGGTCGCTATGAGTTGGAACATAACAACAACAACAAAGTGAACCAGGAACTATACTCTGTTAGGGGATAACTCTTCATGATTCTGGCATTTCTGTACATATTGTGACTAGAGGCACCAACTGCTTTATTTTGGACTATATTCTCAAGGATATTTGTATAGCAAACAGCCTTTCCCTGCAGAGCAAAGAGGTTTGCCTACATAATGGCAAAATATAGATATGCTAAGTGCCCATTATGAAAGACTCCAGGTCCCTAAGTTCCCATTGTAACTCAATCCACTAGATACACAGGTAATCAGCTGGCTCACTTATCATCTGCTGGGAATTGAGACCTGGAGCACCAGCATAGGCAAATGCTGTTATTCAGGCTACTGCTTTTGCTGTTAGTAATAGTCCTTTATCTCTAGCAAAGGAGTCTCATGTCTTCTGCTAGCCTCCATGAAACTACGGACAGTTAATCTGTTAGCTTGCAAGTATCATAAAATCTGAGACCTTTGACAAATTCTTGACAGAACATTCAATGAACTGAAGTGTGGATGATAGAAGATTGCAATAGGATGAGTAGAAGGTTCATAATGTGAGAGTCAAAGATGGACACATTTTAGAAGAGAAAAGGGTCTGGAGGTAATAATGAGAAACAAAGAGAACACATCTAGCTGCAACAGTATAAGGTAAGCAGGAGAGAGGTGAATGACTGAGTTCTAGAGACATTATAAAAATTTTCAGTAGACAAGGATGGGTAGTTATGGGGTCATTTAGATTATGGTATACAGCTTCATGCACAATATACCATAATCTAAGTGACCCCACTAGTCTTGGGCGTCTAGTGATGACTTACATAAACAGAGAAGAAGGCCATGATGAAATTAGTTGTGGTTAGTCTTATTAGTCTACTTGTGCCTAAACCCACTCAATATCTACCATGGAACACTTTATTTCTTGCATAAAATAGTCATCTTAGAAAACTTAGAACATATATCATTTAAATAAGAATGTTAAAACTGTTACTTAAGAAAGAAAGAGGTATGTGTTAACTTACTTGAATTAGATCTAAAATGCCAAGTTCACTTTCTGAAGAATCCACACAGAAGACAAAATATAATGTTGCGTAATGTCTATATATCAGTTTGTTGTCAGATCCTCCTATTAACCTAAATGACAAAACAAAACAACTGGAATGTTATAAGGAACAAAATACAAAATATACTCATTAGCTCAAGCAGAGTAATAATTTGTTTCAATACTTCTGTAAAATTAAAAGTTAATATTTAAGGGCATAAGTATTCAAGTGAACTTATTTCAGAAACTAAGTAAATTAAGATGCCTATCTTCTTCAGAAATGATAAAGAGGCTGATGCTTAATTTTAGCTCATTCCTGAGGACCTACTATGTGCCAGGCACTGATTGTGGATGAGGAGCAATAAATAAATCAGAAAATTAACAAGTAATGGTAGATGCTAGAGAGAGAGAATCAAAATACAATGATACTATACTAACGGATTTGCTAGTTCAGATCAGGTAATAAGAAAAGAGTAACATTTAGGCTGACATCTACTGTAAAAAGTCAGACATGAAAATATTTAGAGAAGAACTTTTCAGGTGACGGTTGTTGATAAGTGTCATCAAGTCTGATCCAACTCA
Organism: Chrysochloris asiatica; assembly: GCF_000296735.1. NCBI lineage: Eukaryota > Metazoa > Chordata > Mammalia > Afrosoricida > Chrysochloridae > Chrysochloris > Chrysochloris asiatica. The sequence continues at coordinate 4,963,714 of NW_006408661.1, forward strand.
TAAAGAACCTCTATAGGGTTTCCAGGGAGCAGCTGATGGATTTGAACTGCTAACCTTTAGGTTCACAGTACAGTGTTGATCCTATAGTATGAAGGTTGCTGTTAAGTGCCATCGAGTCAGTTCTGACTCATAAGGACTGTACAGCGTGAAGGTAGGAACTGATAAAAAGGCCATTTCATCAAGAACAAAGTATGTATGTTCAAAGAACAGAAGAAGGTCAGTGTATAAGGAAAAAATAGTAAACAGTGAATTCAAAGAAAGAGGCAGAAATCAAATCACAAGGCATTTGTAAGCAATTACTAACTAGATTGTACTCCATAGGTTACAGTAAATTGCGCAGCTTAAGACTGATTATCAACTAGAGATTAAAAAAAAAAGAAAGAAAGACATTTCTTAAGTTTTGGATAGACTTACCATTAAGATATCCTCCAAAAATGTATTTTGTTTAAAAATATAAATACACAAATACGAATTAAGAGATACTGAAATCTCTCATCAAATATTTATATAGATTAAAATTTCAGCACCTTAAAAATTGTAATTTAGAAATTATTCCAAACATTTTCTATTTTTCTAAATCTATTTTAGCAATTTCATAGTTATGTTTATAATAATTCATTCATATTCTCAAAGATGACCCTTTAATACAAACATAACGTAAGTATCAAGGCTAAATGTAATCAAATCTAACTGAACATTCACACAGGACATAAGAAAATAACACCTATTTCTTAGTAAAAATAATACTAAACTTTTAAGCTGTTGAAATCAAACCACTGTACTTATTTACTACTTTTATGTCCTCAAATAGCAAAAGTGGAAATGATCTTTGACATTAATTTTTAAATCCAGATATGACAGATAACAACTTTGTACTAAAGATGTACATGTACTTTTAGGATTCTCTGGAATTATATTTATAACCTATGATTTCAATTGGTACCTGAAAGACACAAAGAACATAAACAGCAAGTTTTCATGTATCCTCAATCTATAAACTTCTGTTATGCTTTGCTTTAAAAGAAGATTATAAGTTTCAAGATGGCTTTAATAAAAACACAAAGACATCACTATCACAAGTATATATTTTGCTTTAAAAATTAAATTATTTTCTATCTTTTTAACTTTTTATTGTGATATGACTGAAAGTTTACAGAACAAATTGGTTTTCCATTCAACAATTGTTACACATTTTGCTTCATGACATTATTGGCAGTCTCCACACTGTAACAGCACTCCTCCACTTCCTTTCCCTGATACTAGCAATTCTACTACATATAATACACCACTATGCTGGATGATGAATTCCCTACGAGATTACAGATTGAGAGGCTAGAATGAAGATGACTAACCTCTTACAGAAGTATAAGAGAAATAGGTAAAGTACAATTAAGACAGAAAGCGGGTAACCTGTCTCAACTGTTAAACTAGATGTCTTGAATTAATAGAATTTGCAAGTTATAAGTATTTACTTAAACATTTGAAGTACAACATAAAATAGCCTTTTAAGAAATTAAACTTTCAATGTGATAAAACGTAACCTATGGTTGGAAAGTGAACTTTTTTTTATTGTATGCATCATATACATTAAAATAAAGAAAAATCTAAGTTTCTTTAACCTGAGGTTATTCATACTAGAGATCAGAACAGTTTAAAAAGTGTCCATAAGGAAATATCTTAGAATATTAATGGCATAAACATGGGAAATGGAATTTATTCACCAATTAGAAAGTAAACTGGTTTTTTGGTAGCCATTAATTTTGAAGTATTTATTTATAATAGTTGACAAAATAATTATATGGTTCTTATTTATTAATTATAAAAATAGAAGACTCTATTAACTGAATGCTAATCTCTTTTCTCTGCATACAGAAAGAGATAGAGAGGAAGAAAATATATCTACAATATGAAAAATTTGAGAAACAGTATTTTGTTAACAAGTACATTCATTCAAAGCAACATACTAGTAATTAAAAATAATGAGATTTCCTTCTTTTGTTTATATTCAAAGATTTTTTAAAATATGAAGTGAAAACAAGCAACGTGCAAACTAGCATACATATTTTGTACTACCATAAGTAACAAATTTTTAAGGTTATATTTTTATATGTAAGACAATGCAAAGTTAATTTTCTAGAAGGAACTACAAGAAAGTAGATAGAAGGACTAAGACTGGGAGGGGGAAACTTTTTTTATACCTCCCTGTAATGTTTGGATTTTTACAACATGGGTAAATTATATTACCTTAATATAAAATACCCTTACAAAAATTTAAAAAAGAAAACAAAATGCAGACCTGAAAAGAATTCTTTGTTACATTTATAAGTAACATAGATACGTAGTTCATTCATACATCTATTCCAAAAAAAGCAATATTAATACACTTCTCATATAAACTGATTAAGCAGCACATATTTTTTTATCATATAATCAAAGATTAGAAATGTCAGTGAAATGTTTTACTTACAATCCTCCTTCTAGGAAATTACAAACATTTTCATCTCTCTTAGATACCAAATGGAATGTCTCTCTGATGATTTGCTGTTGTGTATCTTCACTCTGAGAAAGAATAATTTGTACACATTAGGATTGGGTTTATACAGCATAGGAATATTCTTTTTAAAAAAAATAAAAGGTAGTAATATCATTTCAGGGAATCTACTTAAGGGAGGAATCCTTACAGAGAGATAATCTAAAGATAATGTTACGGTATGACTGAATAAACTGTACCTTACAAAAAAAAAATGTAAAAATTTTTGATGAAAAAAAGAAAAGCAACACCTTAACTTACCACTATAGTAAAACTGTAGAGCGGTGGCTCTGTAGGCTAAGTACTGGACTGTGAACCAGAAGGTAGGTGCTTCAAGCCAGTCAGCCCCCCGGGGAAAAATGATGAGGCTTTCTGCTCCTGCAAGGATTTATAGCCTCAGAAACCCTATACAGGGTCGCTATGAGTCAGAACCAACTTGATGGCACTTAACAACAACAAAAACAAAAACAGACTCAGTAAGTATATTCAATTCAACCACATAATTTACATGTTGTAAAAAAAGAAGTCACCAACCCAATTATCACAATTTGAAATGGACAAAAGTCAGGAAAATGAATTTGACAGGAAAGGAAATACAATGGTCCAAATGAAGAGATACTCGATTTCGTTTTAATAAGTGAAATACAAATAAAAATAAACATGACATATTTCCACATGCACCATATGAGCAAAAGTAAAAATATGCCAATATCAAAGGTTGATGAAACTTTCATCTGTAAAGTGGGAGTGCAAATGGTACAATGACATCGTCTATTTAGTACACCCACTTTTACATATTATATCAAAACATATGAAACCACCATTTTTGAAGGTAAGTTCAAATATATTGCTACTGGGGTTCCACTTCATACATCAAGAGTTAATTCACAATAAAACATGTTTAAACATGTTTCTGTGATCAGTGGATGCCTGCAAATAAGTTATCTCAGAAACATTTATCTTAATCTCATTGTTGTTGTTGTTAAGTGCCGTCGAGTTGGTTCTGACCCATAGTGACACTGTATAGGATTTTCGAGGAGCCGCTGGTGAGCTTGAACTGCTGACCCTGCAGTTTAAATGATTTTGCAGTCTTGTGCATTAACCCACAGCGCCACTTAATCTCATTGCTGCTGTTGTAATGTGCCGTGGAGTTGGTTCCAACTCATAGCGACCCTGTACAGGGTTTCCGAGGCTGTAAATCTTTACAGGAGCAGAAAGCCTCATGTTTCTCCCATGGAACAGCTGGTAGTTTCGAACTGCTGACCCAGAGGTTCACAGCCCGGTTCATAAACTCTCATTAGGGTGGTTCAAACCAAAGATCCAATCAAAACAGTGGCTTGCAAGGAGATCTGCTGGGCCAGTTAAATTCAAAGCAGCTCAGGTTATACTGGCTATTTCCAGGGGACTTCAGAGGGACAATCTTGATAGATTTCCTTGAAGGACACATAATGATATGGTGGCTTATTAGGAAGAAATTGTAAGAAAACTGAAAACTGCACTGGTGAGGAAAAGGCCAGGAAAGTTGTGTCAAGAAAGTTTTTCCATCACAACAATGCACCTGCTCATTACTTGAGGGTAGTTAACAGCTACCCTCTTGAAATGGTTGAACATTAACCATTTCCTTTTGGTACAATGACTCTGTGTATTCCTTCCATCTTTTCTTGATGCCCTCTGCATCATTCAATAATTTGCCCAGAGAATCTTTCAATAACGAAAGTCGAGGCTTGAATTTTTACTTTAGTTCCCCCAGC
>NW_006408661.1:4969807-4998865 GCF_000296735.1 Chrysochloris asiatica
TACCAGCTGTTCCGTGGGAGAAAGATGAGGCTTTCTGCTCCCGTAAAGATTTACAGCCTCGGAAACCCTGTACAGGGTTGCTATGCGTTGGAACCGACTCCATGGCACATGACAACAACAACAACAAACTCAAAGAACATTGAAAAGGAACCTGATTTGAGACCATCAAGGATGTCCAAACTGGTATTTTGATGTGGTATAAATCAAAGAGTACAGAATTCTTCAGAAAAAGGTTAAAGAAATGGAAACTGTGTTTAGACAGATTTGCTCCTTCTTCTGGCAGTTTATGGTATACTCAATATTCTTCAACAACCCCACAATTCAAATGCATCGATTCTTCTTTGGTCTACCTTTTTCACTGTTTAGCTTTCACATGCATATGAGTTATGGTGTAAAGAACTGAATTATTTAATATATTTCTTTTAGCCTTAGTCTTCGTAAATCCCACCAAATGACTCTTTTCCTAATGGATCTGGGTAAGAGAAGGTGGGAGAAGATACTGACAGGATGACATGATTCAGCTGTGGATGTTACCAGACTTCATTGTAATTGTAAAAACTTGAAACTCTATTATGGGTATAAAATGAGCCAACCTCAGAAGCAGGACGGGAGGATTTTACTATTAAAGAAGAGCCCGGATTGAGAGCATTCTCTGGACTCCAAAATCCCTACACATGGAAATTCCTTGATCCAAGAACAGAAAGCTGTGGCAGAGGAGTAGCAACAGCAGAACTAAGAGACAGAGAAAGAGACAAAGCAGGAGACTTTCTGGCCCCTGAAGTAAGCCAAAGCTGAGTGCTTTTCGACAAGAAGCTTACTTGTGGAATGGGGTGTCTCCAGCACTTAATAGGGGGAGCTAGGTTTGATGACCCATGAAGTTAGAGTCCAGTGTCTTTGGGCTGTGTGCTCCTTTGCTTGACTAATCAAGCCCCTCTCCATCTGACCTCCAGTTCTTGGAATTTGAGCCAGTAACCTGACCTGATTTGCCTGTTTTCACAGTCCTGTGGGTCAACAGCCTAATTCTGAGTGAGTGAGGAGAATGCTCCACAATGACATTTGAACTGTAGCCTCCATAACTATGTGAGTCATCACCTTGATGGCCCAAAGTTGAGTTTCAGAACCCTGAGCTGTAGGGAAAAATACTGAGGGGAGATACTGTTGTTGATATTTGAGCTACCAAAAGCTAGGTCAGCACTTTGAATCTACCACCCACTTCTAAGGAAAAAGAAGAGTGAGGCTTTCTGCTCCCGTAAAGATTTAATGCTTCAGAAGCCCTATACAGGGTTGGAACTGACTCAACCACTATTACCACCACAGCACTTTAGGAAAGTCGAACATTTGGAATATCTTTAATCTTCACCTCAAAGGAACCAATCTCATGCTGATCTTTCTAAAAGAAACTGTTGTATGAGGCAAATGAAAATTTCATGGCTTTGGTCAAGCACACTTTAGTCCTCCAAGTGACATCTTTGCTCTTTTGCAGCAGATTTGACCATTGCAATATGTCCTTTGATTTCTTAACTGCTGCTTCCATGAACAATGAATGTGGATCCAAGTAAAATGAAGTCGATGACAACTTCAGTCGTTGTTTATAATGATGTTGTTTGTCTACTGGTACAGTTGTGAGGATCTCTGTCTTCTTTACATTGAGTTGTAATCCATACTTGAGTCTGTATTCTTTGATCTTGCATCAGTAAATGTTTCAAGTCCTATTCACTTTCTGAAAGTAAGGTTGTATACTCTGCATATTGCAGGTTGCTAATGAGCCTTCCTCCACTTATACACTATTTGAGGAAAGCATCAAGAGAAGATAGAAGGGCTACACAGGGTCACTATACCAAAAGGAAATGTTTAATATTCAACTGTTTCAAAAGGTAGCATGTGATCAAGAGCCAATGATACTGGAAGAAGGCCCAGGTCCATTGAAGGAATTGGCAAAGAACAAGGCACCAGGAATTGATGGAATAAAAATTGAAATCTTTCAAGAAAGTGAGGTGGCACAGGAGGCACTCACTCATCTCTGCCAAGAAATTTGGAAGACAACTGGCCTACTGATTGGAAGACATTCATATTTGTGCCCATTCCAAAGACAGGTGACCCAACGGAATGCAGAAATCGGACAATCTCTTTGATATCCCATGCAAGTAAAGTTTTACTCAAGGTAATACAGAAAAGGCTGCAAGCATACATTGACAGATAACTTCCAGAGGTTCAAGCAGGATTCAGAAGATGCCATGGAACGAGGGATATCATTGCTGATGTCTGATGGATCTTGGCTAAAAGCAGAGAATATAAGAAAGATGTTTACCTGTGCTTTAATAACTATGCAAAGGCTTTAGACTCTGTGGATCATGACAAGATATGGACAACATTGCGAAGTATAAGTATTCCGGAACACTTAATTGTGCTCATGAGGATCTGCACCTGGAACAAGAGGCAGTTGTTCGAACAGAACATGGGAATACTGAATAGTTTAAAATTAAGACAGGTGTGCAACATGGCTGCATTCTTTTACCATACTTATTCAACTTGTATGCTGAACAAATAATTTGAGAAGCTGGGTTCTATGAAGAAAAACATGGCATCAGGATTGGAGGAAGACTCATTAACAACTTGCAACATGCAGATGATAAAACCTTGCTTACTGAAAGTGAAGAGGACTTAAAATATTTACTGATGAAGATCAAAGAGCACAGCCTTCAGTATGGATTACATCTCAATGTAAAGAAAACAAAAATCCTCACCACTGGACCAATAAACAACATTCTTATCAATGGAAAAAAGATTGAAGTTGTCAAGGACTTCATTCTTCTTAGATCAACTATCAACACTCACGGAAGCAGCAGTCAAGAAATCAAATGACGTATTGTATTAGGCAAATCTGCTGCACAATACCTTTTTTAAAGTGTTGAAGAGCAAAGATGTCAGCTTGAGGACTAAGGTGTGCCTGACCCAAGCCATGGTATTTTCAGTAATCTCATATGCACGCGAAAGCTGGACAGTGAATAAGTAAGAACACAGAAGAATTAATGCTTTTGTGTTGAATACTGAAAGTGCCATGGGCTGCCAAAAGAACCAATAGATCCATTTTGGAAGAAGTACAGCCAGAGTGTTCCTTGGAGGCCAGCATGGCCAGGCTTCGTCTCTCATACATTGGGCATGTTGTCAGGAGGGACCAGTGGCTGGAGAAGGATATCATGTTTGGTAAAGTGGAGGGTCAGGAAAGAGGAAGACCCCCAACAAATTGGATTGGCCAAGTGGCAGCATCGATGTACTCAAGGGTGGCAACAGTAGTGAGGTTGGCCCAGGATCAGGCAGTGTTTCGTTCTGCTGTATATAAGGTCGCTATGAGTCGCTACCGACTCAATGGAACCTAACAACAACAACAACGAGCCTTCCTCCACTTATACACTATTTGAGACTGAACCTAATCAATCATATTTAGCGACAATCTTTACGGGATGCTATCAGGTCTTTTCCTCTGCAGAACCCAAACCCCACACCTCTCATTTAGCTTTGAGTGTTTAACCACTTCACCAACTTAATCTTTCAGTTTGTTGTTGCTGTTAGCTGCCATCGAGTCAGTGCCGACTCAAAGAGGCCTTATGCACAGCAGAACGAAACAATGCCCAATCCTGGGCCAACCTCACTACCGTTGCCACACTTGAGTCCATCAATGCTGCCACTTGGCCAATCCATCTTGTTGGGGGTCTTCCTCTGACTCTCCACCTTACCAAACATGATATCCTTCTCTAGCGATTAGTCCCTCCTGACAATTATGTCTGAAGTATGAGAGATGAAGTTTGGCCATGTTTCAAGAGGTAGCATATGATCAAGAGCCAATGATACTGAAGAAGGCAGACCAAGGTGCATTGAAGGAATTGGCAAAAAACAAAACACCAAGAATTGATGGAATAAAAGTTGAAATCTTTCAAGAAAGTGAAGTGGCACAGGAGGCACTCACACATTTATGCCAAGAAATTTGAAGGACGACTATCTGGCCAACTGACTGGAAGAGATCCGTACTTGTGCCCATTCCAAAGAGAGGTGACCCAATGGAATGCGGAAATCATTGGACAATCTCTTTGCTATCCCATGCAAATAAAGTTTTATAAAAGGTAATACAGAAACGGCTGCAAGCACACACTGACAGAGAACTTCCAGAGGTTTAAGCTGGATTCAGAAAAGGCTGGGGAACGAGGGATATCATTGCTGATGTGCAATGGATCTTTCAGTTAGCAGTCAAGAAATAAACCACTGGTGACACATTTTTCTTCATATAATCCAGCTTCTCAGATTATGTGCTCAGCATGAAGACTGAATAGATATGATGAAAGACTAATCCTGGTGCACACCTTTCCTGATTTTTTTAACTATTCAGTGTCCCCTTATTCTATTCAAACTTCTGCCTCTTGGTCTATGCACAGGTTCCTCATGCACACAATTAAGTGTTCCAGATCACTCATTCTCTGCAGTGTTGTCCAATTCTTGTCATGATCCACAGAGTCAAAAATCTCTGCAGTCAATAAAGCACAAGTAAACATCTGGCAGTATCCTATCAATGTACTGCTGTAGCCATTTTTTAATTATCTTTAGCAAAATTTTACTTGCACATGATATTAATATTATCTGATGATTTCCACATTCTGCTGGGTCACCTTTTCTTGGAATGGATACAAAAATGGATCTTTTCCAACCAGTTTTCTAGGTAGCTGTCTTTCGTATTTCTTGGCATTAGAGGAATGAAGGCCTCCAGTGCTACATCAGTTTGTTGCAATATTTCAATTGTATTCCATCAATTCCTGGAGCTTTCTTCTTTGCCAATGCCTTCAGTGAACATTGGATTTCTTCCCTCAGTACCACTGGCTTCCTTCAGATCATATGCTACCTCTTGAAATGGCTGAATATCAACCATTTCTTTTTGGTTCAGTGTCTGTGTATTCTATTCTTTTCATCCTTTTTGGATACTTTCTGCATCATTTAAGATTTTACCCAAAGAATCCTTCAGTATTTAAAGTCTAGACTTTAATTTTTCCTGATTTTATTCAGCTTGAGAAATGCTAAATGTGTTCTTCCCTTGTGATTTTTTAACTCCGGATCTTTGCACATTTCATAACATTTGACTTTTTTCTCGAGCTGCTCTTTGAAATTTTCTGTTAAGCTCTTTTACATCCTTATTTCTTTCTTCCATTTATATGCTTTAGCATTTCTAAGCTGGAGAGCAAGTTTCAGAGTCTCGTCTGTCATTCATTTTGATCTTTTCCTTCTTTCTTGTCTTCTTAATGACATTTTGCTTTCTTCCTGTATGATGTTCACATGATGCCATTCCACAATTTTGTAGTCTTCAATCATTATGTTGAATACATCAAATCTGTTCCTGAAATGATCTCTAAATTCAGAGGTGATATATTTAAGGTCAAAGTTTGTCTCTCATGGACTAGTTTTCATTTTCTTCCACTTCAGCCAGAAATTGCATATGAGCAGCTGATGATCCGTTCCATAGTCTGCTCCTGGTCTTGTTTTAGCTGATGATATAGAACTTTTCCATCATCGCTTTCTACAAATGCTGTCTATTTTACTTCTGTGTGTTCCATGTGTATGAGATCCATGTGTATAATTGTCTTTGATGTTTATAAAAGGTTATTTGCAATGAAGAAATCTTTGGTCTAGCAAAATTCTATCATGTGATCTTGATCTTCACCATCATATTTTCCAACTACTGACCCTTCCCCTTTGTTTCCAACCTTTGCATTCCAATCATCAGTAATTAACAATTCATCTTGGGTGCATGTTTAACCAATGTTAAACTGAAGAGGTTGGCAGAATTCTTCAATTTCATCATTAATGGCTTTAGTGGTTGGTGCATAAATTTGAATAACAATTGTATTAACTGTCTTTACTTGTTGTCATTGTAGTTAAGTGCCATCTAAGCAATTCCAACCCATAGCCACCCTGTATAGGGTTTCCAAGGAGTAGCTGGTTGAGCTTGAACTGCCAACCTTGCAGTTCAAACAGCTTTGCAGTCTGGTGCATTAACCCATAGTGCCACACCAGAACTCCGGTTTTCCTTGTAGGTATATGGATATTATCTTATCTCAGACAGCATTATACTTCAAGACAAAACTTGATAAGTACTTTATGATGATGAATGTGAGGCCATTCCTCTTCAATCTGTCATTCCCAACATAGTAAACTATGTGATTGTCAGATTCAAATGGCCAATAACAGTCCATTTCAGCTTACTAACACTAGGATATCGTTTAATTTCATTTTGACAACTTCCAATTTTCCTGGATTCATACTTCATACATTTCATGTTCCAATTATTAATAGATGTTTACAGAGATTGCTCCCCATTTTTAGTTGTGCCACATTAGCAACTGAAGGTCCCAAAGGTTTACTCCATATGTGTCATCATGGTCAACTCTACTTTTAGTGGGGAACTCTTCCGCAGTCATATTTCAAGGGTCTTCCAACTTGAAGGGCTCATCTTACGTCACTACATCTGACAGTATTCCGGTGCTATTCATCATGTTCTAATACTCAATATTCTGGTGCTGTCTGACAGTGTTTCACTGCTATTCATAAGGTTTCAGTGGCTTAACATTCAGAAGTAGCTCACCTCTCCTGAATCTGTCTTAGGCTGGTCTTATAATAACCCTATATAGGTTTTTCAGGGCTGTAAATCTTTACAGGAACAGAAAAGCTCATCTTTTTCCACGGTAATGCTCGTGTATTTGAACTGCTCACCTTGATGTTAGCAGCTGAACACATAAGCCATTATACTACCAGGGCTGCCAGTAGTGTATTAAGCAGACCTCAGAAAATTTCCTGAATTGATGAAAGGTAAATAAAAGAAACAAGTTAAAAATAAGGTCTAAGTGTAAGTGTAAGGGGCAAACAATCACTAAATCACCTCCATCACCTTCCCCCTCAAAAAAAGCCTGTGAGTATAGTTCATGGAAAGGGTTAAAAAAATGGGTAGGGCAGGGAGGGGAGCAGAGGAAAGGAATTACAGTAGAGGCAGTTGTTGTTGTTGTTGTTAGGTGCCTTCGAGTCGGCACCGACTCATAGCGACCTTATGCACAGCAGAATGAAACACTGCCCAAAACTGGGCCAACCTCACTACTGTTGCCACGCTTGAGTCCATCCATGCTGCCACTTGGCCAATCCATCTCGTTGGGGGTCTTCCTCCTCTTCTCTGACCCTCCACCTTACCAAACATGATATCCTTCTACAGAGACTGGTCCCTCCTGACAATATGTCTGGTATGAGAGACGAAGTTTGGCCATCTTGGCCTCCAAGGAGCACTCTGGCTGCACTTCTTCCAAAACGAATTTATTGGTTCTTGTGGCAGCCCATGGCACTTTCAATATTCTCCTCCAATACCATAACTCAGTATGATGGCCTAATATATTCCTCCAAATGGCAAAAGAATCTTTGCAATTATGACTAAATTAAGGATTTTGAGGTGAGAGCATATCCGAAATTATCTAGTGGACTCAATCTAATGGTATGAGTTTTTTTAACGGGAGAGATTTTCATAGTCGGAGGGTGATATGACTGTGGAAGAAGAGCCACAGAGATGGTAAGCTCTAGAATTCTCCTGAGAGTATAAAGTTCTTAAAGGCAGTTTTCTTTTGAAGAAAGTCGTCTTTGTGCACTATAGTATTGCTTATCAACAAATGATAGGTTAAATATGCTGAACTATAACAATATTTCATTAACAGTGAAAAGAATTTGTCAAATTAACTTCCAGACTGCTACTTAGAATCATCACTCATTCTTAGAACACCAACAATACTAAACCAATGTACGGAGAATTCCTTAAAATTTTAATCAAATATCCGAAAGTCTATACTAGGATTAAATAAAATCAAGCCTTTGCTGACATAAGACAATTTCCCTTTCTTTAATAATCACTTTCATTTAACAGTTTTCATAAAGAAGCCTGGATCTTCCTTCATGCAGATCAGATTTCCCAACATATACAGCGACATAAGAAAAGTCAAGAGATACAGTTCAGTTGGTCTCAACTCCTAGATTACATCAAAGTGAAAACTAGAACTACATAAAAGTAGCAACTTTTATTATTTTTGCAGTAACCCATTAATTGGACTTCATCTGTTCCTATATACCCCCTCTTCCCATACTCATTCATATGTCATAAAAGACAACTTTAAGCAAAAACTCCTCTGTGGCTCTACAGGATAATGCATGGGACTACAGTCAGTTTGAACCATAAGGTCAGCAGTTCAAACTCAGTCGTTCCTTGGGAATCATATATAGGGTTTTACCGACTCGACGGCGCTTAACAACAATCAAATAGTACATTTATCATTATCTTCATTCTTCCCCTTCTCACAGACACAGAGGACAACTTTTTTCTGATAATGCATTCTTTTACTACACTGGAAGTTAGAGAAAACAGGATCACCAAGATGAACGAGAAGTAGATTTTTTTCTTTGAGAGCTTATGATATAATAAAAGATAAGAATGGATATAATCATTTAAAACTTTTTCTGTGTTTTATATCTTTCCATTTTTATATTCCAAAAAAGAAACTGATGTCTTTATAATAAAAGATGGCAATTCCTAACACAAAATCAAGAATACCAGACATACTGCCATCAACTCGATTCTGACTCATAGGGGCCCTACAGACAGAGCAGAATTGCCCACAGGGTTTCCAAGGCTGTAAATGTTTACAAAGCAGACTGTCTCATACTTCTCCCATAGAGTGGCTAGTAGGTTTCAACCACTGGCCTTTGGTAAGCAGTCCAATGCTTAGCCCACGGAGCCACAAGGATCCTTGACACAAGAACAGTACATATAACACACTATAAAACAAAAAATGCAATTATATGCAATAACTAAATCATCATCTTCAAAAAAAAGTGACAGGTATCTAGGAAGAGCCTTAAATATGTAAAATTCAGAAATGTAGAGACTAGCTTAGTATTGCATTGGATGAAATAATTTTGGGGGGGGGGACAGAAAAATTGGGACAAAAGAATGGAAGCAGGAAATTAAAGTGTACATTGGAGGAACAATAGCTCATTTTGCTTTTAAAGAAAAAGTCTGAGGAATAAACCACAGATGACTGGAATAACTGTTGTTGCTATTGTGTGCTATCAAGTTGATTCCAAATCATAGTGCTCTATAGGAAAGAGTAGAACTGCCCCCATAGGTTTTCTTAGGCTGTAATTCTGGTGTGGCAGTGTAGGGTAACTTCTGGACTGATAACCACAAAGTCGGTGGTTCAAACCTACCAGCTGCTCTTTGGAAACCCTATACAGGGTGACTACGAGTTGGAACTGACTCTATGACACTAAACAACAACAATCTTTAAGGGAGTGAGCCCTGGTGGCACTGCAGAATAAACACTGGGCTGTTAACCACAAGGTCAGCAGTTCAAATCTACCAGCTAATCCACAAGAGAGAAAAGAGGCTGTCTACTCCCCTAAAAATGTATAGTCTTAGAAATCCTACATAGGGTCGCTATGAGTCAGAATCACCTTGATGACAGTGGGGGTGGTGGAATCTTAAAAGAGAGCAGATTACCAGGTCTGTTCTCCTATGGAGCTGATGGTGAGTTCTAATCACCAATCTCTGGGTTAGCAGCTGAGCACTAATCTTTGAGCCTCCAGGAATCAGGATAAACAAACCCAGTAAAGGAAACCCAATGGATGATTTTTGCTAGGCCTCTCCCAAGTCCACCTAAGTCATTTTAGTCTTAATCATTTTAGCCTAAGTTCTGGTAGGCACTGTATGATAAGCATTGGACCTTAAGGTCAGTTTGAACGGCCAGGTCGGTGGTTCAAATCCACTAGTTGCTCCTCAAAAACCCTATACAGGGTCACTATGACTCGGAACCAATTCAACATCATTTAAAAACAACAATGTAAGAAACAAGCAAATCTGGATGGTGGTAGTGGTGGTTATGTGCAGTGGAGTCAGTTATGACTCAGCAACCCTGTATAGGATTTCTGAAGAGCAGTTGATGGGTTTGAACTACTGACCTTGTGGTTAGCAGTCCAGACCCCAAAAAGGGCTTAGCAAATATATTGCTGAATGTGGTGGCGCACACAGGGAACAAAGTTATTAATATTTCTTAAAGCCATAACTAAATACTCTGAGGGAATGAGTCTGAGCCTAGTCTTGGAAGATATCAGGTCAACTGGCATAACACAGTCCATAAAGTCAATGTTCTACATCCTACTTTCATGAACAGTGACAGATGTCTTAAAAGCACATGAGCAGGCAGACAAGTAAGGTGTGATTATTGGTCTAACCCCATCCAGAGGAAAGAAGAGTAATGAAAACCAAAGATACGTGGAAACAATTAGTCCAATAGATGAATGGACTACTTGAACATCAGTCTCCAAGACCCTGAGACCAGAAGAACTAGACTGTGCTTGGCTACCACAACCAGATGCTCTAAAAGGGATCATATTAGGAGTTTCTGGATAGATTCTTGCATAGATTTTCTGGGGAAAAAATGTAGAACAAAACTCAAAATCATAAAAGAGATCATGCTTACTAAAAGAACAGAGACTGGTGGAACCCTTGAGACTATGGCCCTTAGCCACTGTTCTGGTCTGGAACAGAAGAACTCTTCCCCATAACTCCATTTTCAGCCAAAAAATAAACAGGTATCTAAGAAGAATAGTATCACTAGTGAGACACACACATCTTACAATAATCATTCATTTGAAATAAAAAAGGTAGCATTTATCCAACGACAAAGCTCTAAGGGGCTAGGAAATGCATTCATTTTAGCAGCCTAATGCTTTAACCACCGCATGATCAGAGCTTTTTACCCAATAATACAAGCTATTATTAACATCTATTATCTGCAAATATTATCACTGTACTATTATACTTAATTATATTAAACATGATATACTTTAATTACATTATATAATTGTATAATAATATGATGCCATTATACTGATGCCAAAGACGAAGATATTAAGGATGTTTACCAACTTCTGCAATCAGAAGCCAATTAAACATGCAATCAAGATGTACTGATAATTACTAGTGATTGAAATATGAAAGTTAGAAATAAAGACAAAAGACCACCAGTTGGAAAAGATGGACTTAGTAATATAAACAATGCTGGAGATATACTTTTGCAAGATCAATGAACTTTGCTTTGGAAAAACTCAGTATCATCAGCCAAAATACGGCCAAGAGCAAAATGTGGAACAGATTATCTAATGTTCATATGAAAGTTCAGACTAAAGTTGAAGAAAATGAAAACAAGTCCATGAAAGCCAAAATATGACCTTGAACATTTCCCATCTGATTTTAGAGACCATCTCAACAACAGGGTTGATGCATTAGACACTAATAACCAAAGACCAGAAGAGCAGTGGGATGACATCAAGAACATTAAGGAAAAAAGCAAAAGGTCATTACAACAACAGGAAGGAAAGAAAAGACCAAAATGGATATCAGAAGAGACTCTAAAACTTGTTCTCCACCATAGAGAAGCTAAACCAAATGAAGAAATGAAGAAGTAAAGCGCTGAGTAGAAAATTTCAAAGAGCAACTCAAGAAGACAAAATATTATAATGAAATGTGCAAGATTTAGAAAACCATAGTCAGCATTTCTCAAGCTGAAAGAACTGAAGAGTCACTGTACAGAGTCACTACACCAAAAAGAAATGGTCGATGTTCAATCATTTCAAGAGATAGCATGACAGTACTGAAAAAAAAAGTCAAGCTGCATTGAAGGCACTGGTGAAAAACAAGACTCCAGTAATTGACAGAATACAAATTGAAATCTTTTAACAAATTGATGAAGCACTGGAGTTACTCATCTATGCCAAGAAATCTGAAAGACAGACACCAGGCCAACCAATAAGAAGAGACACATATTTGTACCCATTCCAGAGAGGTGACTCAGGAATGTGGAAATCGTCTTATAATATCACATGCAAGTAAAATTTTGCTGAAGGTAATTCAAAAACTGTTTTAACAGTACATTGAAAGGAAGCTGCCAAAAATTAAAGCCAGATTCAGAAAAGGATGTGAAATGAGGGCTAGCTTTGAAATGTCAGATGGATCTTGGCTGAAAGCAGAGAATACCAAAAGGATGTTTACTTGTGCTTTACAGACTATGCAAAGGCTTTCAATTGTGTGGATAATGACAATCATGAATAATATTGCAAAAGAATGGATACTCCAGAGCATTTAATTGTGCTCATGAGGAACCTGTACACAGACCAAGAGACAGTCATTTGAACCGAACAAGGATACACTGAATGGCTTAAAATCAGGAAAGGTGTGTGCCAGGGTTGTATTCTTTCACCAAACTTAGTATGCATATACTCTGAGAAATTGGATTATATAAAAAAGAATATGGCATCAAGATTACAAGCTGTGATGTGCAGACGATACAACCTAGTGTAGGGCCAAAGAGAAGAATCCATTTCGTATATAAGCTTTAGCACGTCCTCTAGCTCCAAGAAAATGATATATAGCTAGGCAGCTCAAGGCCAGAAGCCAGATGTTTTCCTTTACCCTAGCCTAAGAACAAAGACCACCAGTCCTGACCAATTAAACTGTAATATCTCATAGTTTGCCAATTGTTAACCAATCCAAAGATTGTAAAGCTGAGAAACCTGAGCTGTTTGAAAACTCTATAAAAACCCTGCAGACAAAGAGTTCTGGGCTCTATCCCTAATCTGCTGCATCAGATGCGGTTAGAGACCTGGCTCGAGATTGAATAAACAACCCTTATGTATTTACATAGGTGACGGCTCCTGGGTGGTCATTGGGGACCCCGAACTCTAGGCATAACACTAGCTTGCTCAAAGTGAAGAGGACTTATAATATTTACTGATGAAGATCCAAGACCACAGCCTTCAGTGTGGATTGCACCTCAATATAAAGAAAACAAATATCTTTACCACTGTACCAATAAGCAACATCATGATAAATGGAGAAAAGCCTGAAGTGTCAATGACTTCATTTTGCTTGGATCTACAATCAGTACTCATGGAAGCAGAAGTCAAGCGATAAAATAATGTATTGCGTTAGGCAAATCTGCTGCCAAGACCTCTTCAGTTCAGGAGTAAAGATATCAGTCATTGGATCCTATCATAGGATCTCCAGCATCATTTCTATCACCAAGGCCATGGTTTCTATCTTCTCTGTTCCTGACTTTTGGGTTCTAATCATCAGTAATTACCAATGCATTTTGATCGCATGTTTCATCAATTTCCAACTGAAGTTGATAGAATCACCAATTTTTTCATGCTTTCTTGCCATGGATCTTGAATCTGGTTTATCACCTCTAGTTACTGGAACTTTTGGCCTATCCCCTAATGTGGTTCACCAGCTCCCACAGCCACGCTCATCAACAGCCTGCCTCTGAACTACGAGTTTGGGACTTGCTATCCTCCACAATTACATGAGCCATTTCTTCGGACAATTGTGAGTTCTGTGAGATAGTGTAGCATGTTGCAGAAACACAGGACATGAGGGAGGGGAAGAGTAATGATTGATATGAAGGATTATGAAGTGGTATGGCACTGTAGGATAAACACGGGCTACTAACAATAGATCAGCAGTTCAAAGTCACCAACACCTCCTCAGAAACCCTCTGCAGGGTCGCTATGAGTCAGAATCACCTCAGTGATTAACGAACAACACGTTGGAAAAGTCAGACATTTGGGATATCTTTAACCTCCACCTCACAGGGACCAGCCTTGTGCTGAGCTTTATAAAAGATAAGGTTTTCTTTTCTTTTCTATTTTATTGTGAATTGAGTGATAGTTTACATGGGAGAACATTGGGTTTACACTCATCCTATTGTACTTCGTTGCATTGCAATGATTACAATCCCCTCCACGCATCATCATGCAACAGTATTTGATTCTATTCCCTCTGGTTTTTTTGTTTTTTGTTTTCTTCTCTTTTTGATGTACACAAAGCACTCAGGAGTACATAATCATTCAAACAACCAAAGGGCATACCCAGGAAGCCTGTCCCGCAGCTGCCAGCACACAGCCCCCCTCCTCTCCCTCTATGAGTCTAGAGTGCCCAGTCGCTCCACCTCTCCACATCATCGTCTCTGCCTCCATCTCTGGCATCACTGCTTCTCTGGATAGGGTCCCACACTCTGCTCTTCTCCCTTAATGGTCCCAGGATCCTCCGCTCCTGGAATGCAAGATCAACCACTCTTCTCTTTTTGTTACAAAAAGTCTACAAGAAAAGGTTTTCTTGATAAAAGAAACATTCTGTGATAGTTCCCAGGGGTGAAAGAGAAGGAAACATTGTTCAGGGCTAGAGCTCTGGTAGCTTAGTGGTTACAAATCGGGCTGCTAACCTTAAGGCTGGCAGTTTGAAACTACCAGCCGCTCCGCGGAAGAAAGATGAGGCTTTCTGCTCCCATGAAGATTTACAGCCTCGGAAACCCTGTACAGAGTCGCTATGGGTCAGAACCGACTCCACAGCACTTAACAACAACAACAAGAGGGTAGACACATGTTAACACGGGTGACAGGGGAGACAATATATAGTAAGAGGAGGGTTGGCAGAGAAAAGATGAAGGTAGCAGAAGACATGCAGTTTGGTTTGGGTTTTAGCAATAACTGAGTGCTTAAGTGATCTGTGAAAGAAAGAATCTGCTTCCATACAAATTTCAGCCTTGGAAAATCCCTATGGGCATAGGGTCACTATGGATTAAAAATGACTCAGCAGCAGGTGGGGTTTAGGCATACAACAAATTATTATGCAGTCATTAGCCTGTTTCTCAGATATACTAATAACAAAAATAACAAAACATCAATGTGGTACATGAACTGTCAATAGCCACTTAATTAGATACCACACAGGAAATCCAAATAGTTCAATGGGTCTGGCACATAGAAAAAGAACCCTTTCCTCCTAGGTAACAATGAGAACAATGAATTGACAGCTAATGATTCTTATAACTACAAAAGACTTCAAACAAAACAGGAAAGATGTAAATGCTTCTTAACACAATAATGGAGATGGCCTAGGGGACCACAAACTATGCTCACATATAATTAAGACTCTGGGGTGTCTTGGAAAAATAAAGCTTATCTTCTTGAGTATCTCTTCCTGTGGAGACTACACTATGGATGATGTCACCACACTGATTGGCATTAGGCAAATCAGCTGCACAGGACCTTTTTAAAGTGTTCAGGAGTAAAGATATCAGTCAGCAGATTCTATCACAGGATCTCCAGCATCCTTTCTATCTCCAAGGCCATGGTTTCCAACTACTGATCCTTCCTCTTTGTTCCCAACTTTCCCGTACCAATTACCACTGCATGATGTGACATGTAGGCATGTCTGATCCTGTCTTTCTCTTTGACCATCTATAGTCTATGTGATCACTCAGGTTGCCTTTTTGTTACTCCTCAATATATCAAGTTTAGTCTCACTTGAGGGACTCTGCACCTCTTTTTGCCTAAAACATTCTGCTGTCCTCATAGTTTTCTTCCCAAATATCACATCCTTAAAGAGGCTTCCCCTCCCCCACCACTCTTAAACTGTTTTATTGGTCTTCAAAGACATAATACAAATCTGACATAATTTGTTTACCCTTTATCTCATATCACTAGAACTTAAACTCCCAATACAGGGACTGTTGTTGTTAAGTGTTGGCAAGTTGACTCCGACCCTCTTTAGGGTTTCTGAGGAGCAGCTGGTGGGTGTGAACTGCCAACTTTGTGGTTCAAACCTATCTTGCAGTCCAGTGCTTATCCCACAGCACCAAACCAAGAATGCGTGTACATCTTATTCATCACTATATCAACAATGCTTAGGACAGGGTCACACAAACAACACAAATAATAATGCTGAAAAATGTAAGCAGAGACAGGAGCGTACAATGGAGACACATCTGCAAAGGTCAGATGATGTCCAGAGAAAGGATATGCTTCTTAGGAAAGACCTAAGTCTAAAATAATTTCCTCTTGAAATTTTAGGAAAATAGACATCACCTAGAATTTTAACCTTTATCCCTTTTACTCTGAGAGTTTTCTGATCCTTCAGTGAAGAATGTTGCTTATCTATAATGCAATTCAAAGGTTTGATAAGGGAAGCCTGGCAGGGCAGAGTGGGCATTTCTCCCAATTTGAGAGTTCTGTCTAACAAGAGGTTGAGAGTGGACTGCCCTATTAGGTAACCTACAAATCAGAATCACCTAGGATTACTGGAAGCTGTGAAGAAATCCATAACTCACAAATACAAAAAAAAAAAACAAACTATCTTCAATTTCAGAAAAGGGGAAAGTCACCTTGATACATTCAAGAAATATATAAAATATGAGTTCGATTTTACTTTTTAAAAAAAGAAAGACATACATAAACAAAATTACATGCAAATTATTAAAATGCTAACATATATTAATGTATTTTTAATTCTTTAATGATAGAATGTCTAAACATTAACGTATTGGATTATCATAAACCTATAAATGTTTCAATACCAACTTCAACATACTCATACTGTACTCTTAATGTACAAAAGGTATATGCATTTTGTGTGATATTCTTCAAATAAAAAGAAAAACTAGAAGTAATACATTAAATGTTAATGGCTATCTGTGTATGATAAAATCAAGAACAACTTTAGCGATCTTAATATTTAAATATTTTCCACAAAAGCCTCAAAAAGGAGAACTGACTAAATGCTTAAGAAGCCTAATACAGCCATCCTGAAAACCACCATACAAGGTTTTTCTCAATTAAGAAGTCAAGGAATTACCTGTAACACTGTCTTATTAACTATGCCCCCAAACAAAGGGTCACTGCAGTTTTGGACATGTCATTTCCTTATATACAAATGAAATTCTAACCAGATCAGATTAATCTTAACTTTTTAAAAGCAAAACTTAAAAGCTTACTACATATTGTAATCATATTAGAATTAGAATGTTTCAATGATCCTTTAATACAGGGAATATTTTATCAATCTTAGAAGCAATCTGAATTTACAGTGTGACACTGTAGGATTATGTAAGCACTGGACTGCAAACTGCAAGGCTGGTGGTTTAAACCTATAAACTGCTCCTTGGAAACCCTACACGGGGTCACTGTGAGTCGGAACCTACTTAACAATTCAAAATAAACAATGTAAGCTAATAAGAGGGAATCGTGAACCCTTGTTTGCCTACCCATCATCCACTTTTCCAGATTCCAACAAAATGCCAATTTCATTCCTGTTTCCACCGTCATCTTTACTGCCAAGAGTGGATTCTGATTAGTACCTGCTACTTGAGATTGGTCTTGGATAGATCCAATTATACTGAAAGACATAGTTCAGGATTGCAGGAGTGGGTCATTCCTTCTGTAATGAACCGATTACTACTGCTTTCAAGGTGGAAATTAGGGGAAGCTAATTAGGAAACCCCCTAGTCCCAGGAGATAAAGAGAGCTATAAGAGAAGACAAGAGACAGTGAGAAGCAGCAGGAGAGAAACAGTGTCAGCAGAGGCAGTAGAACAAGATTAGCAGGTGATAGTCCAGCAGGCTTCCCAGCTTACAGAGCCAAGAAAGCTGAGTGTCTTTGGGCAGGAGGCTTGCTGTCTCATTGAGGTGCTTCTGGGCACTATTCATAAAGCTAAAAGAGCTTGGTAACACTAGAACAGGGCAGAGGTCAGGATGAGGGACTGAGGACCAGAGAGAAACTTACTGCAGGCAAGGATGAGAAGAGGCTGTCCTGACCAAGGAACTGTATCTTGAGCATTCATGAACCTAAATTGTAACCTGTTACTTTCCTAGTGGCGCTGTGGGTTAATGAGCCAGACTGCAAAGCTGTTTGAACTGCAAGGTCGGTAGTTCAAGCTCCTCGGAAACCCTGTATAGGGTCACTATGGGTCGGATCCAACTCGACGGCACTTAATAACAACAATTTCCCTAATAAAGTTCATAACTCTGTGTATGTAAGGGTGGAGGGGGGCGCACAGAAAGGAAAGGGAGAGGAACGGACATTAGTATTTGGATAATATCAACTTTGTGGGGAGTAGAGCAGACAAAGAAAAAGCAACTGACTATATGATTAAGTTATTAATTTGTTGAAAAAAAAAAATCTTGGAATCCACTATGTATTTCAATTAAGTACCTTGTTAAATGCCATCGAGTCGGATCCAACCCATAGCGACCCTGTACAGGGTTTCCGAGGCTGTAAATCTTTACGGGAGCAGAACGCCTCATGTTTCTCCCATGGAACAGCTGGTAGTTTCGAACTGCTGGCCTTAAGGTTTGCAGCCCGATTCGTAACCACTACGCTCCGAGAGCTCCATGTACCTTAATACAGTTCTTTAATTGTTCAAGCAAGTTTTAGTCAGACTACATACAACTCATTTTACATAGCCAAGAGCATTCAACCAATATGCAAAGAAGCCAAATCATTTAGAATTATCTTAGCAAAATAGCTCAAATCACATGTGTTCACGCCTTAATATTTGAGACTCTTGATAGTTAAGCTCATGTCTGTGATTAAGATATAATTATCTCATTGGCCACACTGTCTTAACTGCTTCTAAAAAAAGACACCAGAAACATGAATGCATATTTTTTAAGGCTGTTTTAGAAAGAAGAAATAAATTTAAACATCTTTCAACATATTTTTATTTTATTTCTTAAATATGCTTTTTATGCTAACAAACTTGAAAACAGAAAGAACACTCTTATAGTTTCTTCCAGGTTTTGCATTTGGTTGTCAAACAATTTAATCAGATACAGTTTATAAGAAAACTGAGGCAATTCAAATATTTTACAGTTCGAAAAATTTCCACAGACATAAAAGAATACTCTTCATTATTTTGTTTGCTCTACATAAAAATAATCTTTTATATCTGTGAAAACAACTAAAATAATTTATACAAAGGAAAAACATTTTTATCTTATTAAAGTAATTCAACAAAGGATATGCCATGGTTCATTAATGAAAGAATCATAACCCAAGGTCTTCTTTTCCTTTATATGATAGCTATGTAAACATTTATTTTGGTTATGTAGTAGAAATATTACATAAACAAAATAAAACTTTTAAACAACAACATTATCTAATACAATGGAATCTTGGTATGGCACTGTAGAATAAAGCACTGGACCACAAGGTTGGTGGTTCAAATTCACCAATTGCTCCTTGGAAACCCTATACAGGGTAGCTATGAGTTGGAACTGACTTAACAGCACTTTGCAACATTCCAATATAACAAATGTTTCATTAGTCCTTATAATAACATATATATATATAGATATGCCAGGGCTTTGAGAAACAATTGTTGCCAAGTTACTGTGGGTCAACATCCATCCATCCATCCATCTTTTCTGTTTTGCATAAGAGTCCATTTAAAGAGACAATTAAACCAAGAAAAAAATCGGAACTTCTGCAGTCAGAGTTTAAGGACATAAAAGGCAAAAACAAAGGTTGATATATTCTGAGTTCACACTTGGATTCTTAAGTGTCTGACTCTGGCAGCATGAATCAAAACTTTAGTTTAGCAAATTATAGCTCTTCCTATGCTTCATATATAACAGAAGCTTAGAAACAAGCCAAAATCTATTAAACAGAAAACTGTATTAAAGGATTGTTGTTGTTGTTAAGTGCCATCGAGTCAGTTCCGACTCATAGTGACCCTGTATAGGGTTTCCAAGGAGCAGTTAGTGAGCTTGAACCACAGCACCACATGAATATAGAAATCGGTATAAAAATGGGTAACTAAGTCCTAGTGTGGCGCTGTGGGTTAATGCGCCAGACTGCAAAACCATTTGAACTGCAAGGTTGGAGGTTCAAGCTCACCAGCTTCTCCTCAGAAACCCTATACAGGGTCAGAATCAACTCGACAGCACTTAACAACAAGGCACAGAAAGGGGTTGAAAGTACCCTGGACTGCCAGAAGAACAAACCAAGCTGTGTTGGAAGAAGTACAACCCGAATGCTCCTTAAAAGCCACTATGTCAAGACTTTGTCTCCCATACTTCAGACATGTTATCAGTCCCTGAAGAAGGACATCACAGAAGAAGAGGAGAACCCCCTCCCCCCAACAAGATAGAATGACCCAGTGGCAGCAGCAATGAGCTCAAACATAACGGTAATTTTGAGGATGGTGTAGGACCAGCCAGTGATTCATTCTGTTGTGCACAGGGTCTCTAGGAGTAGAAGCCGACTCAACAGCTAACAAGGGATGGATATCCAACACAGTATGTGAAACTAGTTGCCAAAAGGTTATACAATATTTAAAATTGTTCCATGTTAAACTACTCTTGCCGGACTGAATGATCAGTACCATACTAGTTTGGTGCTGTAGGAAGCACTGGACTGTTAAGAGCAAGGTCAGTAATTCAAAACCACAAGCCACTCTTCGGAAACTCTACACAGGGTTGCTATGAGTCAGCACAAACTTAAAGGCATACAACAATCAGGAATGTAACTGTTAGCCCAGTCACACCCTTAGATGAAGTTAAAAAAAAAAAAATTAAATTCATAACTCAGTCTTATTGGATGTATGTTTTTCTTGTTAAGTGCCGTTGAGTCAGTTCTGACTCCTGGTGGTGGTGATGTGCCATGGAGTTGGGTTCCAACTCACAATATAGGGTTTCCAGGAATCCTGGATGTGGTGCTGTGGGTTAATGTGCTGGACTGCAAATTTGGTGGTGTGAGCTCACCAGCTGCTCCTCAGAAACCCTGTACAAGGTCACGGGTCAGAACTGACTCAACGGCACTTAACAACTAACAATAACATAAGATTTCCAAGGAGCAGCTGGTGAGCTTGAACCACCAATCTTTTTTTTTTTTTTCTTAAATGTTTTATTGTGAATTATGTGATAGTTTACATGGCAGAACATTAGTTTTACATTCATTCTATCATATATCATCTCATTGCCATGGTTACAATCCCCTCCATGCAATCCTTCCCCCGTACCCCTAGGTCTTCAGCACACTTGAACCACCAATCTTGTAGTGCAAACCTACGTTGCGATCCAGTGCTTATCCTATAGTGCCATACATACTTCTTATAAACTGTCAACTTAAAAGCAGAATCAGTTGAAGTAACAGCTATCCCTCCATTATTTCTGTGCTAAAAGCACAGATTCATAAAAACCCTAGGAAATGAAAGTCTAAATTTTAAGAGTTGAAAGGAACCTCAGGTCAATTCTAACATAAACTCCATCCCGAGACAGGAGGCTCCATTCATTCATACAACAAAGTTTTACTGAGTTTTCCAAGTTCAGGACTCTGTGCAGACTGCTGAAGGTGACACAAATATATCTAAAACCTGATACCATCACTCAAGGAATCCCTAAGATGCTCAAGGAATTATATGTATCATGCTGCTGCTGTTGTTTAGGGCTGTGGAGTTGGTGCCAAGTCATAGGACCTTGTAAAAGGTTTCTAAGGAGCAGCTGGTTGGTTTGAACCGCTGACCTAGTAGTTAGCAGTCCAGTGCCTATCCTACAGTGCCCTACTGTATCATAATAAAGACAAATGTTTCAGCAAGTTAAAGATCATTGGGGTAGAGATGTTTGAGTGGAGCCTAGAAAATTTTCAGATTTGATAATGGAAGGAAAAACATTCCAGAGAGAACAGAATGGCCCCATACAAACATGGTCCTATCCAATTGCTATTAGTCAGACTCCACTCAATGGCAGTGGGTTTGGGGTATACCAATAGACTTCATATTCCCATTATTCTTTCCTGTACTGATTCTGCTCTTGCTCTACAAGTTTTCTTGGTGTTCTTCAAACAGGCATTTTCTCCATCATATTTGGCACTCCTGGAACACTCTTCCCTCTAGATCTGCAAGGCTGGCTCCCTTACTTCATTCAATCTTTGCTCAGATTGTCAACTTCTCAGTGAGGACTTGTTATATGCCATGGAATCAGTTCTGACTCATAGTGACCCTGTATAGGGTTTCCGAGGCTGTAAATCTTTACGGGAGCAAAGAGCCTCATTTTTCTCCCGCGGAACAGCTGGCAGTTTCAAACTTGCGGTTTGCAGCCCAATTTGTAACCATTACACTACCAGAGCTCCTTAGTAGGGACTTAGCTACCAATTTTAAATTGTCATCCTTACACTCTATCACCCTTCCCTGCTTTACTTTTTCTACAACATTTATTACAGGAGTCGTGGTATGGTGCTGCAGGAATGCACTGGTCTGAAAGGTCATTTTGAGCCATATGTTTGGCAGTTCAAACTCACCAGCCGCTCCTCGGAAACCCTACACAGGGTTGCTATGAGTCAGATTCGACGATAGCACTTAACAACAGCAACAACAAACATGCTATATATTCTACTTATTAGTTTTTGTCACTTCCCTTACCCAAAGTACAGAAGTTATCTGTTCATATCTAGATTCTAAAACAATATCTGCACATGTAATAAATATTTGTTGACAAACTAATAAAAGACTTGATGGAATAAATGAATGAAAAAGATTTCTGCTCGGAAATAGCTTGTTGTTTTTAAGTGCTGTCAAGTTGATTCCAACCCATAGTGACTCCATATAGGGTTTTCAAGGAGCAGCTGGTGAGCTTGAACCACCAACCTTGCAGTTCAAACGACTTTGCAGTTTGACACATTAGCCCACAACACCACACCAGGACTCCCGAAAATAGCTTAGGGTCTAGCAAAAGAAGCAAATATATAAACAAATTATCTTAAATTATTTCTTAAAGAAAAAATAAATACACAGTTGACAAAAGCCAATATGTGAAAGAAAGACTAATAAACAAAAGCAGCTCCTGGCATCCCCACCTCTATACTACCAGTAACCGTTAAATTATTCTTTTTATACCTCCTAGCCCCCTAACCCCATCAGCATTATCACTCAAACAGCGGCCAAAAATATCACCTGAGATGTTACTGATGCCAGATCAGCCTATTCCCAGTAACATTCAGAATTACCTGCAATGTAGAAGCCAAGGATAGTTCTATTCCTACTGCTGGACATAAGTAAATTGATGTACAGTCCTTCCTTAGTCTCCACAGGAGATTGGTTCCAGAACACCAACTCTACTCCTCCCCAGCCCACACCAAAATCCAAGGACACTCAACTCCCTTACATAAAATTTGTATACAGTCTGTACACATCCTCCGATATTCACACCACATCTAGATTACCTATAAAACCTAATACAATGTAAATGCTATGTAAACAGCACTTGCTGTTCCCTCTTAGTCTTTAAAGTATTGCTTTGACCACTTAATTGTTTTCCTTCCACTCCCCCACCAATATTTTCAGATCTTTAGTTGTTTGAATCTACTGATGTGGAATCCACAGATTGAGGGCTAACTGTGACTATTCCTAGATTTCCAAATTAAATACATTTTTCCATGGTGGTAGTGGTGTAATGTAGTGTGAACTCATAGCGACCTTGTATAGATAGGGTTGCTGAGGCAGTAAATCTTTCAGAAGCAGAAAGCCTCATCTTTCTCCCACAGAGCAACGAACAGATAGATTCAAAACTGTCAGAATTGACTTGACAGCAATGGATTTGGTGTGATTTTATATTTTGGGCAAATGGATAACAATGTAAAGTTTATGACATTCTTCTCACTCAGAGGATCAACAAGAATTGTATCCTGGATTAAAGAACAATGGAGAATTCTTACACAAATCAATTTGTTTTTGCTGTCATTATTTGCTGCCAAGTCAATGAGGGCTCATGGAGACTCATGTGTGCAGAAACTAAATGCTCTCTATGGTTTTCAAGGCTGTGGCCTTTCAAAGGCAGATTGTCAGGTCTTTCTTTTGATGCACCTCTTGGTGAATTAGACTCGCCAACCTTTCCTCTAGTGGAAAAGTACTTAACAATCTGCCACACCCAGGGACTTCACATAGAGCATTAGTATTAAACTAGAATCAAGGAGCAGTAGTATAAAATAACTCTTTTATCTCTATAAAAACCAATTAGAAAATGAGAAATAAGCTCAAGATTTCTCACTTCAATTAACACCTACACAGGTGGCATTATAATTTTAGGCAAACTGACACTTTTACATTTAATTTCTAATGACAAGAATGATTTCCATCTGGGATTTATGTGCATTAAGTGTTAGCCTGGCACATTTTCAACATTTAATTGAAAGTTCATTTCCGGTTACAAGCTAAATGCCCAATAAAACATAATGGTTATATCGCTACAATATCCTATCCTGTTAGGTGTTTTAGCCAAGTGGTGAATTTAGTCCTCAGATGGACAGGTACGTCTACAAACCTTTCTAAATTATTCATAAACTGCTTATCTTTACCATTTTAAAGCCTCCTGCACTTCTCAACACTGCTTACACAAAAAAGTTTTACAAATAACATTCTCCACAAGCTGAATAGCTCTATATTAGAACAAATTCCCTCAAACAGAAAAATGCCAAACCAGCAGGTGAAATCCTAAATTTCAGGTATCGACTCAGTTCGTCACCTTATTAAAGAAAATGATAAAAGAGGTACATCACGTTTTTATCAGACTTTCTCCCCTAAAGGCTGTAGACTTTTTATTCCTGAAATAACTGGTGACATTATTTGTGGTTGACAGATTGGAACTGATGTACCTCCTTTATCTTTTTCTTTAATAAGGTGACAATTGATAGTTACATGTAGGCAGTCGATCGTGCATCCAAACATTAACAGGAGACTGCACAGAGCATGCAGTTATTCACACGCCGGAAGCCAAAGTTCCTGCGCTATGAGGATTACAGTGAAAACAGTAGCCCATCTGTCCACCGGAGGACAGAAAGAAGTCCAGCAAGAAAGGCTGCTTCAGAGCGAGGGTGGTGGAGATGAGAGAACGAACTCCGCGGTGTCTTCAGGACTAACAGAAGCCGCCGGCAGCGGAAAGGCAAAAGCGCAGAGGGCGTCCGATGGGCAGTGGGCGGCGGCTGCCCGAGAGCCGGGCACCGGGAAGTCTCCAGGGCCTCGCCCGCCCAGCCGGAAAACCACCGAGCTCACAGACGGCAGGAGCAGCCGCCTGAGTAGAGCCACGTCGGAGAATGGGAGGACAGCCGGAGGTGGGTGTACCACACACCCACCAGAGGCAGCCAGCCTGAGAGCGCGGGGCAGCGGGGGCGCGTGAAGGGCCGCAGCGCGCCTGAGGGGGTCGCCCCGAGGAAACGGTGCTGGGCGCTGCCCGCTACCAACGAATGACTCCCCTCGCTGGGGTTGGAGGCGGCTGGATACTCACGTAGGGCTGGTAGAACTTGGAGAGCCGCGGCTTCCCGTGGTTATTGAAGATGAGGATCGCCTTGATCATGGCTGGACAGGGCCGACCCGGTGGGCACTAGGGGGCCAGGGCGGGGGCGGGCGCGTGAGCCTCGCCTAGGGATCTAGCCGGCGATCCTTCCCACCCGCCCCCTCCCGCACGCCTGCGCTCGTTCCTGAGCCGCTGGGCGGGGCCGGGGCGGGCCGGGGCGGGGCGAGGCAGGCAAGGAGGGAAGCGGAAGCAGCTCCAGGTCTGAGGCGAGAGGCGCCTGCGCAGACGGCGCGTAGGAGAACGTTTAGCGCCCCCACACTCCGGAGGCTTTTGTTATCGGAAAGCAACAACAAGCAAACGTGACGTTATTAACGGCTCGAGGTCTGTGACAGGTTCTCAAGAGACAAGTAGAAGGGAAATCAAGCTTTTTCTGATAAGTTGAGTTCTTCCCCTTCTCCCAGCGCCTCGTTCATTACACGGTCCCGTTTAAAATCCGCCCACTGCACGTCCTCAGGCGCCACTTCCGTCTGCCACTCCCATCGAACAAGATGGCAGAGGAGCTGGAGTCCGTGCTGCAGCTCACACCCTCGACTGCTGCAGGCGGGGAAGGACTTACAGAGGTCTCCCCAGAAACCGTCACTCCTGACCCACCTTCTTCTGCTGCAGTCTCCCCGGGGACAGAGGAACCTGCCGGAGACGCCAAGAAAAAAAGTAAATATGAAAGCAGTTTCTCTCTAGGCGCCACTTCCGTCTGCCACTCCCATCGAACAAGATGGCAGAGGAGCTGGAGTCCGTGTTGCAGCTCACACCCTCGACTGCTGCAGGCGGGGAAGGACTTACAGAGGTCTCCCCAGAAACCGTCACTCCTGACCCACCTTCTTCTGCTGCAGTCTCCCCGGGGACAGAGGAACCTGCCGGAGACGCCAAGAAAAAAAGTAAATATGAAAGCAGTTTCTCTCTGGGCACTGGGAGGTTTACATTGAATTCAGTTGGTCATGGAGGCTAATAAAAAAAGAGAAAAATTCAGCGGTGTGTCCGACCCAAACGTAGTTTTAACTAGTCAGTAGAGTTAATGCTATTAGGAGCTTTGGTAGCGTAGTGGTTACGAATCGGGCTGCTAACCTCAAGGTCGGCAGTTTGAAACTACCAGCCGTTCCGCGGGAGATAGATGAGGCTTTCTGCTCCTGTAAAGATTTACAACCTCGGAATGTACAGGGTCGCTGTGGGTCGGAACAGACTCCAAGGTCCTTAACAACAACAGCAAGAGCTAATGCTATAGGAATGGTGGGTTGCAAAGTCTACAAAATCATCACCTTCGGACTCGGGAACGACTTAGCGCTGTAGTTAAGCTCTGCAAGGTCGGCAGTTCAAACTACCCAGCCACTCCTGGGAGACACTGATCGCTGAGAGTCAGAACTGACTCTATGGCACTGACAACAATTTAGAATTCGACCTGATATGAAGAGTGCCAAGGGTAAAGTAAACGCATAGGCCTCGCCCTTCAAAAAAAAAAGTTTCTCCCTACCGTTTTAGTATCTTTGAGAGGCCTTTTCATTGTTTGAATTAGCTGTTCTCGAACTTTACTGCTTGAGATATTTACTTCGCTATTGTAAAATACAGAAATTTCTAAGGTGACTTGCCCTGGAGCAGTCAGCATAGAGTTGCCTATGAGAAATGCAGTAAATAACCAAGTAAGGCAGGAAGACATTGTCTTTGGCCTTTAGATAAATTCTTTTAGGCCACAGTCTTTAAATGTAGGGATGGCGTGCTCTCTGCTCATTCTCCGCTGATGTTCTGGTGGATTGTCTATCCACATGTTAGGTGCCATAGAGTTGGTTCGGATTTATGGCAACCTAATCCCATATTTTAAGAGTAGAGCTGTTGTGTAGAGTTTTCAAGGCTTTTCCAAAGCAGATCTCTAGGCCTGTAATTCAAAGCACCTACTTCTGGGTGAGTTTGGATGTCAATAGGGTCTAATCAAGTAAGTTACTAGCATTTTCTGCCCCCTAGAAACTGCTTGTGTCTCCCAGTACTCCATTAGTCAGACGGCCTTTACATTTTGGGAAAAATCTATACACTAATACAGAAATAGACAAACTTTTTATTTCCATAGATAACTATTGAAGTTTTTAAATAATCGCATGGGTTCCATAAATTTTTGTTTCTCTCTTTTCCCCCCTCCTAATTTGCCATAGGAGTCCTGGTGTGGCGCTGTGGGTTAATGCGCCAGACTGCAAAACCGTTTGAACTGCAAGGTCGGCGGTTCAAGCTCACCAGCTGCTCCTCGGAAACCCTATACAGGGTTGCTATGGGTCGGCACCAACTCGACGGCACTTCACAACAACAACAGTTGCCATAAGCAGGAATGCAAAAAGTTTAAGATCTAACCTTGGAAGTCAAAAGCTTAACTGAATGATCCTAAAGGTAAATCTGTATGTCGTTGTTGTTGTTATGTGCCATGGAGTCGGTTCCGACTCATAGCGACCTGTACAGGGTTTCCAAGGCTGTAAATCTTTATGGGAGCAGAAAGCCTCATCTTTCTCCCGTGGGACTTTTAAGTGCTGCCAAGTTGGTTCCAAATCATAGTGACCCTGATAGGTTTTCCCAGGAGCTGCTGGTGGGTTTGGACTGCTGACCTTGTAGATAGCAGTCAAGTGTTTATTCTGTAGCACCACACCCAGACTCCAGTGCTGTGTAACAGTGACCCACAGCCCAGATCTGGCCTAAGGACATACATGGTTTGTTTCCTTGGCCTGATATGCCTGGAGTTTCAGAAAATTCAAGGGGAAATGGAATTAGAAGATAATGAAAATGCATGAACATTTTGAAGTCCCCTTGTGTATGTGTGTATGTATGTGCATGCATACGCTGGAGGAAGATGAGATTTTCTGCTGCCTTAAAGATTTGTTGTTAAATGCCATCCTATAAAGGATTTGCCAGTGGCAGCTGGTGGGTTTGAACTGCTGACCTTGTGGTTGGCAGTTCCACAGTGCCACACCTAACACACTGCTTCCAAAGATTCTGGTTTAAATGATGTGGACATTTATAGTGTTACAAATGTTCTTCCTATTGATTCTTAACGTGTAGCCAGGATTGAAAGCTCAAGACTACAGCTGCAATTACAGATTACAATAAATTCTTTTCCTTCTCTAGCTTCTTTCTTTCCTCTCTTCCCTCACTAGCACAAATTACAATATTTTCTGAATTGTCTAATTGTTCACTTAACAGCTGAGTTATTGACAGCTTCAAGGAATTGAGGGAGCACGGATGGGAAGAAAAAGGTGAGTTAGCCAAAAACCCCTCAGTAATCTCCAAAGTCATTTCCTAGTCACAGGGTAACTGGAGCTAGGATAATTGGTAGCTGTTTAGAAGAACTACCAATTATGTATATCAGTGGTCCAGTAAATTAATAGCCTGTGGTGTTTTTGTTCAATGCCCTCAAATCCTTCCAAGTCATTAGCAACCCTGTAGAGCAGGGGTGGTTGTTGTTAAGTACAGTTGAGTCAATTCCGACCCATAGTGAGTGACCCTGCTGCATAGGGTTTCCAAAGAGCTGCTGGTGAGCTTGAACTGCCGATTTTATGGTTCATACCAACTTTGCAGTCCAGCACATTAACCCTACCACCACACCAGGATTCCTGCCAAATTATATAACATTATCCATGGGCCATACAAAATGATCAAATTTAAAAATAGCCTGCTATACATTGTCAAAAGCAGAGAATATCAGAAAGATGTTTACCTGTGCTTTATTCGATTGTGTGGATCTGGATCATGACACGCTATGGACAACATTGCAAAGTATGAGTATTCCGGAACACTTAATTGTGCTGATGAACCTGTACCTGGACCAAGAAGCAGTTGTTTTAACAGA
>NW_006408661.1:4999865-5001498 GCF_000296735.1 Chrysochloris asiatica
TAACAACAACAACATATATGGTCAAACAATTAACTCACCCGTAACTCTGGTAGCATGGCGCTCTGGGTTAATGTGCCAGATTTTAAAGCCGTTTGAACTGCAAGGTCGGTGGTTCAAGCTCACCAGCTGCTCCTGGAAAACCCTATACAGGGTCGCTATGGGTCAGAACTGACTCAACAGCACTTTACAACGACAACTCTGGTAGTATAGTGGTTACGAATCGGGCTGCTAACCTCAAAGTCAGCATTTCGAAACTGCCAGCTATTCCGCTGGAGAAAGATGAGGATTCCTGCTCCCATAAAGATTTACAGCCTCGGAAACCCTGTACAGGGTCACTATGAGTCAGAACCAACTCCACAGCACATAACAACAACAACCCTATACAGAGTCGCTATGGGTTGGAAGCGACTCAATAACACTTAACAACAACAATGCGATGGCTAAGGCGCTCTGGAAACGTAGTGATTATGAGTTGGGCTGCTAACCTCAAGGCCAGTAGTTCAAAACAACCAGCCTTTCCGCCAGAGAAAGTTGTGGCTTTCTGCTCTCATAAAGATTCACAGCCTCAGAAACCCTATGCAGTGTCGCTGTGACTCCCTGGCACACACACCACCAGTGTGATGGAATCCTGGTGTAGCTCTGTGGGCTGTGGGCTAGAAGGTCAGTTTGAACCACAAGGTTAGT
The DNA here is from genome assembly GCF_000296735.1 of Chrysochloris asiatica. Taxonomy (NCBI): domain Eukaryota; kingdom Metazoa; phylum Chordata; class Mammalia; order Afrosoricida; family Chrysochloridae; genus Chrysochloris; species Chrysochloris asiatica. The sequence goes on from NW_006408661.1 coordinate 5,000,550, forward strand.
GGTTCAGACTTAACAACAGCATTGGTGGCTGGCACTGTAGGTTAAGTACTGGACTTCAAGGTTATTTGAATCACAAGGTTGACAGTTCAAAATAACCAGCCCGTCTTTGGAAACTCTGTACAGGGTCACTGTACCGGAATCAACTCAGTGGTGCTTAATAACACACTAATGTGATGACTGGAACTGCAATTGCCTTGGCAACTCTATAGAGTTTTCCCTCTATAGAGGATATCATCTATAGAGGCTGGTGGATTTGAACTGCTGACTTGTGGTTAACAACTCCAGCCAAATGACTGAAAATATGAAAATAAAATGCATGGTACTCTAATGTCAGGATTGATCAGTTTTATCATGCTGCTATTTTTTTGAGAGCCATCTCAGAAGCAGGAATGAAGGGATCTCACTGCCATGAAGAAGAAATGTCAGAGGCAGAGCGTGCCCTTTGGAGTCTGACATTCCTGCACAGTAACCTCCTCAATCTGGGGAATACAGAGTTGTGTCACCACAGGAGAAACAGTCAGCAGCACCAAGAGCACTAGACAATATGACCGGCCAATGGGCCAGTAAAGCTGAGTGCCTTCAGGCAGGCAGGAGACTTGCTTACAGTGGGTGCCTCCAGGTCCTTAATTGGGGGAGCTAGGTTTGCTGACCCACACAACAATGCTGAGGGCCTTCAGCTAAGGTTTATGGAGTACCCTTTGGGCATTTATCAGCAATGCTAACAGGTACTGGGCAGAGACTAAAAAGAGGCACTCCAGAAGAACAGTATCCTGAGCCATTTCTGATCCCGAATTGTAACCTGTTGTTGTTAGGTTCCATTGAGTCAATACTGAATCAGCGACCTTATGCACAGCAGAATGAAACACTGCCCGGTCCTGAGCCAACCTCACTATGGTTGCCACGCTTGAGCCCATTGATGCTGCCACTTGGCCAATCCATCTTGCTGGGG
>NW_006408661.1:5002868-5017465 GCF_000296735.1 Chrysochloris asiatica
TGTGGTCATTGCAGTGAATTGTTGAAGTAGCAAGGAGTGCAGCCATGGTGGGGGTGGTTGTTGATGTCAGAGTTGGTAAAGAAGGTTGGAGAGTGAAGGCTTGTCATAGGAATCAGTCTTGAGCTGATACTGAGTTTGTTTCTCCTTTCATCTTGTGCAGTCAGGACATCAACCACCATCCCCATGCCATTTAGAGCATCATTTGTTTTAGGTGAATTCATTCTATCAGTAAACTTGAATAAAATTAGCTCAGTCCCATTGGATCCCAATTTTTAATGCTGAAGAATGGAACCAGAAGATGTACAAGTTATCTCCCACTGTCAAAAGTTCACTTTATGCCACTTACACTCCAATAAATATTTACAGCCCCAGAAACTATGCCAGGTTGCTATGAGTTGGGACTGACTCTGTGGTATACAGCCACCACCACTTGTTGTTAAGTGCTATTGAGTAGGTTCCGACTCATAGCAACCCTGCATGGGGCTGATGAGTTTGAACCACTCACCTTGCAGTCCAGTGCATTAACCTGCAGTGCCACACCAGGATTATGCTGCTGTTAAAAGGTAGTATGCACACTTGGAGTAGTAACACCAGCTCCTAATCAGGGAACAACACTTAGCATCAAGCCGCCATAGCTTTTAAGTGTCTGAACCCTATGTGTTAGTCTGATTTTAGGTTTTATGTGTGATTTGGCCGCTTTGGTTGGTTATTTAAGGGGTCTGGGAATGTTCAAAACTTTTCCATGTAAATTAATGGTAATTGCTCTTGGCTTTAACACATTTTCAGCTTAAAGTTTTCATAGCAGCATTCTACTGTCAGATTTGTTGTTAAGTGCCTTTGGGTTGGTTCCAACTCAAAGCAACACTGCATAGAGTTTAACTGGAGATTTTAGATCTTTGCGGGAACAGAGAGCTCCATTGTTCTCTCTCAGAGTGGCTGAGAGACTGGAACCAGAGACCTTATTCACACAGCCCAGTGTTTATCTTAGGGAGCCACATCCCTCCCCCTACTTTCAGATAGGAGAGACAAATTTGTAATCACGTAGAGTTAACGCTAGGGGGTAGCAATAAGCTATTTTGCATTCAGGCATATTGCTTAATTTCATCCTTGTGCATGTCTTTTTTTTTCTTTTAGTAGACAGACTCATAACCTTTTTTGTGAATCTCTGTATATTGGCTCAAACTGTTGTTTTCACTTGTAGAAATTTTGGTGGTAACAGAAAAATAAGCAAAATAATAATTATCTGCTGCAGGTTAATGTGCTGGATCACAAGTTTGGGGGTTCAAACTCAACAACCGCTCCTCAGAAACCCTAAACAGGGTTGCTGTGAGTCAGAACTAACTCAAAGGCACATAACAACAATATAACTACTTTGGTAGTTGGTTTGTTAGTTATATGCCTTGGAGTTGTTTCCAACTCACAGCGACCCTGTATAGGGTTTCTGAGGCTGTAAATCTTTATGGGAGCAGAAAACCTCATCTTTCTCCCATGGAACTTCTGGTAGTTTCAAACTGCTGTGAGATTAGCACCCTGGCTTATAACCACTATGCTACCAGAGCTCCTTTACATATGTTAATTCACTTATTTTTCACAACCTATGAGTCGGAACCAACTACACGGCACATAACAACATGAGGTAAGTGCTATATCTTTATTTTTTAAAGATAAGGAAACTGAGGCTGAGATATATTAAGCTTGTCCAGATACATATGTATGTATCTATCAATATTCAGGAGTCATGTTGTGGGGCTGTGGGTTAATGTGCTGGACTGCAAAGTCGGTTTGAACTGAAAGATTGGTAGTTCAAGTTCACCAATCGTTCCTCAGAAACTCTATACAGGATCCCTATGGGTCGGAACTGACTCGACAGCACTTAACAACATAGATATATAGCAAGTGACAGTTGTGGTTTGAACCTGAATCATTTAGCATATATGCATTGTATTATTGATGATGAGGTAAGTCAAAAAGTATTGTTACTAGGATTCATGTATGCATGGGTTTACTTAAAACAGATGTTTTTAAACATGTCTTTGTGATCTTTGGGTGGCTGCATGCATTCGTTTGAGTATCGTCAAAGGAATGAAATACTGAAAACCATCTGTAAAGGTCAGCTAGCTTAAGGAGCTGATCTTTCCATCAGTATTTTTGAGCAGGATAAAAGATAATGAAGATGATTTAATGAACAAATCATAACGAGGGACACAGCTCAGATTTACCCATACCATCCAGAGAACAAGGTCCAATCAAATGGTACCTTCTGAAGGGTTCTATTTAAGTCAAAGAGGTGGCTCTGAAGGTTATGGCAGCTGTTTTGGGTGACACAAAAGGGATAATCTTGATAGATATTCTCAAAGGACATAGGACAATCATGGGATCTTATTAGACGTTTTAAGAAAATTGAAAGCTGCATTGCTGAAAAACTGGTCAAGAAAATTGAGTTGATGTTTTTTCATCACGACAATGCACATACTTATTCTTTGAGATAGCAAGCAAGAGCTGTTCTAGGACAATCTTTTTTTTTTTTGAAACCTGACAGCCTTGATCATGCCCTTTTTCTAAAACTCGAACATTTCAAAGGAACGTGATTTGAGTCTCAAGGACACCCAAACTACTGTTGTGACATGGTATAAATTAAACAGCACAGAAGGGTTAAAGAGATGGAAACGGCACCTTCAGAATTGTATACAGACCTAGATGAAGGATATGTCAAGAAACAATACCTTTATGACTTGCTATTTTAGTTTTATAAAGGTTTCTATGATTTTGTAATAGTATTTATTACTTACAGTAAATCTTTACTCATCTCATATTTTCTTAAGGCTAGATTCCTAGAACTGTTGAGTCAAATTTTTTTTTTTTTAATATTTAGATATGTTTACGCTCGAGAAAGGGTATGTACCTATGTCTACCTATGTCATGTCATTTACACTGTTATTTAGTCTAATCTGTCCCACTTTGGTAGGCGAAAAAGGTCATGACATTATTTTACTTAGAAGTTTTTAATGATATTTTTTTGCTTTAATATATTTTTTATTAGCTATTTGTGTTCCATTTAGAACTGCCTATTTATTACATTAAAGTGCATGTAAAGATTAGTCCCATAGGGAGACCTTTACAGAACTGGGGGATAAAGAAACAACCACAAAAACATTATGAAAAAGAATCTCTTGACATTTTAATATTTCTAACATATTTTGGAGGCCTGGTGTAGCACTATAGGATAAGCACTGAACTACTTAACCTCAAGGGTAGCAGTTCAAACCCACCAGCTGATCATTCAGAAACCCTGTACAGGGTTACTATGAGTCAGAATTGACTTAGCATTACTTAGCAATAACAACAGCGTATCTCTAGTATCATCAGTACATAAAGTAGATGTAGATTAAGTTGGGTCAAGTCATTTAAATTGCATTCTCTTTAGATGTTTCTGTGTAATTGTTTGTTTGTTTGTTTTCCCCTTTTACAGTTGACATCCTGCTGAAAGCTGTGGGAGACACCCCTATTATGAAAACAAAGAAGTGGGCTGTAGAGAGAACCCGAACCATCCAAGGACTCATTGACTTCATCAAAAAGTTCCTTAAACTTGTGGCCTCAGAACAGTTGGTATGAGATCCGTATTGATCATACCCCTACCAAAAATGTGCAATAGTTCCTAACTTGTTGGGCAGCAAAGACTTCTTGTAGGTGCCATCAAGGCGATTCTGACTCATGCCAGCCCTATGCACAACAGAACGAGAGTCTTTTCCTTCCTGGCTTCTAAGGCTTTCTTCTGGCAGTCCATGGTACTTTTAGTATTCTTTAGCACCGTAAGTCAGATGCATCAATAATTCTTCAGTCTTCTTATTCATTGGACAACTTGTATATGACATTATTAAAAATAACCATGGCTTGGGTCAGGCACACATTAGTCCTCAATCTGACATCTTTGCTCTTGAACACTAAGAGGTCTTTTGCAACAAATTTGCCTAAAGCATCATTTGTTTCATGGACTGCTGCATCCAGGAGTGTTGGTTGTGGGTATATAGAACTATCAGTATAGAAAGGATTATTTTCATGTATTCCATAATTAAGGACAAACTATTGACAATGTGTGAGTTTTGGTGTGGCGCTGTGGGCTAATGTGTCAGACTGCAAAGTCATTTGAACTGTAAGGTTGGTGGTGCAAGCTCACCAGCTACTCTATGGAAATTCTGTATAGGGTTGCTATGGGTTGGAATCAACTCGACAGCACTTAACCACAGTGACACCATGCAGGAGCTCGAGGAATTTTGTTTCCATGAGCCCCTCCTGAGTAGTGTGCTAGAGAAAGCTGATGGTTGTTGGTAGGTACCCTCGAGTCGGTTCTGACTCCCAGCGACCCTATGCACAACAGAACAAAACACTGTCCAGTCCTGGGCCATCTTCACAGTTGTTACGTATGAGCCCAATGTAGCCACTGTTTCAAGCCACGGCATTGAAGATCTGACTCTTATTTTATCAAACATGATATCCTTCTCAGGAACGGATTCCTCCTAATAGCATGTCCAAAGTACTTGACAAAGAATCTTACCATCCTCGCTTTTAAGGAACGTTCTGTCTATGCTTCTTCCAAGACAAATTTGTTTGTTCTTTTGACATTCCATGGTACTTTTCAATATTCTTCACCAATACCAACCAGAATTCAAATGCATTGATTTTCTCTGGTCTTCCAGAGATGCATATTAGGGTATTAAAAATAGCATGGCTTGCTTGGGTCAGGCGTATTGGTGTTGCCACTTGGGATATGCACTGCCTCAAACTAGTACCCTTGCTCTTTACCAGTTTAAAGAGGTCTTTTGCAACAGATTTGCCCAATACAATACTCATTTGATTTCCTGACTGTTGGCTGGATGGACTCTGTGGATCCAAGTAAAATGAAATCCTTGTTGATGTCAGTCGTGTGTGCACTTACAATGTTGTCTATTAGTCCATTTGTGAGGATTTTTGTTTTCTTTATGTTGAGGTGTAATCCATACTGAAGAAGGTAGTTTTTGATCTTCATCAGTAAGTGCTTCAAGTTCTTTTTACCTTCAGCACATAAGCAAGGTTGTATCGTCTATATACCTGATGACAAAATCTTCATATAGTCTAGTTTCTCACATTATTTGCTCGGCATACAGATTGAATAAATTGATTGATTTTAAACCACATAGTATCCCCTTCTTCTGTTGGAATGGCTGTCTCTTAGTCTGTGTACAGGTTCCACGTGGGCACAATGAAATGTTCTGGAATTCCCATTCTTCACAGTGGTGGTGCACATTTTTTATGATCTACACAGCCAAATGCATGTGCATATTCATTAAAAAGCAAGTGAACATCTTTCTGGTATTCTCTGTTTACAGCTAAGATCCATCTGACATCAGCAATGGTATTCCTCATTCCACTTCCTCTTCTGAATCTGGCTAGAATTTCTGGCAGTTTCTTGTTGACATATTGCTGCTTTATCCTCAGCAAAACTTTGCTTCCATGTGATGTTAATGATATCTGATAATTTCTGCATTCTGTTCTTTTCTTTGGAATGAGCATCTGCATGAATCTCCTCTAGTCAGTTGGCCTTGAATTTCCTGACATGGACATGAGTGCTTCCAGTGTTGAATCCTTTTGTGAACACATCTCAATTAGTATCCCATTAATTATTGTGACCTTGTTTTTAATGACATTTTGCTTCATGGCATATGCCCTTGATGTCATTTCACAATTCATTTGGTAAAACATCTTTGGCTTTTGTGGTTGGTGTGTAATTTTGTGAAATAGTCGTTAACTGATCTTCCTTGCAGTCCTGTTATACTTCAGGATAGCTCTTTAACTGTGCTATTTAATAGTGAATGTGACACTGTTCCTCTTCAATTTGTTATTTCTGGGATAGTAGGACATACTATTGTCCAATTCAAAATGGCCAATACTAATCTGTTTTCAGCTCATTAAAGCCTAGGATGTCAAACTTTAAGCTTTGTTGTTTTAAGTGTTGTCCATTCAGTTCCAACTAATAGCAACCCTGTTTAGGGTTTCCGAGGAGCAGCTGGTGAGCTTGAACCACCAACCTTGCGGTTCAAACCGACTTTGCAGTCCAGTGCATTAATGCGCAGCGCCACACCAAGACTCCCAACTTCAAACTTTAGAATGGCAAAAGTCACTGGAGAGACATCAAAATGAGAACTAGTGACTTAAAAGTAATTTATTTAAAACAAATATAAAATTTTTCTCTTCCTAAGTTTTAGCATTTAGCAAAAAACTGCATTTGCTCCCATGATTCATTTCATAAGCCTGTGATAACTAAGTATATCTGCTGTAACCAGTGACAGATAACAATTTGGGTCATTTCATTGTTTCATCAGAGGGAATGATGATGATTCCATATATTTTTAGAGTTTGATAGTATACAAACTCATTTACTTGTTTAAGTTTCATTTGCTAACTGTTTGGCATTGTGATGTGGTGCTGTAGGATAAGTACGCACCCACAAGGTCAGTTTAAACCACAAAGTTGGTGGTTCAAACTCACCAGCCACTCCTCGGAAATCCTATACAGGGTTGCTATGAGTCAGAACTGACTCGATGGCATGTAACAACAACAACAATTACACAGTCACATCTAGTTTCTGTAATTCTGTATTCTGTTCCATTTACTGTCCCCCTCAGCATTCACTTCATTAAGCTTTGTCTCCTTTGCCTACAAAGCCCTGCCTGATCACTTCTTTCTTTGTCTGGTTTAAATCCTGCTTATTCCTCAAATCTTGGTTCTGGCATCTCTTCTAGAAATGCTTTCCAAACTTGTTTGTTAGACTACACTAATTTCATATCTCTCTAAGCCGTGTATCTCATTAGAAGCACTTTCCTTGTATTAATCTTTATAGTCCCATGCTTTGTACACTTCTCAGAGCAAAATACTCAGTGAATCTTTGCTGAATTAAACTAAGTTCTCATCCAAAGCCCTTTCCATAATTTAATATGTATTCCAAAAGGAGGGGGGTAATTAATTCATATAAAAGTATTGGAACAATGTCTGGCACATCTTTAAAATTTTTTTGAATTTTTTATATGTTTAGAAACTTAGTTTTAACCTTGAACTATTTAAAAATAATATAACAGTGTCTGTTGCTGTACAAACTAAGCTATTTGAAATGTTGAACAATGGATCCCTTAAAGATCAAGGTTTGACATTGGGTTTAAATTATACTGCCCTTTTTGTTTGCTTCATTTGGCTGCAGGTGACTATAGTAGTGAAATCCTGAAGTTATACAATGTATTTAAGAATTTTCAAAGGTCAGAAAGGTCGAAAACAACCATTTGCTTTACATTTACCCAAGATAAATGTACAGATTACATATATAAATAATTCTTGAATTTTGGCTCTGAAAGTTTGTTAGCAGAAATTCTGTCCTTAATTATGGGTGAATGGAACAATTAAAATGTTTAATCATGTAATGGCTTGAATAATCCTTCAAAAGATATTTAAAGAAAAAAATTTTACATTTCCCAGTTATAGAATGTTGGGAACCACTGTCTTAGGAATAAAAGTTCTGTTGTTTTTGTTCCTTTTGAGGAAAGAAGTGATTTTCAAAAAGATATCATTGTTTTGGAAAGTTTTTGGTACTTTTGAAGACAAAGAATTTGAAGCAACTAGCTGATTGGAACCCAGAAAAAAATAGTTTAATTAGGGTGCCATTAGAAATTAATCTCCCTCATCTTTTTGCCTTTCTTACAGTTTATTTATGTGAACCAGTCCTTTGCTCCTTCCCCAGACCAAGAAGTTGGAACACTCTATGAGGTAGAACTAATTACTGCCTCTTTTTCTTAATAAGAGTATACACACCTGTGTGTAGTCTGATTATTAATTTACGTGTTTAAGAGATGCGTGTTGTTTATTGTCTAAAGAGGAAAACAAAATGACTATTTTTCAAACATAAATGTAGTAGGATCTCAGTATATTGCACACAGAATGAATAATCAAAGAATGCATAGTGCAAACAAAAGATGACTGAAATATACTCAAAGTAAGGTCTCCTTTACGTACAATTAGTTATCCAGATATACCGCAAAGGACTTGAAAAGGAGATTACATAAAGCCACCACTATTCATCATGGATGGAGATGTAGAGACAACAGGACAAGTGAAATATGTAAGCTTATCCATGCTTCATAATTAGAGGGCAGGTTTTGCTGCACATTTGTGGTTATTGATACGTGTCAGTGACAGGCATCTGTTGAAAGAAATAGTCTTCGAATGTAATTTGCATGTGTACAAATATTTATGATACATATCATTCTTGTTTCTTTCATCTAAGAATAAGAAATTGAGTTTAATTTATTGCCATTTTTTGTTTGTTTGTTTTCTTTCTCCTGGTAGTGCTTTGGCAGTGATGGTAAACTGGTCCTACATTACTGCAAATCCCAGGCTTGGGGATGAACCACAAAGAAAAACAATTTATGACATAAATTAATCCACACAAAAGGAAAAGTTCTGAAAAGCTTTGGTGCTTATGGCAAGAGATTTTAAGAATAATGATCTACTATCAGCATGTATCTACTGTGACCAATGTTTATGCATAAGAAATCATTCAGAGTGGACTCTCCAAAGTGCATCTTGTATTAATATGTGCATCATTATAAAAGATTAGAGTACACACATTGCTACTATAGTCAATAATCTAGATCTGTCTCCAAGGTATTAAAAATGCAAATAAAGCTGCTTTATAACTGGTTCTTAAAATGATGAAAACCGTTTACGTGTGGTATTAGCACTGTGTTGTGTTTCTGCTTTTCATTGTAAAAGTTTATTTACTGAAGATTTTTTTTTTTTTCTAACCTATTCAGGGATATTCAGTTTTGAGTATGGAATATGACTTTTTTTATATCTACTTTGTTGTTGTTAGGTGCCATCAAGTCGGTTCTGACTCATAGTGGCCCTATATAGGGTTTCCAAGCAGCAGTTGGTGGAAAGAGTAGTTTTACAAACTATGGACGAATGACTCTTAGAGGTCCTCTTAGCCCCATCTTGGTAATTAATTCTTGAATCCCATTGAATCCCAACATAATTGTCATTACTCTGTATTACTTGCGTGATTCTGGAAACATCATTTCATGCATTTTCCTTCAGAATATAACTGAAAAAACATCTTAAATTTTCTGTGTATTTCATGCCATGAAAAAAAGTACCATTTTACTAATGCTACAGGTAATTGCTTAAAGTGAGACTTAAACCTTCATTCTGAATTAATGTTTGTAAAGCAGCATTAAAAAACATCCCATTCAGTTGAATAAAAGATTGGCTCATAGACAATATCACCCAGGCATACTGTGCTCAGAAATGGAACCATAATAGAAATAATGAAAATGTTGACACATTGTAGAAATTGTAACTGGTATCAATGGACTATTAATATGTATAGAAATCAATTAATATGTATTGCTCTGTAAATTTTCACCAAAAACATATAGTTTTTAAATTCCAATAAATTGAATAGAACATCCAAACAGGACCCAAGATGTGTACTAGAAGTACAAGTATTTATTTTCAGAGGTAATAGTAAGAATATGATTTTATCAAAGATAACACTTCATCTCCCTTAAATTCCAGAAAGGATTTTATGGTTAATGACCTGTCATACATTAACATTAGGAGAAGATACAGAATAACCCAGTTGACAGTGGTGAAATCATTGTTCCATTTTCCATTCACAGCCCTAACATGTGAATTATTTAGTCTCCTTATACCAGTGTAATGAATTAAGCATCTACTAATTAGCACTAAAATATTACTGATTGAATTTTGCAAACAATAGAGTTGGCAAGAAGTCTCTGTGTGAGTGTGCTGAATGCTGGGAACACATGTATTATTTGGAGTCAGGTAAATTGGATATGGGATAAGTCTGTTTTCTAGCTTTGTGTACCTACAGTTTAGTGAAGGAACTGAATATTCATAAACATACATATTTTTTAATTAAAATGTTAACATTTATGTATTAGGTTTGTTTATAAAGGTTTTGCATGATAGAGTACTACCTCAGCTATCAAAAAACTTGATTGTAATATCAATTGTTTCTTAAATCTAAGTAAATTCTTGGTTTATTGAATCTAAATTTCACTAAATTTGTTTATCTTTTTTCTTCCTTAAACTTTTAGGCTATGATTTGTCATGCCATATCCAGCCACGTATACATCTGTGGTCCCTTAAGGTTATAATATTCTTTTGATTAAGTGCTTTAGAGTTGGTTTGACTCATAGCAATCCTGCATAGGATTTTGAACCACAGACCTTGTGGTTACAGTCCAGTGCTTTCTGAAACCCTATTCAGAGAATGGGATTTACCGATGTGATGAGTGCAACAGCTTCTCCAATGTGACATATCTTTTGTGTACAGAGCACTTGGCTGCCAGGCATGCTGGCATATATAACCTATATTACACATACCTTGATAATCATAAACACCTATGTCACTAGTTTATGTACTGTATTTTCAGTTATTAATAAACGTTTTCTGTATAGCAGTGTGTGCTTTGACTCAGGCATTAGAACCCAATCGTGTAAATTATACATCTCATGAATGTTGTGTTATCTGTTTAATTTTATATTGAAAGTATTACTGTAAGTATGTCATGGCTCCCAAATGCAGCAAAACCAGTACAAGTGATAACAGCAACAAAAGGCAAAGAAGCATCAATATGGAAATTAAGCTGATTAATACAAACGTAGATAATTAGTAAATGATATTGCTCAAAATTTAGCCATGTTTGCAAAATGTCCAAATCACATAACCTATTTTATAAAATGTAGCATGGGCATTTAGCACATAAATACACATAGATTTGTGCTACTTAACAGTATCTTTACATTATAATCTTTTGATCGTTACACAAAGAAAATCACATTAACTTTTATAACATTTATTTGGAAAGTGAATTGCATTAATAAATGACTTGAAATAAACTTGGATTGCATAAGAATGTTTATCTGTAGTTAGGATGTTGTTGTTGTGCTGCGGAGTCGGTTCCGACTCATAGCGACCCTGTACAGGGTTTCTGAGGCTGTAAATCTTTACGGTTAAGACTGGATATTTACTTGGATCTGTAGTTTTCTAGAAGTTTAAATGCTAAAGGGGCCTTGCATAGCATCCTCTCTAATCAAATTAAGAAACTGAAAGAAATGTGAGATAGGCCTCAGTTTATATGCTGTTAGTTGCTATGAGCCTTAAGAAGTGAACTATCAGATCTTTGTTCCTAAGTGACCTTGGGATTTGAATTGCTCACCTTTAGGTTAGTAGCCAAGCACTTAACCCTTTAAACCACCCAGTGTCTCTTGTCTTGCCTTGGTCAAGAGACTACCACTATCTTTACTACCATTATCTTTCAACTTAAATTGTAGTAGCTACCTATTTGACTTCTCTGTCTATTCTTGTCTCCCAATCATCAATCAAGGGGGCTTCAAAAAGTTTATTGAAAACCATTGGAAAGATAATGAAATTTCCTCACACTTTTTTTGAAGCCCTTTTGTATTAACAGCAGCTAGAATGATTCATTTAAAACCAGATCATGTGTCTTCTGGACAAAATTCTCCAGTAACTTCTCAGTAAAAGGTGCCATCTTTACATTGGCCTACAGAGACCTCTGATCTGTAGCTCCCCATATCCTCCACACCCTGTCACCCACATGCATGGTGTATTTGTCAGTAAGTTTTTTCTCATATGAAGGAACACATGTATTATTTGGGCTTCTGTTTGCCTGGGAATTTTAACCAGATAATCTACATGATTAACTTCCTTCAGTCTCTGCTCAACTATCACTTCTTCAAGGTTTGTGTCCCCATAAACTCTCCAAGATAAAAAAAACTTACGTTTCTGTCCTCATTCCCTTTATTTTTGTCCATTGCATTGTGCATATGGTGTTCATTTTTCTTGTATGCAGTACTGATGGGTGTTTCCTCCATTAGAAGGTAAGCCCTATGGTACTCTACCGCCTAGAGCATTGGCTTGGTTCATGTTTACTGCTGTCAAGTCAATTCTGGTTTAGAGCAACACTATATGGTTTCCCTGGATTGGCTAGCGGATTTGAACTGCTGACTTTGCATCTTTTCCACAGAGACTGAAAATGTTGGGATTTGAATTCATAGCCCCAGCTTCCCTGAACAAAAACTAGCAATTGAATTGCCCTTGCCAATTAAGCAGTGTTTTTCCCAACTTCACCATTCATGTATGCACTCGTTCCTTGAGCACCTAGCCTGTACTGTGTGCTGGGCATTGATTGAAAGCAATATACAAGTAAACATTGTTAAGTGCCATTGAGTCAGTTCTCACTCACAGTGACCCTATATAGGGTTTCCTAGGAGCAGCTAGTGAGCTTGAACCACCGACCTTGCAGTTCAAGCCGACTACAGTCCAGCACATTAACCCACAGTGCCATACCAGGTTAAATACTGTTAAATGCCCTGGAGTGGGTTTTGACTCAGTGACCCTGAATAGGGTTTTCAGGGAGTGTTGGTGGATTTGAAGCGCCACTTTGCCCATCAAATTGACCTTGCAGTCCAGTGCACCACACCAAAATGTCAAGTCAGTTCCAATTCCTAGCAACCCTATGAACAATGGAGCGAATCACTGCCTGGTCCTCTGCCATCCTCACAATTGATACATTTGAGCCCGTTGTTGCTGCCATTGTGTTAATCCATCTCATTGGGAGTCTTCCTATTTGTCGTTGGGCCTTTACCAAGCACGGTATTTTTCTAGACTTTTGTCTGTCCTGATTTAACCAAAATATGTGAGAAGTCTCACCACCCTCACTTCAATGAGCATTCTGGCTGCATTTCCAATACAGATATGTATTTCTGGAAGTACACCATAATTCAAATGAATTGATTCTTATAGTCTTCCTTATTAGCCAGCTTTTGCATGCATATGAGGTTATTGACAATACCATGGCTTGAGTCAGGCACACCTTAGTCCTCAAGCTGACGTCTTTGTTCTTCAACACTTTAAAGAGGTCCTTTGCAGCAGATTTTCCTTAATGCAATATGTCCTGTGATTTCTTCACTGCTGTTTCCCATGAGTGTTAATTGTGAAGACAAGTAAAATGAAAAGTGTGTAAGCTGTCCTTAATGTGTTCACTATCTTGATGCTATAAGGAAGGTAATAATTCCTCTATTTCTTTTGAAGGAGGAAAGCAGTTGAGCTGAACTTGAGGTAGGATTTGAATATTATGAGATGACCACGTAGAGCCTTGTTAGGTACAATCAAGTTGGCTTTTGCTCAGAGTCAATGTACAACAGAACGAAACACTGCCCGGTCTTGCACCATTCCTTCTAGGCAGAAGGAAAAGCTTAAGCAAAAGAGTGGATTTTTAAAGCACAAGAAATATTGGCCATTTCAGTTTAACTGAAGGATATATTTGTAAATAGTAAAGAGTGAAAGATCAGAAAGGTAGTTGAGAGTCAAAATGTGGAGAACTTTAAATGCTAGACTGACAGACCTATTATGCAGACAAGCCTGAGTCACTGACAGATTCTGACCAAGAGATATCATCAGTTCTATGCTCTAACAGCTCTGAATAATGGATTCGCATGGGGGAATGCTGAAACCAAAAGGTCTAGTTTGGGAGCCCAGACCAGTAAACCATTCAAAATAGAGGTTTGAACAAATGGTATAGCAATAGCAATAGAAAGGTGAGAAAACAAGAGCTCATGGAGGTTCAACACTTGGTCATTGGTTAAAAACGCAGGGGGGAAGTGAAGAAGAGTAGGCATTGCTGCATATGAGATATGCATATGAGGTACTCATTGAGCCTGAGTGATTTGTTTCTGAAATAGAACCTCCAGAAGTAGCAAAGCATGTTCAAAAGAAGTTTTTAAAATTTTGAAGGATTATTAACCTCCCAATATGTTGGAATCCAATCCCAGTGATAGTTAATGTTTTGTGTCAACTTAGCTGGTCCAGTATTTTCAGCAATTTGACAGTTAAGATGTAATCCTCCATGTAGGAGTCCTAGTGTGGCACTGAAGGATAAACTCTGGACTGCTACCGATAAGATTAGTGGTTCAAACCTACCAGCTGCCTCTTGGAAATGTTACACAAGGCGGCTGTGAGTTGGAGCCAATTCAACAGCACTCAACAACAGTCGCCCATGATGGGACCTAATAAAATCTAATTACCTTCCCCCCTTCCCATGTGATCAGCTTTGGTCTGATGTAATAACACTATGTGCTGTAAATCCTCATTTCGATGATGTCAAAACAGTTGTAAAGCCAGATTCAAAAGAGGATATGGGATGAAGGATATCATTGCTGACATCAGACAGTGACAGTAACAATGGGCTCAACATAACAATTGTGAAGGTGGTGCAGGACAGGGCAGTGTCATTGTGTGTTACATAAGATCGCTATGAGTAGGAACTCCAGAGCACCTAACAACGTGATGTCAATAAGGCTTAAATTAGGTCCTATCTTAAGTCAATCTCTTTTGAGCTGTAAAAGATATTAAACAAGGAAGCAGGGACCTTAAGATAAGACTTCTTGTTAAGTGCTACCCATTGCATTATGAATACAGAATTTGTCCATTGCCCTTTTCTATAAAGTATTAATCAATTAATATGGTCT
>NW_006408661.1:5019500-5020250 GCF_000296735.1 Chrysochloris asiatica
ACTAACTCGATGGCACCTAACAACAAGAGAAGCTGAGACAGGTATCTCCTGCAGAGCCAACAAATAGCCCTCCCCTAGACCAGTGCCCTGAATTCAGACTTGTAGCCTCTAAACTGGGAAAATGAATTTCTGCTTGCTAAAGCCACCTATTTGTGGTATTTCTGTTACAGCAGCATTAAGAAACATTATATGCAGCATTGAATGCAGACAAGCTGACTTAAGCTTGCATTTGGTTAATTTTTGTTGTTCACATCACATAATAAGGCCCAGAAGAAAACACTGACATGAATAAACAATAATTTTGAGTAAACAATAAAAAATGTATGTTATTCTTTACAAAAATAATTAATCATCCCTCAATGTTCTGGAAGGAGCCCTGGTGGTATAAAGTATTACTTGTTGGACTGCTAACTGCACGGTCACCAGTTAAAATGCATTAACTGCTCCTCAGGAGAAAGATGAGGCTTTCTGCTCTCATAAAGATTTACAGCCTCAGAAACCCTATACAGGGCCGCTATGGGTATGAACAGACTCCACAGTACATGACCACCACCTGTCCTGGTATCATAGTGGGTTATGTGTTGGGCTGCCAACCACTAGGTTAGTGATTCACACCTGCTATCCAGTTTGGATTCAGAAGAGGCCGTGGAATGACAGATATCATTGCTGATGTCAGATGGATCTTGGCTGAAAGCAGAGAATATCAGAAGGATGTTTACCTGTGCTTTATTGACTACGCAAAGGCTTTCG
>NW_006408661.1:5021545-5027697 GCF_000296735.1 Chrysochloris asiatica
CTCTGCCCGAGAGAGAAGGCAGGAGGCAGAAGGGAAGAGAGGAAGAAGAAGAGGAAGTCAATGGGAAGGGAGGAGACTTATATAGGTTCAACAGGAAGGGAGTGGTCATTGCTGGGGTGATTTAGCTCTGGCCTATCAAAAGCCATGTTGCCCTTTAAACTATGCGCCTTGTAGCTTAGGGCGGGGAAACAGACAAAATGGAGTTGGAGGGAGGGGAGAGGGAAGAACAGGAAGGTATTGTAACATTGTAAGATTTCCCCTTCTTTGGTTAAATAAGAAAAATGAATGGCCGTCTCTATGATCCATGCCCTTGGGAGAAGGGACGAAGGTCATTTTTCTGTAGCTACTTCCTGCTGGCATTGGGGCAACGAGGCTGTCTTTGGTCTTTGGACTTGGACCTCCGTCAGCGATGGCTTTGTCATTGTTGGCGGTGTTGTCAGTATCCATTGGGCTCTTCAATGGGATACCAAGAAGCGATGGAACCAAGTCAGCAGCTGGACTGGGCTTAGGCCCGCAGTTCTAGGTCTTCGGAACCTGCGATCTAACAAAACGAAGAACACAAGGGGCAACTGCCAGTAAAGTAACTAATAGTGGGGTTAGAAAGGAAAGCAGGGAATTTAATAGTGGATTATGGAACCAACTAGCAAAACCTCCATCAATGGAATATGCTTGCAGTTCCAGTAGCTATGCCCGCCCCAATACCTAGCGTAGGTATTGGGGTAGGATTGCTACTAGGATTGCCCTCTTTTTCCGAAGCGATGCTTGGCATTATAGTTAGGAGGGGATGATGGTTTGAGTCCTCCAGCAGGGCTGTGGAAGGGCTTATCCCTTGAGACGTGGAACCAGCTTGTGTGACCCTCTAACTTAACTGCTGTAGGGGTGGTTAAAATTACTTTATGTGGACCAATCCACTTGGGTTTCAAGGGTTCTTTTGGTAGGCTCGGAGGGGCAATTAGGACCATGTCTCCTGATTGGTAGAAGCAAGGTAATGCAGGAAAAGATGAGGGTAAAAGTGAGTCCGCATGTTGTCATAATAAAGTTCTTAAGTAATTTAAACAGCTTACTACTAAAAGAGATGGTGGAAGAGCAGATGCTTCGGGGTTTAGTCCCGGAGGTAGGAAAGGGCATCCATACATTAGTTCAAAAGGAGAAATTTGGAGAGGTGCTTTAGGCAAAGATCTGAGGCGTAACAAGGCTAATGGGAGAAGCGAGACCCAGTCAGCATGAAGTTCTAGGGTTAACTTAGTAAGGACAGCTTTGATTGACCTGTTGGTTCGCTCCACCTTCCCTGATGATTGAGGGTGAAAGGGGATGTGGAGGTGCCAAGAAATTCCCAATAATTTATCCAGTCCTTGAGTTATGTGGGAAGTGAATTCGGGGCCATTGTCCAACTGGAGAAAGTAGGGAGCTCAAAGCGGGGAATAATTTCCTAGAAAAGGAAAGCAGAGACTGTGGAGGCTCGCTTGTCTGTGGTAGGAAAAGCTTCAACCCACCCAGAAAAGGTGTCAACTAGAAGTAAAAAATATTTGTGCCTTTTAACTTTGGGCATGTGGGTGAAGTCTATTTGCCAATCCAGGCCGGGGAGCAGACCCCTGGCTTGGTGTGTAGGGAAAGGGGTGGGTTTAAAAGATGGATTTGTCTTTTGGCAAATTTCACAGGTGGAGGAAAGATGTTGTAAAAATTGCTTAAGGCATATTTGGAATCTATATGAACCATGAGTCTTTTTTCTGAAGCTAAGGTAAAGGCCCGTGTGAGGGCGATCAGCATTGCTTGTTGATTAGTTGTTTGAGGAGGGAGGGAGCCCTGGTCAATGACTTCACTTTCAGATACAATGGCATAGTCTGCCCGCTTGATTTTATCTTGGGAGAAAGAACTACCATCAGTATACCAAACTAGGTTGGGGGAGGAAAGAGGTCCTTCCTGGATGTGTGAGTCATGTGACAAGAAGACTTCTAATGCTTCTAAGCAATTGTGAATCGGTTCCTGGTCTGCCACAGGGAGTAGGGTGGAAGGATTAAGGACTGGGCATAACTGGAAGGTTAATGAGGGATCATGGAGGAGTGAGGTTTGAAGCGAAAGAATCCTGCAAGGGGGTAAATCCTGTAGGTTTTATAGTTTAACAAATCATCAATAGCATGATGGGATAAGACAATAGTTGGGGCTCCAAAAGTTATTTTTTTTTTGATTCTTGGATTAAAAGGGAGGCTGCAGCTAAGCTCCGCAAGCAAGATTCCCATCCTCGGATGGTAGGATCCAGTTTTTTTAAATAAATAAGCTACTGGAGCAAATGTAGGGCCTAATTGGTGGCCTAAAATTCCTAGTGAAAACCCTTTATTTTCAGACACATAAACATAAAAGGGACAGGTGAGATCAAGTAAATGCAGGGCTGGGGCTTCTAGCAGTTGGCACTTGAGCTGTAAAAATGGGGTAGCAATAGGAGGGTCTAAAGGTTCATGGGGATTGCCTTTTGAGGCATCATAAAGGGGTGCTGCTAAAAGGGAATAATTCTGGGTGCAAGGGGATAGAATAAAAAGGCATCTTTTAAATCAAGGACTGAGAAATGTGTGGTGCTAGAAAGAATGGAAGATTGGGGACTACTGGATGAATTAAGACTACATCTGCATTAATAGGCCGAAGGTCTTGAACTAGGCGGTAGGCCCCATTGGGTTTTTTTACTGCCAGGATGGGGGTATTGTGACACCAATGAAAGGTAAAAAACAACCCGGCGCCACTCATCAACCACACCTCACACCAAATGGCCCATCTAGAAGGGAAAGGGAAGAACCTGAAGGTATTGTAACATTGTAACACTTTCATTTTTGCCTATTTGGAAGAGCAGGATTTAATTCACACCAATGTACCTTAAAGGAGCTCTGGTAGCACAGTAGTTACCATTTGGGCTGCTAACCTCAGGGTCAGCAATTCGAAACTACCAGCTGTTCCGCAGGAGAAAGATGAGGCTTTCTGCTTCCGTAAAGATTTGCAGCCTCGGAAACCCTGTACAGCATCTCTATGAGTCGGAACCGACTCCAGGGCACATCACAACAACAACAATGTACCTTAAGGTTAGCCCCCTCCATTTATCAATGGAGACTTGCATGTTGATATGATGCAGGAAGCTACCAATAGTATTGCAAGTACCAGCAGGGTCACTCGGAACTTCCGGCCTAAGATTAGGAAGAAAGTCCTGGTAATCTATCAGCCATTGCAAATCCTATGGTTCACAACAGTCTGGTCCAGTTGTGACTACTGTCACCATTGGATGGTAGCTAACAACATTATTAGAATCAGTTTAACCTGGACAGCAGGTGGCACAAGTAAATTATGGTTTCATTTTATAGAAGACTACACCTTTACTGGAGTCGTGGTGTAATGCTGTGGGTTAATGCGCCAGACTGCAAAGCCATTTGAACTGCCAGGTCAGTGGTTCAAGTTCACCAGTCGCTACTCAGAAACTCTATATAGGGTCGCTATGGATTGGAACCAACTCGATGGCACTTAACAACAAACCTTTAATAATCTCAAATCCAATTATTGCCTTGGTCATATATAATCTGAAAAAGAAGGAAACTATATTTAACATTTCTTTTATCCACTTCCCCCCCAATTTTGAACTATATTTAACTTGTATTCCCACAGCATGCCTCAGCTTTGCATATAGAACATACAAATGTGTTTCCTTGAATGAAAGAACCAGGAGATTTTTAAATAAAGAATTAGGAATGCTTGGCCTTTCAGCGTTTCACTAGTTTAAACTATACCCTAATCGCTTATGAAAACAACGTAGTTAGAGTTACAATTTTTTTTTTTTTAAAGGAAGATTTCTGATTTTCACCAGCCTGGGATACCTATGTATGGCTAGTTTCAATCGAGTGCAAAATATAGTCACTCTCCAGTTTGGAAGTGGAATCCGTCCCCAGTCTTTGCAGATTTCTCTGTTCCATTTGGAAGGAAGGGTCGTTTTCCTTCCCATTTCTCAGCCATCTTCTCCAAATCCTCTGTCTACGTTCCCAGCGTCGCGAACCACAGCACTGGAGGGAGGCACCCGGAGCCGGGTTGGAATGGGCGTCAAATGCGTCTTTTTAGGGTGGGGGAAGAGTGCGCGAAGCCCACCAAAAGCAAAACCCATCAGGAAAGAAGTGGACACCAGAGAAAGCTCAGAGGGCTCTGGAAACCGGGACTGCGTGCGGGGGCCTCGCCCTCATACTCTCCCCGCCTCCACGGCCTCTCTCTGATAGCTGCCAGCCTCTCTCCACCCCGGAGGCCGTTGGTACATTCCCACTGAATCTGAGAGCTTAAAAGGGGCTCAGGAGACTGAACTCTGCGGATTTGGTTTAGGCTTTCGTCTTTTGCTCATCCGTTAGCAAGTTCAGGTTGTCCCCCCCCCACTCCACCCCACCCCACCACGCTGCACTGAGGGGGTGGCGCTTGATATTTTGCAAAGGATACTTTACATTTGGTAACTGGAGCATTCGGGGGTTTTGTGTCTGTGCCTGTAATTGACGACAAAGGTCCCTCGCCAGTCTCTGCGACTCCGCGGAAGCTCAGCAGTGAGACGCGCGCGCCGCCAGCTCTGCTCGAGATGGAGCAGACCGAGGTGCTAAAGCCACGAACCCTGGCCGATCTGATCCGCATGTTATACCATCTGTTCTCCGGCGACGAGGTCAATGTGGAGGAGGTGCAGGCCGTCATGGAAGCCTACGAGAGCAACCCCGCCGATTGGGCTGAGTACGCCAAGTTCGACCAGTACAGGTGAGCGCGCTATAGCCCAGGATCTCTGAATGTCGGTCTCCAAGTCAAGCGACTCGCTTCTCGGAGTCAAAGGAGAGGGAAGGAGGAGCGAGGATGAGGGGCACAGACAGACGTGAGTGGTTGGTCCCGTGGGAGCCCAGCGCTCCACAACCCTGTCCGCACCCAACGCTGCAC
Organism: Chrysochloris asiatica; assembly: GCF_000296735.1. NCBI lineage: Eukaryota > Metazoa > Chordata > Mammalia > Afrosoricida > Chrysochloridae > Chrysochloris > Chrysochloris asiatica. Next base: position 5,026,472 of record NW_006408661.1, read on the forward strand.
CCCACAGTGCGGGTCGGCTGGCGCTGCGCGCTTTTGTCACCGCAGCCGTAGCGAGGGCGGAACGTGGATTCTACTGGCTGCAGGCGAGCACCCTCGGAAAGGCCACCGCGCGGCTGCGAGGTTTTCTTTTCTTTTCTTGCGTTTCCAAATAACCACTTCTGCTTCTGCTCCCATCCTCCGGAGCAGTGCCCTTGTCTCCGAAACAATCGCCTCCTTCCCATGTGCGGCTTAACACCGTGGGCCACTCGCAGGCACCGAGGTGTAGGGAGACCTCTGCGTCCCGACCATTCAGTCTTGGCCCAGGCGATCGCCCCAGGACCCTTTTGAAGAAAGGGAGGGCCCTCCCTGGAGACAGCTACATCACCCATCAGTGGAAGGAAAGTGAATGGTGGCGCACACAATTCCCGGATGCCAGGCACCTGGCAACAGCAATATTGGGTTGTCATCCGACACTTCAATTTCTGCTGTCTCCTCTCCAAATAAATTTAAGTGATCACTCCTTTACTCCACCCCAGACTGTGAATGTTTCGAACCTATTATCAGATTTCGCGAATTAATTTGCTAATGAAACACACCCGATCGCCTCTCTTTTCGCCCCCAAACAATTTGCTGTGTGTTGCCTCAGTTTTGCGGATCTGGAATGTAAAGTGAGGTCCGCGATTCCCAGATATGTTTACGTTAGGTACTTGGTAGTCTGGGTTCTTTGCAGCCCCTGCTTGGCTTGATGATTAAAATGAATCTCTCTATCAATCTTCTGAGGCCAAAAGTAACATCAAATCATTCTGAAGAATGAAAAATTGTGATTTTCCCAAGAGAGTAACCAGAGGTTGTCTTTTGGCTTGGTTGAGTTGAGGGGGCAGGGGAAAGATGGGGGCGGCGGAGGAGGATAACTAGAAGAGAGACATAAATTAACTTTGTTTTCCTTGAGAACAGTTTCTGTTAGTCACTATATGTTTGGCAAAGATTATTACAACTGAGTTTTAGGATTTAAAATTTCAAAAATGAAACCTTCTTAATATCCCATTTCCCATTTGCAAGAGACTTTAAGGATTTCTTTTGTTCCCATCAACTCAAGTCTTGGTAAGGTTGCTATCAATACATTGCTAACAATACAGCTACTGGAGAGTCTAGCTTTTGTTTAATTTTGCCTATATTAAACAACTTGCCATGGAATCAGTTTCACCACATGGTGACTCCATGTATGTCAGAGTAGAACTGTGCTCCAT
>NW_006408661.1:5028772-5042336 GCF_000296735.1 Chrysochloris asiatica
TAATTCATTTACCTCACAACAGCCCTCTGAGGGTAGGTACCGATCTTATGGCTATTTTATAGGTGAGAAGTGAAAAGCAATGAAGAGACTGGAAACTGCTTAAGGTCATACTTCTATCCAGGATTCAAACCCAGCAATATAGTTCCAGAACCTACACTCTACTACTAAACACTCTACAGACATACATTATTTTAATAATTGTCTCTGACTAGATTATTTTAAGGGCAGTGATGGTTCCTTAAGTGGTAGAATTCTCCTTCCATGTGAAAAACACAGATTTCATACCTAGACTTTAAGTGCAGCCACTAATCCTCTGTCATGGGAGGCTTGTGTGTTGCTATGATGCTGAACAGGTTTCAGTGGAGTTTCCAGACTGAAACAAATTCTAAAAGGGACAAACTCTGAGACAAACACCAGGAAAAAAGACCTGGTGATAGACTTCCAAAAATCAGCCAGTGAAAAACCAGTAGATCACAGTGGTCTAATCTCTCAGTGTGCATGAAGTCACATGACTTGGACACCAACTAGATAGCAGCTAACAACAGCCGTATTTTTGGCCAAGTGAAATCAATCAACTAGGGTAAACTGTAACCTTTCTTAATTTTTCAAACAAGGGCATATTTAAGGGCCTTGAATTAGCCTATGATCCCTGTTGGTGCAGTGATTAAGTGCTGTGTTGCTAACTGGAAGCTTAGCAGCACAGCTTGCGCTGTAAGGGGATGTGTCAGTCTGCTTCCATAAAGATTTACAGCCTTGCAAATTCTATGGGGCAGTTCTGCTTGCCCTGTAGTGTTGGTTTGAGTTGGAATCAACTCAAAGACAATGTTTTTTGTTTGGGTTGGATTAGTCTTTATTGATGAACTCTAAGACAACCAATTATATTGATTTTATCTATTCCAGAGGTATAATGAGACAAGGCTTATGGAAATGGCAAGTGTAGTTCTGGTGGACAGTTTGAGGGTGTAAGGAGAGAGAGAGATGGGAGAGTGTAATTCAATTTGATCATATTTTCTGTGTGTAATAGGTGCTCTGACACTGTGAATAATTCTGGTTTCTGACCTTGGGAGAGCCAATGTGAAGAAATGAGAGAGAATATGTTCCATTTGATATGACCCACATAGTATATTCTCAAGAAGAGCACCGTAAAGACCTAGAGGATGACACTAAGACTGGGGAAGAGAGAAGGAGGATCCTTTACAAGAACTGAGTTTACTGTGAGCAGGCTTTGAGCACGGGCCCTTGCTAAATCATAAAGGGATACAAAGTAAGAAAACTAGCAACCAAAAAGCACTGACTGAGCAACTTCAGCAGAGATAATGCTGCGCAAGCACCTGGCCCAGAGCCTAGGGCTCGGAGAGGGGAGAAAGGGACAAATAGCACAGAAGAAAGCAGATGACCATGTCAACAAACACCAAAAAATGGCAGTCTAAATGTATATCATTGATTATCAAAATTTGCTAATTAGATGGTGTCGATCATACCCATTGGGACTGTAAGACTTAAAAGTTAATTCTTCTGGTGATGTGTGTGTGTGTGTGTGTGTGTGTGTGTATAACCAATTACTGGTTTCTTGTAAGTTTAAAAAGTTATTTGCTTCCCTAATAGAGTTTTCTCTGTTATGGTTCTTCACTTAAGCCCCCATCCTATTACATTCTAAGTTCTTCTAAATGTGGTTTGTGTCTGGGCTATAATAAAACTTAAGGAAAATTTAGAATAGTTGCCTAATGAAACCTTGTTTGTCAAATTTAGGTTTACCTACCAGGTGAGGAGGCAGAAATAGCACCATTCGTGCCTAGAGCAGTAGAGCATCTTTTTTTTTTTTTTTTTTTTTTAATGTTTTGTGGATTATGTGATAGTTTACATGGGAGAACATTAGCTTTACATTCATCCTATCAGATGTCATTTCATTGCCATGGTTACAAGCCCCTCAGTTATGCCTTTTTGCAAATAATTTTCTGTGAGGAATTTTCTTTTCTTTTATTGGTTTGAGGCTATCACACTTGGAATCATGGAATTTCCTTTTGTCTTCTTCCTGCTATCTTTCTCATGCTGTTGGGTAAAACTGAGCAGCTACCTCAGGAAATGAAGTGATTAAAATCTACAAGCTTATAAAATGAGCTATGGGGGACAAAAGTGTTCTTATTTGTGCTACATTTCGAATTAGAAAACTACATTCAAAGTTGTTTCGAAATAGAAACATTAACCTTTGTTAATGAATGATACTTTGTGACTCAATTATTTTTCCTCAGTGCTTGTTTTATCAAGGAAGATTCAAACTTGTTTCTGTCTTCTTTTTAGGTATACCCGAAATCTTGTGGATCAAGGAAATGGCAAATTTAATCTGATGATTCTGTGTTGGGGTGAAGGACATGGCAGGTAAATACAACTGTTCAGTATCTATTCCAGCACTTGAAAACTACAATACCAGGCTAGCTACAAGTCTATGAACACTAGTAAATCTCATTTTATAATTTTTTGTTCACAGTGTTCCCCAACTCCAGCAAAAAGTCTCAAAGGAAGTAGCATAGGGTTTTTTAATCAAATCTATTACCAAAGCATGAAGAGTCAATCAAAGAGAGGAAATAACCAGTTTATTTTAATCTGTTTTTGTCTTCTTTGGAGTTAAACTTTACTTGGAATTATGTTAAAACTTGACCTTTGTGGTGCTTTGAGGCATATGTAAACAATCATGGGACCAAAGACCAAAGCACCTAGATGCTGGAGCTTTTAGAAAAGCAATTCACAAATTCAGAAAATTTCTTCCTCCTTTAAGTTACTTTTATTTTTTCCTTTATCTAAAGGGTAAGACAACTTAAACTCATATTTGTTCCTATACGCCTGCCACTTTTATTACCAGCTGAGAATTGTTCCCTCCTTAATTCAACTTTCTCAGTCTTTTGAGAAACAGTGAAACAAATAACCTAGGCCCATGTTTGCTGGGAGAAGGGACACATGAATTCACAAGGGTTTGGAAAGTTGATTATCAACTTCATCCTCTATGTGGTTGTTGCTAATTGTCGTCGAGTCAGTTCCGACCCATAGCAACCCTGTGTAGGGTTTCCAAGGAGCGGCTGGTGAGCTTGAACTGCCGACCTTGTGGGTCTAACTGACTTTGCAATCCAGCACATTAGCCCCAGAGTGCCACACCGGTACTCCTTAGAGGACTTTATTTATATATATGGAATGGAGTTGTTTTCATTCATTATTTCTCTCAATGTAGTTTGAAAGCAGATTTTATGTCAGGAACAGGCTCTAAGAATTTTGGAATCCTATCCTTATAGTGTATAAATGAATTAATAGAATTCAGCATATGAAATAAATGCCAGAAATTAGACAGGTTTATACAATGTAACATCACTTATCCCAGCTCCTCCCTGTATTTCAAAACCCATTACCATTCCCTTTCTTTCCTAGCCCTTCTGAATTTTGTCATTTTGATTTTAAATGCTTGATTATTCTAAGGTGTGCATACCACCCCCGTGTTATTGTTCACCTTATTGTTTGGCTGAAAACTGAGTCATAGAGGTGAGTTTATTTCCAGACCTAAAAGGTCCATAGTCTCAGGTGTTCTACCGGGCTCTCTCTGACCAGTAAACCTGGTCTTTTCTTTTCTTTTTTTTTTTTTTTTAATGATTTAGAGATTTGTGTTGAATTTTTCTCCTCCTCTATCCAGGACCTCCTAATACCCTTTTAGAGTAGTTGGTAACAGTACCATCTAGTTCTTCTGGTCATGGAGACTCATGTTCATGTGGTCCATTAGTCAATGGCACTAACTAGCATCCAAGCATCTTCACCTTTCATCAATCACCCTTCTTTTCTCTGAACAGGGAGAGACCAATAATTATATCTTAGATGAATACTCATGAACTTTTCAGACCCCAGTCACACTAGCAATCAATGTACAATAGAACGTTGCCTTTGTGAAGTGTATGCAACTGACCTTCATTCCTTCCCACCCTGCCACCTGCCACAAAACCATGGTTTCGCCAAACCCCATTTACTTTTCTTTCTACTACCAATATTGGGAGATAATCTCAGGTAGGATGCTCTCTAAAACTACAAAACTTTTACATTCTACATACTTCATGCTATAATTTTATGACTTTAACACACATACAGTCTTTTTTCCTAAAGGAAAGAGAAAAAGCCTAGGGGGAAAAAGCTGAACTATTGTTTATCTCAGTGGCACAGTTACTGTAGATGATGGTCTTTAGCTTTTCCAGACTTTTTCTAATGTACTTTTATAATCAAGTTCTGACTCAGCTTAAGTGAACTATTAAAAACTAATATCTCAGGGGAAAATGAAAGGCTTTTTTTATTTTTTATTTTTTTACTTTTATCAAAGTAGTATTATAATAGGGTTTTTTTTAAAAAGTCTTTAATGGAGGTGTTTATCAAAACTGAACCTCTTTTATGCATTGGTATTGATATGGATGGTATATTTTTGCTACTCTGCCCTGAACAATATTGATTGTAAACTGATAACATTTCAAAAATCCAGCTCTTATGGATTTTGGCCTGAGAGATTCCTATTGAAAGTGGTGCAACTGTAGCTCTGGGGGCAGACTGTTATTGCAGGTCTGAATAATGGACCATTTTCTGAGCTCCGTTTTCATTTTGTGCATCTATAGCAGTATCCATGATCACACCGACTCCCACTGCTTTCTGAAGATGCTACAGGGCAATCTAAAGGAGACACTCTTTGCCTGGCCTGACAAAAAGTCCAACGAGATGATCAAGAAGTCTGAGAGAATCTTGAGAGAAAACCAGTGTGCCTACATCAATGGTAACATTCTAGACCTTTTTCAAAGGGCAGGTGGGAATAATCTTGAGCTCCTAGCTGAACAATTGGATGCTTACACATGATTTTTCAAATACTTTGGAAATATCCTAGAAGTGGGGGAGAGGGGGGGCTAATTTTTAAGGCTTTACACCTGGATTGGAGTCACACACAAGAAAATGTGCATGCAGATTAGTGTCCACTGAAGTCATTTTCTGCCAAGACTTAGGACAATTAGTCAAATATGAATTATAAGTAGAATTTTTTTTAACAAAAGATGAAATTAGAAATAGTATCTTTGTTTTATAAAATGGTCTGTATATGATTAAGAATGTTAGCTAGTCCCTGTTTTTTGTTTTGCCTTTCTAATGTATTTTCCTCTGCCCTTGTATTGATTCTGACTCACATGATCCTATAGGACAGAGGGGAACTGCTTCTTTGGGTTTCTGAAGCTGTATGTCAATTTTCACAGGAGCAAGAAGCCTCTTTTCTCCTGAAGAATAGCTGGTGGGTTTGACTAATCTAACCATGTGGTTAGCAGCCCAATGCTTACCTCCTATGCCAGCCACCCACTACCATAGAGTCAATCCCAACTTCTAACAATTATATATAAATCTTTATGGGAGCAGACAGCCTCATCTTTCTCCCACAGAGTGGCTGGCACTGTGGACCAGCAAAGAGCTCCTGTTAGCCTACGCCACAGTGCTACCAGAGCTTTATGTCGCTGGGGCTCCTTTAGTACATATATTGTTGTTGTTGTTAAGTGCTGTCAAGTCAGTTCTGACTCAGATGATCCTGTATCTGATTCCAGAAGAGTAGCTGATGGGGTTGAAGTGCCAACCTTCTGTTCACAGTCCAGTGTTTATCCTACAGGCACACCAGGGGTCTTTAATGCCTATGTTGTTATTGTTAAGTGCCATTGAGTCGGTCCCGATTCATAGCTACCCTGTATAGGGTTTCTGAGAAGCAGCTGGTGAGTTTGAACCACTGACTGTGTTTCACAGTCCAGTACTGATTTTACAAACACCACAACAGGAACCCATAGCAGGTTTACAAGCATATCTGCAAGGAAACTTTTACAAAGCACATTACTTAGTAGTGATTTATAGATACCTTACCAAGAACTCACTTTTGCCTTTAGAAGTGACATAGGGTTGTTGTTGTTGTTGTTGTTAAGTGCCTTCAAGTCAGTTATAGTGACCCTCTATAGGGCTTCTGAGCCTTTAAACCTTTGTAGGAACAGAAAGTCTCAGCAAAGCAGCTGGGCGGACTTTGTGGTTCACAGTCCAGTACTTATTGTGTGGAGCCATTGCGCTCACTGTGAAACAGGAGAGTCAAATGCTTTTCAGGAGAAAGGCATGTTCCTAAAAAGGTAGTAATGTTCCAAAACACTCATTAAAATTTATATGGGATATTTTTCATTCCCATTCACAGATGAGGATGCCATGATAAATCATTTGCTCAAGGTCATGCAGCTCTAAGTGGCTGTCAGGATTTGAACCCAAGCAATAAGGAGCTCTGGTAGCATAGTGGTTACAAGTCGGGCTGCCAACCTTAAGGTCAGCAGTTCAAAACTACCAGCTGTTCCGCAGGAGAAAGATGTAGCTTTCTGCTTCCGTAAAGATTTACAGCCTTGGAAACCCTATGCAGGGTCACTATGAGTCGGAGCCCACTTCACAGTACATAACAACAATATGATTCCACATTGCCTACTCTTAATACGGATGCTGTCTTGTTTATATGAAATAGAGGATTGCTGAGATTTTTTTTTCCAGCAAAGCAATTATCTTTCTGTTTTGGTTCATTTGTTTTTTTGTTTTGTTTTGTTTTGTTTTTTTGCATATCTTAGAGTACAATCCTAGCATTAAATTTTCCCCTAAATTTGTTAGATCTTTAGTTAAGGAACGCAAGTCACTTGCAAAGATCATGTAGGAAGGTTTTTCCCCCATTCATATAGCACAAGGGTGTGAGCTTCTTAAGTTTATTTACTGAGGTATTGAAGGTTGTGTGGTGCCATAGGGCCAGCACTGGACTATGAACCACAAGGTTGGTGGTTCAAACTCCTCAGTTGCTCCTCAGAAACCATACTCAGGGTCGCTATGAATTGGAATTGACTCGACAGCACTTAACAATAAATAGTAATGCATAATGTGGGAAGTTCTGTTGTGGTGCTGTAGGATAAACACTGGACTGTTAACCAAAAAGTCATTGGTTCAAGACCACCAGACGTTCCTCAGAAACTTAATATAAGGTCACCTCGGAAACCCTGTACAGGGTCGCTATGGGTCGGAACCGACTCGACGGCACTTAACAACAACAACAACAACAACAACAATGAGTCAGAACTGACTTGACTTGCACAGAAACAATGCATTGGGTGGAGTCTTGGTGTGGGAGAGCACCGGATTGCTAATGGAAAGGTTGGTGGTTCAAACCCACCAGCCATTCCTCAGAAACACTATACAGGGTCTCTATGCATTGTAACTGACTCACTGAACTTAGCAACAGTATTAACATGCATAAGACCTACCTGATTCCCAAGAAGAGTTAGTTGTCTGTCCTTTCAATGACACTTTCAACTAGTGTCATTGAAAGGAGCTCTGGTAGCGTAGTGGTTACAAATCGGGCTGCTAATCTCACGGTCAGCAGTTAAAAACTACTAGCTGTTCCACAGAAGAAAGATGAGGCTTTCTGCTCCTGTAAAGATTTACAGCCTCGGAAACCCTATGCAGGGTCGCTATGAGTCAGAACCGATTCCACGGCACACAACAACAACAACAGTGTCATTGAGCTTTTTTTTGTGAAACTTGATTAGCTCTTCAAGAACAGATATGCTTTATCAAGGGTCTGTAATTCAAAAGTCTATAGTGGTGAACACTGTGATAAAACTGGGGAGCAGGCCACATGATCTAAGGGGGCAGCAGCGGCCACTCAGTTCCAATGAGATAGTCCTGATTTCTGTTTCCATAGAAGTTGGAACTACCAAGTTTTAGGTGAAATTGCGCCAATCTGTAAAATATTGGATGAGATTAACTAAATACTGTTTGTAGACAAATAACTCAAAACCAGTTACTGTGGAGTTAACATCAACTCATGGCAACTCTATGTATGTCAGAGTAGAATTGTGCTCTAAAGAGTTTTCAATGGCAGAGGTTTCATTTTGGCAAGGCTTTCATCCAAGGTATCTCTGAATGGACTCAAAGCTGTAATCTTTTGTCTAGCAGTCCATGCATGTCTCTGTGGACACACATGTGCATGAAGTGGCATTGGCTGGGAATTGAACCCTGGTCTCTTGCATGGGGCCTGGTCCTTCAAGAGTTTTTTGGTCAGTTGGGTTTTAACTGGAAATGTCTTCTTCAGTTTGGAAGCAGTGTTCAGCATAGGGTAAAGGTGAGGAAAGAATAGTGGTATGACCAGTTGCCTATTTTAATGGGCAAGAGGTGGACAGTTTCTGAAGCAAACTGGCACCCATAAGTTTCACCAAGAAAGGTGTCCAGATTACTGTACCACAGTGTACACAGCAGGCAAGACCAAAAAAAACGGAAAAAACCCCAAACCAAGATGAATAACAATAGGGCTCATACACAAGCCTGTGGATGTCAGGCAAGGTTCTTAAAAGGATGATAACTTGCTTTTACAGACTTTGTTTTACACACAAAATCCTATTTGACAATATTCTGGCAGGTAGGTGATGAAGAAAGTGGGAATTGTATCATTCGATATATAAATTCTCACTTAACTTGTCTATTTCACCCCATGGGTAGCTTATGATGTAATGTTGTCTCCTCTGGAAATAGGTAGGTAGCCTACCTTCAAGAATCCAAATTTTCACTCTTTTGTCTCTTTTCCCATCTTTGTGTCTACATGTTTATGCCTTTTTCAGTCTTTTATTATCATGCCTTACAGTTCTCACAAAGGAGCAGAGACTAGCACGCCACTTACCATCTTTAGCTGCAAGTTTAATCTTAACTGATTTCTCTGAATTTCACGTGCATCAAAACTGATTCATGATATTAGGTGACTAACAAAGTTTTTGTCTTCATTTGTTATCTAAACTTCTGCTTCTGTCCTTTCCTCTTGCATATTGTTTAGATTCCATTGGTTTACATCGGGTAGAGAATACCAGCCACACAGAGCCTGCTGTGAGCCTTCACCTCTACATTCCACCTTTTGATACCTGCCATGCCTTTGATCAAAGAACAGGGCATAAAAACAAAGTCACTATGACATTTCATAGCAAGTTTGGAATCAGGACTCCATTTGTAAGTATAATTTTCCTCCCTTAGGATGAAATGTTTTGCTAGGTATGGATTGATACTATTACATCATATGCATTGCTTTCCTGTTCTATATGTTATTTGAATACTTTCAGTATTTTTGGAGAAAAAGAGTAACTGTAAAGTTGGGGGAAAGGCCATACCTTAATTTTAAAAAGCTACAACTGGGTGACAGTTTTAATTATAAATAAAAGTGAAATGCAATTATTTAAACAACAACAACAACAAACCTTGAAATGTCCTGGTGTGGCACTGTACGATAAGCGCAGGACTGCAAGGTCAATTTGAACCACAGGGTCAGAGGTTCAAACTTGGACACCCTATTCAGGGTCTTCATGAGTCAGAATCGAATCAACTACACTCAACAACAATTAGGGAAATATGAATGCCAATAAAATAATTGCATGTAAAAATTATTGCTATCACATCTACTTTGCTGGAACTGTACAAATAACTTGCATGCTTAACCTTTGCAAAGCTGTCACCCTGTTCTGATGACATAAAAAAGGGACTGTTTCAATTGCTAAGTGTGATTTTTCTTTAAGTTATGCCACTATTTAGACCATAAACTGGCAAGAATATAATAACATATTTTCCTTTGAAGAACTAAAGTTTGCACCTAAAATATTAAGACAATCAATGTTCATATGATATGTCAATCTACTTCTGATGAAGTAAATTTACTATTTAGGGGAATGCCCTTTAATTAGTAAGCACAATGTTTAGAAATAGACAATACATAAAATCAGAGACTTAAAACATCTTCATAAATTTATGAAAGGACAGCCTTTGAGAGCAGCTAGAACAGAATTTTCTCAAGTTACGACTATGCTTTAGCTTTCTCAGTCCAGTCCCCAAAAGAGATGCTTATCACAGGAACAGAATAATTATGCCCCATTGTTATAGCCAAGTTCTACATGGTAGGAAAAGCAAGACAACTCACGTAGTAACCTTTCAGGTCTTATGTAAAAGATCCTTACATAGCTTTATTTTTTTTCTTTCTTTCTTAAAGACAACGTCAACTTCATTGGAGAATAACTGAGGAGCACCAGACCGTGTGAGGTTCTACTTTAAGGTCCAATGAACATCTTGCCTTGAACTGGAAGGCTTCCTATCATTTGCTGTGCAGTAATACACTTAAATAAGCCAATATTTAGATTGACTATAGGGCAGAGGCTAACTATAAGGCACTAAGTATGCAAATAGTATCTTGAGCGACTGCAGAAAAAAAAAAACGTATTAAAGAAAAAAAGTCTGTGATTTAAAAATCAATTGTTCTCCTGGTTCTATCTTCTAATTCCATTGGAACTGTGCTGGGACTGTCAATGAAGGTTTTTATAGGTTTTGGAAACTCTTTAGTCTCTGAACTGTAATTAGCAATTAAGTGAAAAATGCAGACATCATCTAGTCTGCCTTGCTACCTGGAGGACTAATATAGATGTCTTTAATGTACTTTGTATGTTCTTAATATTTGAAGAGAATATTTTAAATCTGTGGATTTTATTTTTTCAATCTTATTTTACAAATTCCTTTTCTATGGATAATAGGTGGTTGTAGATAGAGAAACGTAAAGCATTTTGTTATTTGGTAATGAAGCAAAGGGCAAGGGATTTAGGAAAGTACATGTGTCTAAACCTATAAAAACAAAACAAAACAAAAAAACCCCATCCTATATCTAATGTATCCAGTAGTCAGAGTCAAAGACTTCTTACTGCTACCAAAATTGCCAAATAATTTTAATAAAACTGGATTTGAGTACAACTTGACTTGTCCTTTTTGATTAACATGATAAGAATTTCCTATAAATCAAATTTTCTTGCTATTAGGTATACTACGAAATGTACTTCTGGAAAATCTATTATGCTATAAGAATGTGAGAAGGCGAAACAATGCATTTAAAGTCAATTTACCTTTTTGGACTTCAGTTGTATCTACTAATTAGGCTACAGATCCCAACCTGAGGGCCTCGGTCCTACTGTGACCCACAGACAAAATCAGGTTAGCCTGCAAATTATGTGTCTGTGTGTATGTATATGTGTTTAAATGTGAATTGGCTTCCAACATTTAAAAACTGAACATTTCATAGAAATATGTTTCTCTTCTTTGTTACTGGCAAAGCCTACATAGGTATATGAGTGAGAGCCTATTAGGGCACATGTAACAACAATAACAACAGCATGATGCATTTACAGCTAAAAAAATCTGTCATCGTATTTCCTGCCTGTAGAATATTGGGGGTCTGACAACCTTTCATTTAATCCAGTCTTGTTCTTTATAGTCAAGGTTGGCTGTGTTTCTGCTGATACAAAGATCCCAAGAACCTTATTGGTTTCCCATACATATGACAAGAGTCCTGGTGTGGTGTTGTAGGATAAGCACTGGACTGGTAACCTCAAAGTCAGTGGTTCAAACCCACTAGTCATTACTTGGAAATGGAATTGAGGACTGAAAGGCACTTAACAACAACAACTATGTATATAACAGGAATTCACTCCAATAGACAAGAGGTTTATTTATCCATAGATATTTCCTAGATGATTTAATCTCTATTTTTGTTTTTTGCTAAGATGGCCAAGAAACAACTCTTAAATATCCTGGATGCTTTCTGTTTTTATTAAGAGGACTTGTGACTCACACCTTTATCTCCTCAAAGAGCCTCAAGTCTGACCTTTTGATCCATCTGAGATAGTAGCAAAAGGTTGTGTAGGGCTTTCCTGCCTGAACTTTAGCCTCCCTTGCAATCTGGGAATTTGAAGTCATCAAGTACTGGTATAGTGGTGTTTTTGTTTTGGTTTCTTTTCATTGTTGTCAGGTGCCAGTGAGTCGGAACCAACTCACAGTGACCCTGTTCTGCACAGCAGAACGAAACAATGTCCGATCCTGGGCCAACCTCACTACCGCTGCCACACTTAAATCCATCAATGATGCCACCTGGCCCATCCATCTCGTTAGAGGTCTTCCTCTTTTTCTCTGACCCTCCACCTTACCCAGCATGACATCCTTCTCCAACAATTGTTTCCTCCGGACAATATGTCCAAAGTATGAGAGACGAAGCTTAGCCATCCTGGCCTCCAAGGAGCACTCTGGCCGCACTTCTTCCAAAACAGATCTATTGGTTCTTTTGGCAGTCCATGGAACTTTCAGTATTCTCCTCCAACATCACAACTCAAAGGCATCAATTCTTCTACGATCTTTCTTATTCACTGTACAGCTTTCGCATCCATATGAGGCTATTGAAAACACAATGGCCTGGGTCAGGCGCACCTTAGTCCTCAAGCTGACATCTCTGCTCTTCAACACTTTAAAAAGTGCCTGTGCAGCAGATTTGCCCAATGCAATATGTTGTCTGATCTCTTGACTGCTACTTCCGCGAGTGTTGATAGTTGATCCAAGAAGAATGAAGTCCTTGACAACTTCAATCTTTTCTCCATTGATAAGAATGTTGTTTATTAGTCCAGTGGTGAGGATTCTTTTCATAGTCCTTCCATAATTTATCTCTCTCCTTTCACATAACAACATAAATAGAATAAATCAGGCTACACACACCTTAACAATTTGCATGGAAATCTCAGATAAATGTCTGTTTTTAATCTTTACAAGTTTTGCTACCATATAACTTCAGAATGCAATTCAGTTATGTTGTCTGCCACTATATTGCAATGATACCCTTTCAGTTTTGTTTTGTTTTTTAATGTTTTATTGTGAATTATGTGATAGTTTACTTGGAAGAACATTAGCTTTACATTCACCCTATCATATATCATTTCATTGCCATGGTTACAATCCCCTCCATGCATCATCAACCAACCAAAGCATTTCTTTCAGTCTTGAATAATATGTTCATATTTTCCTTCTGGAGTCCTGGTGTGGCGTTGTGGGTTAATGCGCCAGATTGCAAGGCCATTTGAACTGCAAGGTTGGCGGTTCAAGCTCACCAGCTGCTCCTCGGAAACCCTATCCAGGGTCGCTAGGGGTTGGAACCAACTCGATGGCACTTAAAACAGCAACAACAACTTTCCTTCTGAGCTCTCAATATCCATATTTCCACTAATATTCTGTGCAGAAAAACTTAGTTTGTTCTCTAGGGCAATCTGTTTTTTCCTCTACTACCCTACTTGCTCCCTTCTCAATCCTCACTAGCAGAGTTGATAACATCCGTATTTCTAGTAAGTTTATTCAAGGTAACCTAGACTTTTTTCTGTCATGCTCCTCAAAAGGCTTCCAGCTTCTCCACATTTTTGGTATTTGTAACAATAGCACTGAATTTCCTGGGACCAAATTATCTATTTTCATAACCAAATTTTGTTCATAATAAAATTACCGCAGACTTAATTAAAGCAACACAAATTTCATGGCCAGCTTTATTATGGTTGTTTTTGTTAAGTGACAGGCTCATAGCGACCCAGTATAGGGTTTCTGAGGAGCTATTGGTGAGTTTGAATCACCGACCTTGTGGTTCAAACAAATTTTGAAGTCCTGTGCTTATTCTGTATTTTTTATTGTTGTT
>NW_006408661.1:5042581-5048840 GCF_000296735.1 Chrysochloris asiatica
CATTTTCATGACTGTTATGTTTGAGTCATTGCCACTGCGCCAATCCATCTGCTTGCGGTATTCTTCCTTTTTGTTGACTTTCCATTTTATCAAGTTCGTCTCCAGTGTCTGGTCCGTCTTGATAACATGTCCCAAGTATGAGAGACAAAAGTCTTACCTCTAAGGAGCATTCTGGGTGTACTTCCAACACAAATTTACTTATTCTTCTAGCAGTCCATGGTACTTTCAATATTCTTCGCCAACACCATAATTCAAATGCATGAATTCTTCTATGGTCTTCCTTAATTCATTGTTCAACTTTCTTATGAGGCTATTGAAAATATTGTGACTTGAGTCAGACAGACCTTAGTCCTCAAACTGATACCTTTGCTCTTGAACATTTTAAAGAAATCTTGAGTTGCATATTTACCCAATGCAGGACACTGTTTGATTTCTTTGGTTACTGCTTCCATGAGTGTTGATTGTGGATCCAACCAAAATGAAGTCTTTACAACTTCAATCTTTTCTCCATTTCTCTTGATGCTGTCTATTGTTTCAGTTGTATTTTTGTTTTCTTTACATTGAGGTGCAATCCATATTGAAGGCTAGAGTCTTTGATCTTCATCAGTAAGTGTTTTCAGTCTTCATGTCCAGCAAACAAGGTTGTATCCTCTGCATATTGCAGGTTGTTACTGAGTCTTCCTCCAATCCTGATGGCCACGTTCTTCTTCATATAATCCAGTTTCTCAGATTATTTGCTCAGTGTACAGATTGAATAAGTATGGTGGAAGAATACAACACTGTCATACACCTTTCCTGATTTAAAACCATTTGGTATCCCCTTGATGAGCACAATTAAGTATTCTGGAATACCCATTCTTCATCATGTTATCCATAGCTTGTCATGATCCATGTAGTTGAAAGCCTTTGCATAGTCAATAAAACACAGTTAAATATCTTTCTGGTATTCTCTGCTGTCTGTCAAGATCCATCTCATGTTAGCAAGGATATCCCTAGTTACACATCCTCTTCTAAATCCTTGAACCTCTGGCAGTTCGCTGTCAATGTACTGTTACAGCCATTTTTGAATTATATTCAGAAAAATCTTACTTGCATGTAATATTCATGATACTGTTTGATGATTTTTGCATTCTACTGGATCACCTCTTTTTGTAATGGGCACAAATACAGATTTGTTTGGCTAGGTATCTCCCTTCCAAATTTCTTGGCATAGATGAGTGACTGCCTCCAGGGCCGCATCAATTTGTTGAAAGATTTCAATTTGCATTCCATCAATTCCTGGAGGCTTGTTTTTTACCAGTGCTTGGACTTCTTCCTTCTCTACCATTGGTTCTTGATCATATGCTACCTCTTGAAATAAGTGAACATTGACCACTTCTTTTTGGTACAGTGACTCTGTGTACTCCTTCCATCTTCTTTTGATGCTTTTTGCATCGTTTAATATTACACTCATGCTGTTACATGCCATTGGGTTGGTTCTGACTCATATTGACCTTGCATAGGATTTCCAAGGAGTGGCTGGTGGGTTTAAACTTGCAGTTTGCAAGTTCAATGCTTATCTTACAGTGCTACACCAGGACTAACTCCAGTTCCTACATACATGGGTTTATTGCAAACAAAATCTGTTTAAACATGTAGTCTCATTAGGGTGACTTATAAAAAAACAGGTCCAATCCAAACAGTGACTTCCAAAGGGATCTGTTGTTCCAGTGAAATTCAAGGTTATGAAGACTGTTACAGGTGCCCTCCAAAGTGATAATCTTGATAACTCAAAGAACACAGGGTCATCATGGAGACTTATAGACAAGTTTAAAAATCATTGAAAGGTGCATTGATAAGAAAAAGACCAGGAAAGTTGCACTGAGGAATTTTTTCCCATCACAGCAGTGTAACTCCTCAATCTTCAAGAGTAGCAAGAGCTGTCCTACAAGAATTTCATTGCAAAATTCTTACCCCCATCCACCCTATAGCCCTGATCTTGCCATTTCAGACTTATTTTTACTCCTAAAATTAAACACTGAAAAGAAACATGATTTGAGTTTCTCAAGGGTGCCAAACTGCTGGTGTAAATTAAAGAGCATAGGATTATTCAGGAAAAAGTTGGAAAGATGGATGCACTACCTTCAGAAACTTACAGACCTAGTTGGAGGATGCGTTGAGGAACAATAGCTTCATATTGTAATATTTTTTGTTTAATAAACGTGTCTATAATTTTGTAGCAACACTTTTAAACTTATTATTGTATTGAAATCTATGTGTATTAATAGTAAAATCTGTATTTGAGGACGCTGTAAATGTGAGGTCCAGCCCAAATGATGCCCTAGCCACCCCTTGCTGTCCTGGCTGCCCAGCTCCCTGTGGCTGTCCCTGCTCTCCACTCCCATGACACCTGCAGGAAGGAACAGACATGCTGCTTTTCCAGGAACTTAAATGTTCTTTTGAGTCACGAGGTGTTTGCACACATGGCATCTAGTCTTTGTAGGCTGTAAAGAAAACACTGAAGACTAGAACTGTGGACAGGATGTTAAAGAAAGAAGAGGATAAAGACCTGAGATTGGAACAGGAAGAGGAATGAGCTCCTTGTACAGGAAACTGTGAAAAAGGCTGTGCTGGAACGGGACTGGCACTACATTGTAGAACTACTCACTGCCACTGCCCCTGTGATGGAGCTTTTGTGTGGTTCTTTCTGTCTAGAATGCCCTTCTGGCTCTTTACTTTCTTGCCCTTTAGATTTCAGCTCACTTGGCATCTCTCCTGAGAGGAATTTACAGAAAACCCAATCTAAAGTAAAACCTGTAGGCACTCTATCCCATTTCACGGAAGCACTTATCACTAACTGAAAAGTGTTTATATTTTGTTTTCAATCTTTTATTCTCTGCATCCAACTAATAGAATGAGTCCCTTGAGAGCCCATCATCATCATCAGTTGCCAGTGGTACTTCTGTCTGGAAGGGAACTTCCATCCTTTCAGGTAGCAGCTGAGTGCTTTAACCTTTTGCACCACTCAGGGACACCAGGGCACTTAGTTGTTGTTGTTGTTGAGTGCCACCAAGTTGATCCTGACTCTTTGTTTTTGATCATGAGCTGATTTGTAAATCCTTTGAATGCTACCAATCAAAAACAAAAACAAAAACAAAAACAAAACCTCTCTTAAAGGCAACCACACAAAAGATCTGCATACAATTTCAGAGAAGATCCATGGCCCAGATTAAGCATCTCTGCCATATAAGGCTTGTGAGAAATGGCAGCTATGTTGTTTCATTTTTTGAGGTTAGGAGTACATTTTAGAGCTCTAGGAAAATGTCTGGGGCATGAGTTACCTTGTCAAAGACACAGCCATACATTTCACAAAATCTGTCCTCTCTTTATAAAGTCATTAAAAACATTGCTGACTTCAGAACTTTATTTATCCAATTGGTAGATGCTTTCTTTAAAATGTCTCTTTTTGTACATGCACTTCCGAGTAGGAAAGAAACATTGATCTTAGAAAATGCAAAATGTATGAAAAGCATATGGTAAAATATCTCCGTCCTCCTCCTATTCGCAGGCATTTAATAGTCTCCAAATCAAAAATCAAAGCCATTGCTATTGAGTTGCTTCTGACTCACAGTGATCTTCCAGGACACAGTAGAACTACCCCATAGGATTTCCGAAGCTTTCATCTTTCTTCCATGGTATTGCTGGTGGGTCCAAACAGCTAACCTTTCCTTTATCAACTCAACACTTAACCCAAACCCACTGCTCTCAAGTTGATTCCAACTCCTAGTGGAAAGTGGTTTCTGAGACTGTAAATCTTTAGGAGAGCAGACAGCCGCATCTTTCTTCTGAGGATTGGCTGGTGGATTTGAATCACTGACCTTGTGGTTAGTAGCCCAGCGCCTGACCCACAGCACTACCAGAGTTCCTTCTCCTGTCTAAAAGTAACCAATCTTTATAACTTTCTTGTGTTTCCTCTATTCTTCCCTCTCCACCACCCATTTCTTATACAGAAGATTATAGTTAGTATTGTGCACTTGCAGGGTGATCTTTCTATCCCATGATATAAACAAGCAAACCCACTAGCTGATATGGGGCTTTCTGTTCTTGCAAAGATTTCTGACCTTAGAAACCCTAATCAGGGTCACTGTGAGTTGGAATTGACTAAATGGCAGTGGGTTTGGGGGGAAGGTTTAAATTCTTTTGAACTGACAATTGCATAATACTCCATTGGATGAATGCACATAGTCTGGTTAAGCAGTTCCATACTCTTATTGATAGACTTTTAGGTTATTCCCAAATATATATGATTACAAACCACGCTGTACTAAGTGAACTTGTGCATTATATGAATCTGCACAAATCACTTGGCATATTTCTCTATCACTAAACAAACAAGATAACTTAGCCCCAGGAAATGAGGTGATAACGTAAGGCCATGGAAGTTGTCCCTAACTGAAGATTCCCTCCCTAATGCAGGCCCTATCACCTGATATCTTCCCTCCTTAGTTCAGCCACTTCTGCTCTGCTCATTGGTCAACTACATTCATGAGCCTCCAACACTCTGTCAGTTTCCTCACAGGGAGATTACGTATTGCAACAAGAAAGTCTAAGGAAAATCCCTCTGTAACTTCCCATTATCTGGTTATGGTCAATTTAGAATTCCATCCCAGTCTCAGTGTGTGAGTCGATGCAATCCTGACCTTTGTGCTTTTTATCACTGAACTTTTGTGTGGTTGAAGATGTGAGAGTTTTATGTGCTGTAGGATATCATACCTCACATGTTGCTTAATGAGAAATATTTTGTTTCTTTTTCAAGTTATTCACAAAGAGACATAAAAACACAGAGAGAAATTGATATCTATTAAATATGACTGAATTGGATTTAAGGCAGCCAGTAGTCTGAGGAGCATAGACAAATTCAAGGAAATGACCACTGGTTTAAGTATCTATATCTATAGCCATACCATATAGTGATATATAATGTTTACCTAAAAGCACCACCTGCCACAACGGGCTCAGACGGAGCAACAATAATGAGAATGGCATAGGATCGGCAGTCTCCTTCTGTTGTACACAGAGTTGCTATGTGTCACAATGGACTCAAAGGCACCTAACAATAGCAACAAAAACAAAAGCACTACCAGAATATGCTTGTACATGATAGGTAGAAATAGTATAGAATTAAGACACAATCTAATGCTACTAAAACTTGATCAGTCTTTGATGTCAAAAACCTTTCTTGACATGTCATAAACTCAAACCAAAATCCCATTGCTATTAAGTTGGTTCTGACTCACAGGGATCCTTTGTTGTTAAGTGCCATTGAGTCAGTTCCAACTCATAGTGACCCTGAATAGGGTTTCCAAGGAGCAGCTGGTGGGTTTGAACTAGGGCACAGTAAAATAGTTCCATAGGATTTCCAAGGCTTTAAATCTGTACAGAAGCAAACCATTTCATCTTTCTCCCATGGAGTGGCCAGTGGGTTTGAACCACCCATGTTTTGGTTAGCAGCCCAATACTTAAACCAGTGTGCCACTCCATTTTTTGTTGTTAGATGTCATCAAGTCGGTACCGACTCATAGTGACCCGATCACAAAAGAATGAAGCACTGCCCAATCCTGGGCTCCATAGCATGAAGAAAAACTTTAATTATAACAGATCAAACTTCAGTGTGTCTTTTTTTGTTAAAACTATATGATTATAGTTTTCAATAAAATTAATCTGATAAATAGAAATAATAATATAGAATCATGAAGATGAAAAGGACTTGAGTGATCATTTAGACAAACGGGTCCTACTAGATAAAGAAACTGAGACAGGTGAGGTTAACCAATGTATCTAAGAAATAGTGTGCTGGCATAGGCTCAGACAGGTCCATAGGAGTGGACCAATTTTCAAGAAGTTTGCAAGCCAATTAATTTGTAGGTTGAAATTGACCGTAGTGGTGAAAATCAGTAAATGCTACAAATCAGGCCTTTTTTCCTCCCCCAGAGAACCTGTTAATCAAACATTTTCCAGCATATCATTGTATCTAAAATTATTTAACCAATTCAAAGAAAAAACAAGATTTGCTTGAACATATTTACTTAATATTGAACATATTTTCGTTGTTGTTATTTAGTGCTGTCGAGTCGGTTCCAACCCATAATGACCCTGTATAGGGTTTCTGAGGAGCAGCTGGTAAGCTTGAACAACCAACCTTGAAGTTCAAACCAACTTTGCAGTCCAGCGCATTAACCCATAGCGCCACACCAAGGCTCCTATATATTACTTACATAAT
>NW_006408661.1:5048940-5055877 GCF_000296735.1 Chrysochloris asiatica
ATATATACCCTTTTCATTTATCCTTTCATTTTGTTGGACAACCAAATTTTAAAACACTTTTGCATACATATATGGATATGTTATTGTCCCTTTAGAAAAACTCATTAAGGTAAAATGAAGATATTATTTATCCCTTCCCATTTCGAAGACGAAGACACTTAGGCACACTTCAATGAACTGTTTTTGCCTTGAGGCACAAAGCTAGGTAATAGAAGAGTCCAAACAGATATCACTTCTGCCCAGGACACATTGAACATTTTGCAAAAGAAAAAACCTATTAAGCAGGAACAGAATGTCAACAGTGTGGTCAAAGCAACGGTGACTTTCCTGTCTGAAATCCGTCAACTGGTTCTTGACCTCATGGTTTTTAAAATGTACAAGAGGTATTCAGGCTGCATCAGACATTGATGAGTCCTTTTTCCCCTCAGTTGATCCAATTATTATGACATATCAAAGGCTGGGACTAGGTTGTTTTTTATTTCCACTTATTTCACAGGGCACAGATTATAAACTTTGGGACTGTGTTCATAGTTAAACCCACTGGCAACATAACAGTATGCCAGATTGTTTCAATTAGGGCTCACTTGGTAGCCAAGTGACCAGATGTGACCCCAACTGACTTGAACAAAACAAGCTCATGTAATTGTCAAATCCAGAGGGAAAGTCAGGCAACGGTAGATCCAAAGGTTCAAACAAATTGCTTGGTTGTTTTTGTTAAGTGCTGTCGAGTCGGTTCTGACCCACAGTGACCCTGTATAGAGTTTCCAAGGAGCAGCTGATGAGCTTGAACCACCAATCTTGTGGTTGAAACTGACTTTGCAGTCCAGCGCATTAACCCACAGCACCACTCTCCACATTCCTTGGCTATAAAGTCTACCATCATGGGCTAAAATGGCTCCCAATATCTCCAGGAGTATTGGTGTGTCTCAGCAGGATAATGCACTGACAGCAAAGTTGGTTTGAACTACATGGTCAGTGGTTCAAACCCACCAGCCACTCCTTGGAAACCCTGTACAGGATTGCTTTGAGTCAGAACTGACTCTATGGCACTTAAAAACAAGAACCTCCAGGTTTATGGCATAACCTCTTCATTTCAATTTTGTAAAATGAGGGGTTATTTCTTCATAGTCTTTCCATAGCAACTAAAGAATTTAGCTGTTTGGGCTCTCTGAACCACATACCCAGGATAGCCTGGCCTGAGTCACATGGTCATCTCTGGACTCAGGGGTGGAACCTGACTCCAAACGATTACACTAAACTATATGACCGTGGCAGAAAGTAAGGGTCAAGTCACCAAGGGAAATAAAAATTCTGCTATGAGAAGAAAGGGAGACGAAGGGACCAGATTCTGGGTACACAAAATCAACAGATTTCCACTCTACAGGAGCGCAGTAGCTATTTCTTGATTGGATTAATAGACAAATGAATGAAGATCATAATAACTAAATCAGCATCACTTTTTTACCCCTGACAACACCAATTTAAAAGATGCAAGACTTGGTTGTTTTTCATTCTGTTCTTTTACTGGTGAAATTTCCAAGACACCTCAATACTCTAAAGGCAGTATAGATAGATTATGGGTGTGGCCCAAGAAAAGCTCTAATATCTAAATGTCATCCATTGATCTTAACTGATTCTACAGCTCTGGGTAATAGGAGTCAAGTGGAATCTTTCTGATATCCTGGAATCTAGCTATGGTTGAAGACTGAAAACCTACCCACTGCCGTGAAGTTGATTCTGACTCACAGAGAACCTATAGGATAGAGGAGGATTGCCCCATAGTGTTTCCAAAGCTGTAAATCTCCACTGCCACATCTTTGTCCTGTGGAGCAGCTGGTGGATTCAAACTGCCAATCTATTGTTTAACTCAGGCTGAAAGCAGAAGGTGTCAAATAGCTTCATATTCAAAAGAGAACAGACAAGAGTCACTAAGAAGTTGGAGTCAGGCACCTTTCTTTAAGGCTACTATTCTGGATATACTTCAAGGAGCTCTGGTAGAGTAGTGGTTACGAATCAGGCTGCTAATCTCACAGTCAGCAGTGCAAAACCACCAGCTGTTCCGTGGGAGAAAGATGAGGCTTTTTGCTCCTGTAAAGATTTACAGCCTCTGAAATCCTGTACAGAGTCCCTATGAGTCAGAACTGACTTCACAGCACATAACAACTATTCTGGCAGCGGCACTCACACTATGAACCCTTCTTAGTCTAAACTCCTGGAAGATAAGGCTGAGGAGTTGGAGTTTTTGCACAGTCATTGTGAGTTACTCAACTTTTTGCTAAAGTTCTTCTCATAGAGGGATATTGGTTGCTCAGTGGTAGAGTTCTCATCCTCCATGTGGACGGTCAGGTTTGGATCCTGCTCAATACGTTTCATGTGTAACTGCACCCTTGTATGCCCACTGGTGACTTACATGTTGCTATGATACTCAATTAAACAAGTTTCAGGAGAGCTTCCACATTAAGATAGACTGACAAGAAAGGCCTCACCATGTACATCTGAAAATCGGCCAGTGAAGATGGTATGAATCACAATAGCCTGATCCATGGCCAGTCATGTAGATGGCACTGGCTAGGGCAGCATTTCCTTTCATTTTATGTGTGGTCACCATGAGTGGGCCAGTGGTGAGCCAACATAAGAGCAGCTAAAACAACCAAAAAAGTGCCTTCCTAGGTCTATTACGTGGAGTCCTGGTGTGGCGCTGTGGGCTGATGCACCCGACTGCAAAGCCGTTTGAACTGCAAAGTTGGCGGTTCAAGCTCACCAGATGCTCCTCGGAAACCCTATACAGGGTCGCTATGGGTTGGAACCAAACTCGACAGCACTTCACAACAACAACAAAAAGGTCTATTACAATCATATCGCAGCTTCCCTACTCAGCCCACCATGGCCCACTCCCCAACTAAGACAGGTTTTCCATCAATCTTAGTTCTCCCGGGGCTAAGGGTTTTCCATCCCTTGTTGTTGTTAGATCCCATCGAGTTGGTACTGACTCATAGTAACCCTATGCATAACAGAATGAAACACTGCCTGATCCTGGGCCAACTTCACAATTGTTGCCATGCTTGAGCCCATTGATGCTGCCACTTTGCCAATCCATCTTGCTGGTGGTCTTCCTCTTTTTCTCTGATCCTCCACCTTGCCAAACATGATTTTCTTCTCCAGTGATTGCTCCCTCCTGACAATATGTCTGAAGTATGAGGGAGGAAGCTTGGCCATCTTGGCCTCCAAGGAGCACTCTGGCTGCACTGCTTCCAGCACAGATCTGTTGATTCTTTTGGCAGCCCATGGCACTTTCAATATTCTCCTCCAACACCATAACTCAAATGCATCAATTTTTCTACGGTCTTCCTTATTCACTGTCCAGCTTTTGCATGCATATGAGGTTATTGAAAATACCATGGCTTGGGTCAAGCATACCTTAGATCTCAAGTTGACATGTTTGGTCTTCAACACTTTAAAAAGGTCTTGTGCAGCAGATTTGTCTAATGCAATACATTGTTTGATTTCTTGACTGATCCTTCCTCCCTTAGTTCTGACCAAATAACACTTTCCTGACTTTGGCTGTCTGCTCCCACGATTTGCAGTCTTAGAAATCCTATGGAGCAGTTCTACTCTGTCCTACAGGGCTACTCTGAGTCAGAAAGTACTTGATGGCAGTGGGTGGTACTGCTTTCTTCTGCCTAGAATACACTTTGCCCCAGTACCCTGTCTTCTGGGGAAATAATAGTTCCTTTCCAAGGCACAGCTCAAATATCAATCCTTTCACACAAGTATCCCCAATGAGAGAAAATCTTTCCACCTTTAAGCTACCATAGAATTTGATTTACCTTTTCTTGTAGCACCTGCCACATTCTCTTCTTTACTATAGAATTTGTGCTAAGTCATCTACCAGATAACAAGCTACTGAGGCACTGGATACCAAAACTTAAACCAAACCCACTGCCGTGGAGTTGATTCCAATTCGTGAAGACTGTAGATGGGGTTTCTAAGAACGTAAATCTTAACAACAACAACAAAAAAACTGTTTTATTGTTAATTGAGTGAAAGTTTTCAGAGAAGATCAGGTTCATATTCAAGAATTCATACACATTTTGTTCCATATCATTGATTGCACAGTTTCCTGGTATACTATTATTTATCTCACATTCTCCATGCATTTGCTGTTCCCATCCCTCCTTCTTCCCTAACCTTTCTGAACTTTATTCTCCGGTAAATGTTGCCCTTTGATTTCAACTGGTTAGTTATTCTAAAAGTTGTGTGAACCTTACTGGTATTGTTATTCCTCTTATGCTGTTGTTTTTAGTTCTATCTCATAGCTACCGTATGTACGAAAGAACGAAACACTGTCCAATCCTTGGTCATCCTCACAATTGTTATGCTTGAGTTCATTGTTGGTACCATTGTGTCAATCTATCTTATTGATCTCACTGGAGATCTTTCACTTCGTCTGTGACCCTCAACTTTTCCAAGCAGGTTTGTCCTTCTCCAGGGACTGGTCCCTCCTATTGGCATGTCCAAAACATAAGCAATGAAGTGTAGCTATTCTCACTTTCAAGGAACATTCTGGCTATACTTCTTCCAAGACAGATTATTTTTGGCAGTTAGTACTTTCAGGATTTTTCTTCAAATGCATTGATTCTTCTCCAGTCTTCCTGACTCATTGTCCAACTTCCATATGCATTTGAGGTAAATGAAAACACCATGGCTTGTGCCAGGCACACCTTAGTCCTCAAACTGACATTCTCACTCTTTAACACTTTAAAGAGGTTTTTGTTTTTTTGTTTTTTTTAACAGCAGATTTACCCAATATAGTACCTTGCTTGATTTCTTGACTGTTGCTTTCATGAGCATTGTTTGTGGATTCAAGCAAAATGAAGATTTGACAACATCAATCTTGTCTCTATTTACCATGATGTTATTTATTAGACCAATTGTGAGGATTTCTGTTTTCTTTACATTGAGGTGCAACCCATACCAAAGGCTATGGTTTTTGATCTTCAGCAGAATTTCAAATCCTTTTTGCTTCCAGTAAGCAAGGTTGTGTCATTTGCATATCACTAGATGATAATGAGTCTTCCTCTAATTCTGATGCCAAATTCTTCTTCACATAATCTAGTTTCTCAGATTACTTGCTCAGCATACAGATTGAA
Source organism: Chrysochloris asiatica (assembly GCF_000296735.1). NCBI lineage: Eukaryota > Metazoa > Chordata > Mammalia > Afrosoricida > Chrysochloridae > Chrysochloris > Chrysochloris asiatica. The sequence continues at coordinate 5,054,091 of NW_006408661.1, forward strand.
TAAGTACGGTGAAAGGAGGATACAACCCTAATGTTAAACCATTCAGTATTCCCTTATTCTATTCTAATGACTGTCTCATGGTCTATGTACAGGTTCCTCATGAGCACAATGAAGAGTTCTACAATACCCATTCTTTGCAAAGCTATTCATAGTTTGTTATGATCCACACAATTGAATACCTTTTCATTTGTCAGTAAGCACAAGTGAAATTTTCTGATATTCACTGCTTTCATCCAAAATCCACCTGACATTTTACAAGGCTATCCCCTATTCTACATCCTCTTCTGAATCTAGCCTGAATTTCTGACAGCTTCCTTTCAATGTACTTGTACTAGTTTTTGAATTATCTTCAGCAAAATTTTACTTGCATGTGATATTAATGATATTATTAGATGATTTCCACATTCTGTTAAGTTACCTTTCTTTGGAATGAACACAAATGTGGATCTCTTCCAATCAGTTGGCTGAGTTCATTTTGTTTGTGTTTTTTTTTTTTTTTCATTTTCATTTATGTTGTGTTAATGTTTATTAAATCTTTCTGATTTTTCTTTTAAATTTTGATTATTATTTATTAAAGTATATTCTCTTTTCAAGGTAAATTACAGGTTGCCCTGCAATTTTTTCCCTCCTACTTAAAAGTCTGTTTTATCTTGAAATCTACTTGAGTTCTTTGCCATTTGGAAATTCTGTATTCCCTCTTTTTGCTTTGAAGTTGACTACATTATAAATTGATATCTCCAGTTCACTACTTTTAGTCTTGTATGTTTGTTTTATATACTCTATATCTGGATTGCGTTCTGGGTGGTTTTGTCACATACAGTATCTCAAGTTGTTGTCTACTGCTGTTGGTTGTCAGTCCCAAGAACAACCTTTAGTATTTTTTGTAAAGTTGGTCTTGTCATTACAACTACCTTTGATTTCTGTTTATCAGGAAATGTCCTAATTTCACCATTGTATTTGAGGGACAACTGTGCTGAGTATATGATGCTTAGGTGACAATTTTTTCTTTCAGAGTTTTGTGTATGTCATCCCATTGCCTCCTCACCTGAATGGTTTTCACTGAGAAATCAGAATTTTTAGGTAACTTTTCGTTGTTTTCTGAGCTGGATTCTTCCCTTGCCTTTGGTTTTGGAAAATTTGATTACAATGTGATTTTATATTGGGATCTATCTATCTATAATTTCTTCTCTTTTGATGTGAGGGAAGTTTTCTTCTAATAACTCTTCAACAGTTTTCGGTGTGCTTTTTATTGTCTCTTCCTGTTTTGAAATTCCAGTCACTTATAAGTTGTTCCACTTCATTGGTGTCCCATATAACTCTTAGCATACTAGTATTGAAAGATTTATCTTTAAATGCACTCATTTGAGCTTCATTGCTTCAAATCTAATTCTTTGCCCTTTCAATGTATTTTCCATTTCTGAAATCTTAGAATTAATCTTCTGGATTTCTAATTGCAGGTTTTCTATGGTTTCAAAATTTGTATTTATTTTGTCTGTTTGTTCTTACAGTGTTTTCCTGAATTCCTCTGAAGTTTGCTCTATGTTCTCTTTGCTTTCTTCCATCTTTCTGTCAGCCATTTGAAGATATCTAAGGTATCTAGCATTGTACCTCATGACTGATCCGGATAAGTTCTTTTTGACAATGAACGCTTCAGTTTGTCATTCCCTGCATAGTAAACCATGTGGTTGTCATATGGATGTGAAAGCTGGACAGTGAATAAGGAAGATCGTACAAGAATTGATGCCTTTGAGTTGTGGTGTTGGAGGAGAATACTGAATGTGCCATGG
>NW_006408661.1:5056217-5057413 GCF_000296735.1 Chrysochloris asiatica
TTAGTTCCATTACCTTGTCTTCCTCAGAAACAAATGACTCTGCATCTTGGTCATTTGTTTGAGCCATTTTTTACCATGTTTCTTCATGTCTGTTGTCTTTGGAGTATTGTGGGGTTCTTGTATTTGTGTTTAATTGATGATTGAATGTTGCTTTGTTCTTAGGTTCTCACCAACTGTCTCCTGTGGTATATTTACAGAATGGAAGTATGTACACCATTCTTGGTCAACCATTCATGCACCTCAGTTCTAAACTAGGTAAGTCTGGCTGGTATTGGCTGTTGTCTATCATTGCTCAGCTGGTATAAGATATTGTCAGTTGCCCCATGAGTGGAATTACAGTGGGTATGGTTGTGGCTGGGCTTTATGGGCATGGTTGCTGTCTCCTGGAGTGTGGGAAAGAGAACCCCTTCCCCCAAGACACACAAGAAAACAAAATGGAAGAAACAAAGAACCAACAATGCAAAGAAAAAATAATAAAGAGAATAAAGAAATTAAAAATGACAGCAACCAGAAGAAAATAACATAGTAAGTCTAAAGACAAAAGAGGGATAGAGAAATGGAGATATAGAAAAGAAAAACAGGAGAGGAAATTAAAGGAAGAAAATTTTTAACCTACTCAGAAAAGTCAGGAAGAGGGAAGATAAAACCAGAAAGAGAGATCAAAAGGTAAAAAAAGAAGAGGGGAAATGAGAAACAGAAGGAAAAAAGGAAAAACAAAAGCAGAGATAGAAAGGTTAAAATTCAAGGGAATGGAAAGAGAAGTAGAAGAAGGAGAAAGAATAAGCAAAGATAATGAATCAGAAAACCAAACCCCCTAAACAAAAAAAACAGTGCAGCTGTTGTAACCAGAGAGGAGAAAATTCTGGGAGGCTCCTGTATTCAAGGAACTCATGAGGTGGGTGTGCAAGGGATGTGACAGCAGAGTTCCTGGCCCTAGATGGCGTATCTATCATCCTTGGTGTTATTTATGTTAAAGCCTTCAATCTGTAAGTAATTTGTGGAGGCCCTTGATGGAGTTGGTTCCAATGTCTGCTCAAACCACAGGGCAGGGTGGGCAGTGACTGGTTAAATGTTGGTCTGGTAGCTCTGGAGCCAAGCTTGACTGAATCCAGGCACACCAAATTGGTGCAGCAGACTCCCACTGTACACTGGCATGGCTTCCAACCACATGGCTCTGAACTCCTGGAGAGCAGGGT
>NW_006408661.1:5057583-5058986 GCF_000296735.1 Chrysochloris asiatica
AATTTTCATCTGTGTCCATTGTATTTGGTCTCTCCTATCTTTTTGGCAACATCAATGGGCTCAAGCATGGCAAAAATAGTGAGGTTCGCCCAGAATCAGGCAGTGTTTCCTTCTGCTGTGCATAAGGTTGCTATAAGTCGGTACTGACAGGATGGCACCTAACAACAACAACAATCTTTGTTGTAGAGGGCCCATATAGCGTGTCTGCCTAGTCTGCCATCCTGTCAGAAATCTCCAAGCCTTGAAGGCTTTGTTCAGTTTTTCAGCTTGAGAAATACTGAGTATGTTCCTCCCTTTTGGTTTTGCAACCTCAGGCCTTTTCACATTTCATTAGAATACTTGGTGTTCTTGAACAACCCTTTGAAATTTTCTAACTCTTTTATTTCCTCATTTATTCCAGTGACTTTAGTGGCTCTACGTTCAAGAGCAAATTTCAGAGTATCTCTGACATCCATTTTTCCTTTCTTTCATACCTATATATATTTCTTTTTAAAAATTTTCTATGAATGTTTTTGCAACACCTTCTACCACTTACAAGTCACTAACTTTCAGTTTTTTAGTATTGTAAAACTAGAAAAAGGGTTTTCTTTGATAAAGTGATAATTAGAGTGGATTTCAAATTTATTACTATCCAAAGCTTATCTGCAGGATAATGCACTAGATAGAAAGGTGGGTTGGAACCTCAACCTGAAGGTCCATGGTTCAAACCCACCATCTGCTCCTTGAAAACCCTCACTATGAGTCGGAACCAACTCGAGGTCTCTTAACAACAACAATCTTAATTTACTTTAGGTATTCAAAACAATACAGCTTTCCCTTTAAAACCTCATCAGCCTTACAATTACTTTGCCTTCTAATCTGTAATTCATATGAAGGGAGTTGTTACAGTTACTCTGGGTCAATGACTCAAAAGGATACAACATTGAAATGGACCTTGTACTTCCCTGGATCCATTTCACGTTACTGATTATATTCATGTAGCTGCAAACATGAATGTGTAGGTGCTATATATTCACATCAAGGGGTCCTTAAAACACTGGAGAATGGGATCCACAGTTGAGACCAAGTTAAACTTCAGATTTGAAATGGGATGTTGTTGTTAGGTGCCATTGAGTCAATACCAACTCATAGCAACATTATGCACAGCAGAAGGAAACACTGCCCGATCCTGGGCCAACCTCACTATTGTTGCCATGCTTGAGGCCATTGATGCAGCCACTTTACCAATCCAGCTCTCTGGGGGGTCTTCCTCTTTTTCTATGACCCTCCACCTTACCAAACATGATATTCTTCTCCAGTGACTGGTCCCTTTTGACAATATGTCCAAAGTATGAGAGATGAAGTTTGATCAACCTGGCCTCCAAGCAGCACTTTGGCTGCACTTCTTCCAACATATATCTGTT
>NW_006408661.1:5081762-5091980 GCF_000296735.1 Chrysochloris asiatica
CCCCAAATAAACAAAACAGAGGGAATGGAAGCAAATACTCTTAAATGATGATGCACGAAGGAGATTGTAATCATTGCAATGAAACGATGGTGTTAAGCTGATGTTCTCCCATGTAAACTATCACTCAGTTCACAATAAAAACTAAAAAAAAAAAAAGTCAAGGGTAGGCAGACAGAGGAAGAAGGGGAAGAGGAATAAACAAACAAAAATAAGGAAAAGAAAAAACCAAGGCAAGTGCCATACCCAGAGAGGAGAAAACTCTGGGGCTTCCTGCCAGCCAAGGAGCTCACATGGTGAATGGGCATGGTATGAGAGGGTTACGCTCTAACCTTAGATGGAGGTCCTATAGGCCTACACATTTTCTGTTCTGGGCACCCAATCTGGAAGTAGTTCATGCAGACCACAAAGCAGCTGGGATCAAGGGCTTTCCATCCCAGAAGACAGTTGGGACGAGAGTTCCTGCTAATCCAAAGCCAGTTAGAACTGTCTCTATAGGTCTGGTAGAGGCCTTACCAGAATTTAGGCACTGGAATTGGTGCAGATAACTCCCAACTCACTTGCAGCTTCAACCACCCAGAGAGGAGGAGCTTTGCTCTGGGCCTACTCAGGTGGGTGCTGGCCACACCTCCGGTCAACAGGGTAGTGTAGGGCACAAGAAGCAAAAAACCTCTCCTGTTTTGCTCTGAACAGTGAGTGGAATGCCTCTGTGCTACCAAGCTAGTCTGCCTTCAAAGAGTAGCCCATGAAAGTTTAAAATAGCCATGCCCACCTGACCAGCCAGCACAGGTCACTTGTCAGTCTCCATTTTTTCCCCCTTGAGTCTGTTCAGCTTCTTTTCTGAGTGAGGGCGATGCCAGGGCTGTCCAGGGCTGGCTCTGAAGGTTTGGAGCACAGCTTACCTGCATCCAGGTCCTGGGGTTGGTGCAAATAACACACGACTCACTCCAATGCAGCTCACAACAGCACAATTCACCACCATCCGGGTCACACTGAGGGAAGGTGATCACAGGTGGGTGCTGAAGGTGATCACAGGTGGGTGCTGGCCATGCCTCTGGCCACCAGGGAAGTGTGGGGAACAAAAAACATTGCACCTTTATCTCTGTGAATCCAGTATGTTTCTGTACCACCAAGCTGCTGTCTTGTCTCTAAGTCCACTAACAAAAATTTAAGATAGCCATGCTGAATCTGGTCAGCTGGCACAGGTCATCAGTCTGTCTCCTTTATTTGCTGTGCCTGCTTAACTTCCTTTCCTAGTAAGCATTCATTCAACTTCTCTATCCCTTCATCTGAAACTCAGGGGTCCAGGACTATCACCTGCATTTTTTTCACTTGCCTTTCATATCTTTGTTGTAGAGAATCTGTGTAGTGTTTCTGCCTAGTCTGCCATTTTGCCCCCTCTCTCATCATGTAGGCTTCTTGATTTGGTCTATACACATCAGGGTGATACAAAAATTTGTCCCAACTATAAGTCAAAACAGCACTCCTATCAAACTAAATTGCTCAGCATTACACTTCAGAATTTGAATTAAAGATTCAGAGGAAAAATTTATAGAGCATCCGTTTGTATCAAACACAGTGGGTAGTTTTACAAGCACTTTTATTTGGTCTTTACAACAATCTTCTCTATAAAGGTTTACTTTTTTCAGCTGGCTGAAACAGGTCCCACCGCTGCTGCGGCCCAGTTTTCCAGCACTGATCATACCTGGGTAGTTCTGCGCAGGACTCTGAGCCTAACTGGCTCTGAGCACCTGGAGTCTGGTCTCACTCTTTCTCCTAAAAGGCTTATCATATCTGGGTAAGAAGAGGCAACATCGATGGATTCAAGCATGGCACCAGTAGTGAGGTTGGCCCAGGATCGGGCAGTGTTTTGTTCTGCTGTGCATAAGGTCGCTATGGGTTGGTACCAACTTGATGGCACCTAACAACAACAACAACATATATATATATTTGTTGTTAAGTGTCATCGAGTTGGTTCTGATTCATAGAAATCCTGTACAGAGTTTCCAAGGAGGGGCTGGTAAGCTTGAACCTCCGACTTTGCGGTCCAAACCTACCTTGCAGTCCAGTGCATTAACCCACATCGCCATACCAGGACTCCAAGAAGAGATATATATGAATCTGTGTTGAAAGAAGTACATCCAGAATGCTCCTTAGAAACCAGGAGGGCCAGACTTCTCTCTCAGACTTCGGACATATTATCAGGAGAGGCCAGTCCCTGAAGAAGGACATAATTCATGCTCAGTAAAGAAGAGGGTCAACTGAGAAGAGAAAAACCCCAACGAGATGGATTGGCATAGCAGCAGCAGTGCCAAGTTTGTTGCTCAAGTGTAGCAACAATTGGGAGATTGGCACAGGATGAGGCAAGTTTCGTTATGCTGCGCATAAGGTTACTAGAAATCAGCACACACTCGAGGGCACCCGCTGTGGAGCTGTGGGTTAATGTGCTAGACTGCAAAGTCAATTGAACAGAAAAGTTGGTGGTTAAAGTACATCAGTCGCTCCTTGGAAACCCTATACAGGGTCACTATGGGTCGGAACTGACTCGACGGCACTTAACAACAACAACAACAGCTTACATGTATGTAGCTGAAGTCCTGGTGTGGTGCTGTAGGATAAGCACTGGGCTGCAAGTAGTTCGGTTTGAACTGCAAAGTCAGCAGTTCAAACTCAGCAGCTGCTCTTTGGAAATCTTGGAAATCTATACGGGTTACTATGAGTCAGAACTGACTTGATGGGACTTAACAACAACAACAACACACAAGCACATATATTATTCTTTTCTTTTTTTTTTTTTGATTTGCACTACTACTCAACAATTAAAACAATTAATGCATAATTAAATACTAAAACACTTCATATTCATGATTCTACTCAGCAAGCTATAGATTATTTATTTTACCTGATGTTTTATTTCATTTGAGGGAGAGGGTGAAAGAAGTTTTGTAGTGAAGTAACAAACAAAGATGGAATAATTCCAAATTATAGGTAAATATTTAAGGAGCTCTGGTAGCGTAGTGGTTATGAATCAGGCTGTGAAACTCAAGGTCAGCAGTTGGAAACTACCAGCCGTTCCACGGAGAAAGATGAGACTTCCTGCTCCCATAAGAATTTACAGCCTTGGAAACCCTGTATACTGTCACTAAAAGTCGGAACCTACTCCACGGCACATACCCACCACCATCATTGTAGTTTTAAGGTCCCTGGGTGATGCAAACAGTTTGCACTTGATTATTAACCTAGAGGTTGGTAATTCAAACCCATCCATAATCATCGTGGAAGATGGAGATTTGCTTCCATGAAGATTATAGACAAGAACCCTCTATTAAGCAATTCTCCTTTAATATAGGGGTTGCTGTGAGTAAAAATAGACTTCATGATTGGATTGTAGTTTTAGATTTTCTTTTTTTTAGTGTATCAGAGCAATTTTTCCCAAATTTGAGAACTGCATGGAACTTTTAAAAGAAAAACATGTGCTCAGACGCCGGTTGGCCATTTAGTTTTAGTAGCACCGAAGTTGGCAGTGCAGGTCTGGTCCTCATCACCACTTCACAGTCTTATTTCGACACCAGGACTCCTAAAAGACCATGTTGGGTACTGAAGGCGGAGAGGGATTTGTGGTGAAGGTCCGGGGCTTGCCCTGGTCCTGCTCAGCTGACGAAGTGCAGCGTTTATTTTCTGACTGCAAAATTCAAAACGGGGCTCAAGGTATTCGTTTTATCTACACCCTTTATCTACACCAGAGAAAGCAGACCGAGTGGTGAGGCTTTTATTGTTCGTGAATCAGAAGATGAAATCAAATTGGCCCTGAAAAAAGACAGAGAAACTATGGGACACAGATATGTTGAAGTATTCAAGTCAAACAACATTGAAATGGATTGGGTGTTGAAACATACTGTTTCAAATAATCCTGACACTGCCAATGATGGCTTTGTGTGGCTTAGAGGACTCCCCTTTGGATGTAGCAAGGAAGAAATTGTTCAGTTCTTCTTAGGGTTGGAAATCGTGCCAACATTGCCAGTGGACTTCTAGGAGAGGAATAAGGGGGAGGCGTTTGTGCAGTTTGCTTCACAGGGTATAGCTGAAAAGGCTCTAAAGAAACACATGGAAAGAATAGGACACAGGTATATCTTAAATCTTTAAGAGCAGTTGAGCTGAAGTTATAACTCACTATGATCCACCTCGAAAATGTATGGTGATGCAATGGCCAGGCCCCTATGACAGACCTGGGGCTGGCAGAGGGTACAACAGTATTGGCAGGGCAGCTGGCTTTGAAAGGATGAGGCGTGGTGCCTATGAAGGCTCTGATGACTATAATGGCTATAATGATGGCTATAGATTTGGAGCAGATAGTTTTGGAAGAGACCTCAATTATTGTTTTTCAGGAATGTCTGATCACAGATGTGGGGATGGTGGTTCTACGTTCCAGAGCACAACAGGACACTGTGTACACATGTGGGGATTACCTTACAGAGCTACTGAGAATGACATTTATAACTTTTCACCACTCAACCCTGTGAGAGTGCACATTGACATAGGTCCTGATGGCAGAGTAACTGGTGAAGCAGATGTTGAGTTTGCTACTCATGAAGATGCTGTGGCAGTGATGTCAAAAGACAAAGCAAATATGCACCACAGATATGTAGAACTCTTCTTGAACTCCACAGCAGGAGCAAGCTGGGGTGCTTATGGTAGCCAAATGATGGGCGGCATGGGCTTGTCAAACCAGTTCAGTTACGGTGGCCCAGCTAGTCAGTAGCTGAGTGGTGGCTAGGGGGGCGGCTATGGTGGTCAGAGCAGCATGAGTGGATATGTCCAAGTTTTACAGGAAAACTCCTGTGATTTTCAGTCAAACAAGGAGCAGTGAACAGCAGCTACTACAATAGTGGAAGCTGTGCATCTGCAGAAGTGAATGGAATAGGAGGGATGTCTAGCATGTCCAGTCTGAGTGGTGGATGGGGAATAGAATCCTGATCACTGACTCCTTTTTTTTTTCCAGCAACTATTATTATTTATTATTTTAATGTTTTATTGTGAATTATGTGATAGTTTACATGGGCGAACATTCGTTTTACAGTCATCCTATCGTATATAGTTTCATTGCCATGGTTACAATCCCCTCCATGCATCATCAACCAACCAAAGGATATACACTACAAGCATGCCCCCCGGTCATCAGCACACAGACCCTTTCCCTCTCTGTGTCTAAAGTCCCCAACCGCTCTATCTCTCAATGTTATTGTCTCTGTTTCCATCTCAGGCATCACTGCTTCTCTGGGTAGGGTCCCGCTCTCCACTCTTCTCCCTTGATGGTCCCAGGGACTTCCATTCCTAGACTGAAAGGTTAATCACTCCCCTCCTTGCTATAATATGTCTGATCACTCACTTGGGCAAGATTTTTTTTTTTTTTAAGAAAAAGGAAAAATAAAACAATAGTTTAACAGTTTTGCAATACAAGCTTGTGAGATTCATGCTTACTCTTAAGTGGAAATCAGGATTATTTTAAAAAGATGTTTAGTGTTTTTGAACACATAACATTTATCTAGGTATAACAATAAAGTTTGAGCAAACAATAACTGTTAAACAATTTTCAGCTTTTCTCCAGTTAGTTTTAAGCAGTAAGCGTATTTAAGCAGTAAGCATATTTAGATTAAAGCAGTTCAGTTATGTTAAATGTTGTTTTTATACTATGTTATATTGAACACTGAATGCATGTTGAAAGACATGCCATTTTTGTAAAACTCAATTAAAAGTGAAACATTTAGTATGTTTATTAATTCTAGTTTTATTTAATAACTTGTAAGGCACGTAAGTTTAAGTCTTTTAAAGTCAACTGGGAAAATGAGATGCAATGCCAATACTTTAGGATTTTGATCTTGGTGTTTGCATGAAATTCTGAGGCCTTGATTTAAATTTGTATTGTGATTTCCTTTTAGGTGTACTGCGCTAAGTGAAACTTGTCAAATAAATCTTCTAAAAATGGCAAAAAAAAAAAAAAAAAACCCAAAGAATATATTATTACTTTAAGAAACAAAAGTATTACTCTACAAATATTTTTCAAATATGTTATCACTGCCAATGAGTTACATCTGCACATGAAGTGATTTTTCATGATCTTTACAAAGAAAAATCAATATTTACTATTTCTCACAAAATACAGCTAAGTCCTCCTCCCCACCACAACATTCAATGTGAGATCATTTGTACTAGTTACAGGTTTATTCCTCTATAAAACTTCCTGATCATATATAGAAGTCTTTGGAAGTCCTAACAGAGTAAAACAGCACATCAATTTACTTCTGTGTGGATTTAAAGTGACAAAAAAATCCCAGCAAATTAGTTTCAATGTATATGTGTAAAATTTAGCTAATTTGCCTTTCATTGTTTGGACTTTCTGGAAATGTACACTGCTGATATTGTAAGTACAGGAAAGGTCTTCAACATTAAAGTTTCTCAACTTTGTCTGGCACATGCTTTAAGCCTTATTTGTATTCTCAAGTGTCAAACACTTTGGGGTGAACTGATGGCCCTTCTCCCACCTGCAGAAAGCCATTTGATCCAGTTACCAGCAGCTGCAAATGTACTACAACCTTGTAAGAACTTTGCCCTCTGAAGATACAGCTGCCCAGAAATTTGAGTCATACATTTGTGATGAATCTGATTGCTTGCCATATGGTGTCTCAAGGGGTCTGGGATCGTTTTCTGCAAGAATTCAGTAGAATCGTGTTACAGTCTAAGAGAGGCACTGGGCACCGACACAAGAAACATACCCTGGCTGACTTTCCTAGGCGCCAGATGAAAATGAGGCAAAACATGGAGAGACTTGATTTAACCCATTACAGGGCAAAACAAGCTCAAAACAAAAACTTTGGAGTCCAAAGGACCGAGAGTAAGTCTATTTTAGAACATTGGGCAGACATTTCAGAGTGGTATTCTTTAATAATTCTATTTAGTCCTATAAAAGTTATTGTTTCAATAATATTGACCATCAAGAGTCTCATAGAAAATTTTTATTATTTTAAACACTGGAGGAATTGTGTCAAATTTCCTTTAGTGATGCTGTCTTTGGGTGGTAGAATAGTGACTGATTTACTCCTCTTGCTTCTAAATATATTTCTGTACTTCCCAGAGGAGCTACAATGATGTAAGAGTAGACACTTATGCTCAGGCTGAATGACTCCACTATGTCATACTTATGTGACCTGAGGTAAGTTACTGACCTCACTATATTTACATTTCCTTCTGTAAAATGGGGTGATAGTAACACTTGCCTGCATAAGGTTATTGTGAGGATTAAATGAGACCATTTGAGTAAAAAGTTTAAACAGTGTCAGGCACATAGTAATTACTTCCAAATTTTACCTATTATTATTACTACTATTATATTTCATAAGAGGAGCTCTGGTAGCATAATGGTTATGAGTTGGGCTGCTAACCTTAAGGTCAGCAGTTCAAAATTATCAGCCATTCCACAGGAGAAAGATGAAGCTTTCTGTTCCCAAAAAGATTTACAACCTCAGAAACCCTATATAATGTCACTATTGAGTCAGAACAGACATAACAGCACTTACCAACACATATTTCATTGATTCCAGGATTCACTTTTTCCTCTCATTTCAAACTTGTTTCTAATTAGGAAGTGTTTGTGGCATGACATGGTGCCAAGGACAGCCCTTTTTATGTCTTAGTGGTACAGGAAGTGGGGAGCATTTTAAGCGGATTGTATTATTGTGTCTTGGTGGAACAGACATTTTCCACTCTTCTATTTCCTTCTTTGTGAGGGCATGGCAATTGGCCCTAATCCTCTGCTTTTCTCTAGCTGGCTGCATAAAGCTGCCCCTTCCTTATCCAGTACTTTTGGAGCCGAGCTGCCTACAGGAACCTTCACTCGACTTGGCCCTGTTCTGTGGGGCCTGGTGAAGCTGTGGTATAGGGAGGAAGTAAGTTAAATCCAGGGGAGTGTTAAGCTCTGGGGCATTTGCAGCAAACTGAAGAACTAGATAAGGAACAGTATTGTTTTGGGTAACTAAATGATAGTGTTATATGGAAATGTTTGGTGGAGCCAGGTCAGGTTTGTTCACCTTGGCAGTTTAGTGCAGTAAGACTTTATATGGCTCTCTCCCTCTGGTCACAGATGACCATGAGGACATTGCAGAGTAAGCAAAAACTGCCTTGCTGTCCTCAGCAGAGGTGCAATCCCTAAGGGTAGCCTTGGACAAATCATGGTGCCTTGACTATGCAGGATGTTGCAACTTGTCCTTGGATTACATGAGCATTTGTGTTCCCTTTGGCCCCTTCAGGTTCCCAGCAGAGACCAATGGAGCCTCAGAGGGCTTTAATATCTGGGGGATCTGAGGAAGTAATCCAATTATAGGAAAAAATAGAGTCTGAAGATGCTTTTAAAGCTTTTGCTATTTTTAAACTGCAGTGCAGCTGAGTCGTGTGTGTGCAGCAGAGGGTTTCAATGAGGAGTGCTAGACTATAGTAGGAAACACTAGGTGAACTGTCCCCAACTCCATTCTGCATCTGGAACCAGCTGTGAAGGCGCTAACCATGAATCCATACAAGGCTTGTCTAGAGATTCAAGAATCATTACCCACCAGGTGTTTGCAATATGAATCAGATTAGAAAAGACCGGTGATCTAATAGCAAGAAATAATAGAAGTAGTCTCAATGACAAAAGACTATAACAGGCTTGCTCTCAAAAGAATGAGTTCTATATCAATTGCTAAGGTCAACACTCAAATCACAATAATTAAATGCTCGACTGCTAACCAGAATGTTGGTGGTTTGAACCCATCCATGGGAGAAAGACCTGAAAAATCTGCTTCTATAAAGATTTTAGTCTGGGAAAAATTCAACTCTGTCACGACGGGTTGCTATGAGTAGAAAGTCAACTTGCTAGCAATCAACAACAATAGCAGTAAGGGGAAAATGTATGCTCCATTTGCAAACTATGTTGTTTCTAGACCAGCACACACCCTTCATGGTATTCTGATTCTCTGAGAGCTATTTTACAGCCCTGTACAATAGTAATGCAAAACAGTTCTCAGTGTTTCGTTCTGTTGGGCATAGGGTCACTATGAGTCGGTATTGACTCGATGACACCTAACAACAACAACAACAATAAGCATGTCAGTGAAATGAGAAGCCAGTTTTGTATCCAAGCACATATTTTTCTCAACATGCATTATTTCATAAAAATTTGTGTTGCTTTGACTTCTTTTTTGAGCTAGTTACCTAGTTAACACGTTTAGTTAATGAGCTAAATAAAATCTTTAACATGTGTTCATTTTATAACATGATACTTCTTTTAAAAACATCCTTTACCTAAAAACATGGGTCTCAAGGAAAATGTAAATTTAGGAGATTTTTAATATATTGGATGGAAAGACCCTTCAAATATGATCTAGTGACTGGGAAAAGGCACCATGTCAAATATATATACATATATAAATATATATATGTTAAATGCGTTTTCTGGCAAGAGACAGTATGGATAAGTTGATTTCTTTCCAAATCTGGTAAATTAATACAAGGGAATTTCAAAAAAGTTCATGGAGAAATTTCATTATCTTTCTATTAAATTTTCCACAAACTTTCTGATGCTCCTGTATAATTCCAAAAATAATTTCTTGCCAATAAATATTTCCCAATAGATCTTAGGTCCATAGGTCATGGACTTGGTACAACTGGCATAGACACTGGTACTGCTCAAACCAAGAAAATATCCTCCTCTTCCCATCATCACTGAGTGAAATTCTACTGTGTTCGTTGCCAATTCTTTTTGGTTTAGACAAAGTACTGGGTTCTGGGAATGTATGTATGTGCATATATACTGTTGCTGTTAAGTGCCATAGAGTTGATTCTGACTCATAGTGACCCTGTACAGGGTTTCTGAGGAGCAGCTGGTGGGTTTGAACTGTCAATCTTCTCAGTCCAATGCTGATCTTACAGTGCCACACCAAGAGTCTGTCTGTCTCTCTCTATATATCTATATATACACCATTCAATATTTGTTGTTGTTAGATGCCATCTAGTCAATTCTCACCCATAGCAACCTTAAGTATATATGTATGTGTGTGTGTGCATAGTCCTGGTGTGGCACTGTGGGTTGATGCGCCAGACTGCAAAGCCATTTGTACTGCAAGGTCAGTGGTTCAAGCTCACCAGCTGCTCCTCAGAAACCCTACACAGGGTTGCTATGGGTCGGAATCGAAT
>NW_006408661.1:5094790-5102203 GCF_000296735.1 Chrysochloris asiatica
GGTTCCAACTCATAGCAACCCTGTACAGGGTTTCCGAGGCTGTAAATCTTTTTGGGAGCAGAAAGCCTCCTCTTTCTCCTGCGGAACAGCTGGTAGTTTTGAACTGCTAACCCAGAGGATAGCAGCCCGATTCGTAACCACTATGCTACCAGAGCTCTTTTAACTGATTGGAATACCTAAAATGGGGCTAGAATTTGCCCAGTGAAGGAGGCTTTGCATAAGACCATAGGTGGAATCCTGATCCTCATCCAGAATCTTCGGAGTGGCTAGAAGGACAGAAGATACTTCTTGAAAGAAAGCCAACAAGAAAAAAAAAAAAAACAGTAGTGACAGTCTCAGTGACTACTACAAGAACAAGCAAGTTGTTCACGGGGGAGCCCTCAAAGCAAGTGGTCAGGTCCTCTCAGGGCAAACCCTCTTCCAAGACTGAGAATCAAGGGGAATATATGAGCAGGCACGTGGTCTTGGTGACCATGTTGGTCTACCGATAACAGGAAGTGGGGGGAAAACAGCAATGAAGTTGTGAGCTAAGTCCGACCATGTTCAATAGACTCCTGTCAACCTGGGTTGAGACCTTATTGGCCAACAGTATAGCGAGACCTAGGAACTCCTGGGCCCAGGAACATGGATATTGCCACAGAGGACTAGAGCAAAGATTGAAGCATTCAGCTTATATGAAGTGAGGGGAGATGCACAAGAACACCCATACTTGCAGATAGTACCCACTTGACCTAATTTCAATGGTTGGATGGTCAGAACTTGACTAGAAGAAGAAAGAAGAGGAAAAAGAGAGTAATCTGCTACAATTTTATGAACTTGACCTATGCTTATGGATGTTAGTAGCGCAAAAGAGGGAACGAATCTTTATAGCGAGGATCATTCTCACACCTTGGTACACAGGGTTGACAGGGATGGGCAACTTAGACATTGGCTACCCAAAATGGGGGGGGGGGCTAGAAATGCAAGAAGTGACTGGCTTACAAGAGTGAGCCTAGTTCCATTGGATGTGGGAGAAGGTAGAATCTCCACTGAGTGGTTTCCAACCTTTCTGGATGGGCCTGGTGAAAGGAGATGGGGATAAAACTCGTGTGGTTCAATAGTGAATAATTGCTATCAGGACTGATTATGAATGTTGCAAATGTAACGGTAGACATTTTGTAACAAAAGGAGGGGAGTGGTTGATCTTACAGTCCAGGAGTGGAAGACCCTGGGCCCACCAAGGGAGAAGAGCGGAGTGTGGGACCCTATACAGAGAAGCAGAGATGCCAGAGATGGAGGCAGAGATGATGATGTGGAGAGATGGAATGGCTGGGGACTCTGGACTCAGGGATGGAGATAGGCTGTGTGCTGATTGCTAGGGAGCAGGCTTGTGGGGTGTACCCTTTGATATATATAACCATTTGTTTGAATGGTTATATATTACTTAGTGCTCTGGTGTACATCCAAAAAAAAAAAAAACCCAAAAACAAAAACAGAGGAAATGGAAGCAAATGTTGTTGAATGATGATGCAGGGAGGGGATTGTAATCATTGCAATGAAATGAAATGTGATAGGATGAATGTAAAGCTGGTGTTCTCCCATGTAAACTATCACTCAATTCACAATAAAAACTTAAAAAACAAGAAGAATATAAGGAAGAAGACAAAGACCAAAATGAATGTCAGAAGAGACTCTAAAACTTGCTCTCCAGCATAGAGATGCTAAAGCAAATGGAAGAAATGAGGATGTAAAATAATTGAACATAAAATTTCAAAGGGTAACTCTGGAATACAAAGTCAAATATTACAATGAAATGTGCAAAGACCTGGAGTAAGAAAACCAATTGGTCAGCATATGCTGAGCAATTCTCAAGTTAAGGAAACTGAAGGAAAAATTCTAGCCTTGATTTGCAATATTGAAGAGTTCTATGGGTAAATATTGAATGCTGTAGAAAGCGTCAAAACAAGATGGAAGGAATATATGAAGTGTCACTGTACCAAAAAGAAATGGACGATATTTAATCGTTTCAAGAAGTAGATAATGATCAAGAGCCAATAGTATTGAAAGAAGAAGTTCAAGGTACACTGAAGGCATTGGCAAAAAACAGGAGTCCAGGAATGATAGAATACAAATTAAAATCTTTCAACAAACTGCTACATCACTAGAGGCACTCACTTTTGTATACCAAGAACTTTGGAAGACAGATAACAGGCCTGCTGATTGTAAGGGTCCATGGTTGTGCCCATTCCAAAGAGAGGTGACCAGACAGAATGTAGAAATCATCATTAATATCACATGCAAGTAAAATTTTGCTGAAGATAATTCAAAATGGCTACAATAATACATTAGCAAGGAACGGTCATAGGTTCACACTGGATTCAGACAAGGATGTGGAACAAAGACTATCATTCCTTATGTCAGATGGGTCTTGACTGAAAGCAGAGAATACCAGAAAGATGTTTAACTTTGCTTTATTGACTATTCAATAGTCAATAAAGGCTTTCAACTGTGTGGATCATTGCAAGGTATGGCGAATGTTGCAGAGAATTAGTATGCCAGGACACTTAATTGTGCTCATGAGGAATCTGTATATAGGCAGTCATTTGAACAGAACAAGGGGACAATGAATGGTTTAAAATTTGGGTAAATGTGCTCCAGAGTGGTTTTCTTTCACCATACTTATTCAATCTGTATGCTGAGCAAATAATTTGAGACGTTGGGTTATATAAAGAACATGATTAGAGGAAGACTCATTAACAACCAGCAACATGCAGATGATACATTCTTGCTTGCTGACAGCAAATGGGACTTAAAATACTGATGAAGATCAAAGACTATATAGCCTTCAGTATTTGTTGCACCTCAATGTAAAGAAAACAAAAATCCTTACCACTGGCACAATAAATAACATCATGATAAGTGGAGAAAAGACTGAAGTTGTCAAAGACATCATTTTGCTTGGATCTACTAGCAACACTTGTGGAAGTAGCTGTCAAGAAATCAAATGACGTATTGCATTAGGCAAATCTGCAGAACAAGACTTCTTTAAAATTTTCAAGAGTTGAGTCAATTTTAGGACTAAGATGTGCCTGACGTAAGTCATAGTACTTATAACTCAGCACATAACTTCATATGCATGTAAAAGCTGGACAGTGAATAAAGAAGACCATAGCAGAATTGATGCATTACAACAAATCTGTGTTGGAAGAAGTACAGCAAGAATGCTCCTTAGAAGCCAGTATGACAAAACTTCCATCTCTCATACTTTAGCCATATTATCAGAAGTGATCAGTCCTAGGAGAAGGATATCATACTAGGTAAAGTCAGATGAAAAAAGGAGATTCCTGAATGGGATGGATTGGCATTTGGCAGAAACAATGGATTCATGCTCAAAAATGATTTTGAGGATGTTGAAAAACTGGGCAGTTTTTTGTTCTGTTGTTCAGAAGGTCACTATGGGTTGAAATCCACTCGACAGCTCCTAACAACAACAGAAGGAGACACTGAACACAGTAAAATCTCAGCTATTCAGATCTTCAAATAAATTTTGAGATCTGTGTGTCTCCAACCTCATCAGTGTAGGACCTCCACAAAATAATATATTATTTCACTGACTGAATTCTACCCACTGTTTGGCATTTCTAGTTCTTTCCAAGTCCCATGGGGGTATCACAGGAGTTTAAGTTATCACTTAACGTATGCTTGTTAGAACTCCACTCTCTCTGGCAAAGAGCTGCAAGATGGAGGCTAGAAGGAGGACAGGGAGGAAATGGGCTGGGTATGGTTAAGAACCACATGGTTTCAGAAATGCCCCTTTCTCATTCACTGACCACTGTCCTGGCACCTTCTCTTGTAAGTTTTTCCTTAGTTAGATTTCCTTTTCAGGCAGCTCGGTGGTCTTTTTTCCTCAATCCTTCTGCTTATGCTCACGTAGCTTTCTTAGGATAGGACCACTTTGGGTTTAAACTAATTGGGCTTTGATTTTAATTAAGCCCGGTTTGGGATTTAGTCCATTGTGTTTTCTAATTAGCTTTTTCAAACAGTTAAATATGTATTTCTTGACAAATAAAATAAAATGAACATTTTGGAAAGTAACAGCAGTTCATGCTTTGCTAAGTCCTTAAACAATATGATGTAATCATGAGTCAAATTTTCCTTAATGATACAAGGTCAGCATTACCAGCTTGACTGCCAGCACTGTAACACAGATATTTCTTGCAATATTAAGGTGTGTGAATCTGTTTGCTGTCACTTCTGTACTTTTGGTTCCTAAGCCTTCTATACGTGGTTGCAGTGTCTAACTTGCTGCTCCTCTGTCTGCTGTCATGTCTTGTTGTAGTTAAGTTCCTTGAGAATTAGAAACCAAAAAGTTATCTGTATGGAATTAATGCAAAATGAAACTAAATAAGTTCTTCTAAGAGTTACTGGAATTTTCTCATAATGAAATGAATGACCTCAGTGAACAGCATTTGGGATGTTCATTTTGACTGCTCAGATGCATTTGTGATTTAACACTTGGGTCACAATTGAATATCTGATCTGTGATTATCTGTCCTGATTTGTCCATGACAGTCTTGGTTTACACCTGATGTCCTGAGATAACATAGTAATATTGGGCCTGTTTGCTCTCAAACTTATTCTAGGTTGGATAATAGACCACCCTATAGATGAGCGATGGAATCCTAGTGTGGCACTGTAGAATAAGCACTGGACCACAAGGTTAGTTTGAACCACAAGGTTGGCAGTTCAAACTCACCCAGCCAATCCTTGGAAACCCTAGACAGGGTCACTGTGAGTTGGAACTGAGTTGTTGGCACTTAACTACTACAACAACATCATAGATGAGTGATAGAATCAATATGACTAAAAATTATATTGATTTCTTCTCCAAATTTTGTATATTAAGATAATATTCAGGTACACATTAAAACAAAACAAAACAAGGAAATGTGTAGTAGAACTCCATTATAAAGATTCCTGGATTTGTCGGCCCAACAGTAAACTAAGAAGAAGATAGGAAAACTAATATTGAATGTCTACTGTTGACTTTGTTCTGTGCCAGGCACATTCATATTTACCAAACTTCTTTAATCCTCAAAGTAGATACAATCCTCTTCTTATGTAATAGGAAACTGAGTCTCCAAGAATCAGTTCACAAGCCTCAGGGATGACAGGGAGAAAACACAGATGGTTTTGTACTTCAAATGCACCTATGTCATATTCTTCCATTTCATCTACAACCACAATGTATGTCAACGTCATACAGCCTGGAAAACCTTATGCTGGTGATACTATAAAATTATCCTCACACCAGTTTAAAGGGCAGAGGAAGGGTAGGAAGTAAAAAGCATTTCATTTAATTCTGAAATACATGGTAAGTCTTAATTTGGAGGGAGTATTAAATATTATATCATACCTTTGTTGTTATTGTTTTTGTTAAATGTCACTGAGCCGGTTCTGACTCATCGTGACCCTATGCACAACAGTTGTATTTGGAGTGTTTTCTAACCTGAGGGGCTCGTCTTGGAGCAACTATATCAGAAATTGATCTGCTGCTATTCATAAAGTTTTGACAGTCCGGGTGTGGTGCTGTGGATAAGCACTGGACCACAAGGTAGGTTTGAACCACAAGGTTGGTGGTTCAAGCTCACCAGCCTCTCCTCAGAACCTATAAAGAGTTGCTATGAGTTGAAATGGACTTAATGGCACTTAACAATGACAACCATTCTCCCTTGTCCCTTGTCTGTCGTAACCTGGAAGCTCCAATGAAACCTGCCCAGTATGGATGCCCTGTTGATTTTTAACATATTGGTGGCATACGTTCTAGTAGCAGAGCAACACACCATGATATGTCACCACAGTATGATAAACTGGTAGATGAATGGTGGATCATCATACCTTTGGTTACTTGCAAATCTTATGTTGACTAGATATTGCTCCAGTTTCTAAGGTCTGTAGCTTGAGGAACAATTTCAAGCATATAATAAATCAAGGAATAAAGAATCATGAGGGGAGAATGTCTTTTAACTATGTGGGTATGTCTGAGAATGCAAGGCTTAATTTTAATCCATGGAACATATATTGCGTACCAACGTTTTCAACCTCTCAGGTTTCTTTGGAAGTTGTAGTACATTCCCACATAAATTACAAGTGCAGATCTGTATAGATGTGTGAATCTAAACAAATAGGCTTTTCCCCACCAGTTGTAACACTGAAGTCCCTGGGGACATATGTGTCCCACATACTTGTATCAAAATCAATATTACATCAAATTTAAAAACTTTTTAGAGTCAATCTAGTGAAAGTTTACCGTACCATCAGTTTTTTTAATTTTATTTTTTTGGTTGGTTTTTTTTAGAATTCCTTTTTGTTTTGTTTTGTTTTCTTTAAGTTTTTTTGTGGAATGAGTGAAAGTTTAAAGGCAGGTAATCAGTTTTACATTCAACAAATCATACAACTTGTTTCATCACAATGATTACAATCCCTTCCATGTGCCATCAGTTAACAGTATTTATCTCTACTCACTTTGTTGTTGTTGTTGTTAAGTGCCATCGAGTCGGCACCGACTCATAGCGACCTTATGCACAGCAGAACGAAACACTGCATGATTCTGGGCCAACCTCACTACCATTGCCACACTTGAGTCCATCGATGCTGCCACCTGGCCAATCCATCTCGTTGGGGGTCTTCCTCTTTTTCTCTGACCTTCCATCTTATCAAGCATGATATCCTTCTCCAGCTACTGTTCCCTCCTGACAGTATGTCAAAAGGATGAGAGACTAAGTTTGGCCACTTGGCCTCAAAGGAGCACTCTGGCTGCACTTCTTCCAAAACAGATCTATTGGTTCTTTTGGCAGCCCATGGCACTTTAAGTATTCTTCTCCAACACCACAATTCAAAGGCATCAATTCTTCTACGATCTTCCTTATTCACTGTCCAGCTTTTATATCCATATGAGGTTATTGAAAATACCATGGCTTGGGTCAGGCACACCTTAGTCCTTAAGCTGACATCTCTGCTTTTCAACACTTTAAAAAGTTCCTGTGCAGCAGATTTGCCTAATGCAATACGTCGTCTGATCTCTTGACTGCTGCTTCCGTGAGTTTTGATAGTTGATCCAAGAAGAATGAAGTCCTTGACAACTTCAATCTTTTCTTCGTTGATAAGAATGTTGTTTATTGGTCCAGTGGTGAATATTTTTGTTTTCTCGACATTGAGATGTAATCCATATCGAAGGCTGTGCTCTTTGATCTTCATCGGTAAATTATTTAAGTCCTCTTCACTTTCAGCAAGCAAAGTTGTATCATCTGCATATCGCAGGTTGTTAATGAGTCTGCCTACAATCCTGATGCCACGTTTTTCTTCATAGAACCCAGCTTCTCGGATTATTTGCTCAGCATACAGGTTGAATAAGTATGGTGAAAGAATACAACC
>NW_006408661.1:5105828-5107959 GCF_000296735.1 Chrysochloris asiatica
TGTTCTTCTTGGATTTTCATTCTCTTCTTATGTTGTGAAGTGTTAATTTTCTTTGATGTTGCCTTATAGTCCATTAACTTCTATCTCCATTGTAGTCGACCTGACCTTCTCACCATCTGGATCTCTGTCCCTATGTGTTGACATCCCCAGTGGACAGGAATTCCTTGTTACAGTTGTTAGGAGGTAAAAGTTCAAACTTCCCACTAGGCTTCTGCTGACACCAGTCTGGTAGGGGGTTGTGGTGGTGATGGGGAATACCTCTCCATAAATGGGTAAGGGAGGACATCTAGGATCCCAACTGGCTTTTAGTGATAGGGGTGAAGATGGAGCCTCAGTTTTTCCCATGATGTTTGGCTGGAATATGGTGATCATCGTCTAAAAGTTTTCTGTCTAATTAGAGTAACCATTTTCTGGTCTTTGGATAGAGAGAGCCATCTCTTCTTAGGTGTTTTTGGTCTGTGCCTATTGGTGTTTCAAGCTTCTCTAGCAACCAGTCCCTAATATATGGGGGTGGGGGGGTGGGGAGGAAGGAAGGGAATGACAACTAGACCCACTGCCATAGAGTTGATTCTAACTCATAACAGTCCTATAGAACAGAGTAGAACTGCTCCTTTGGATTCCTGAGACTATAAATCTTTAAAGGACCCATGGAGCAGCTGATGGGTTTCAACTGCTAACCTTGAGGTTAGCAATCTAATGCTAGTCCACAACACCACCAGAGAATTGCATATCATTCCTCAGGTCCCAAGGTTCCTATTTTGCCTGCCTTCTCTCTACCTTTCAGAGTGTTCCTATGTTTCTTTTATCTATAATGTCCAGAAATCAGTTGATTAAGAGTTGGGCTGCTAACTGCAAGGTTGGTGGGTTCAAACCCACCAGCTACTCAGAGGAAGAAAGATGAGGCTATCTGTTCCCATAGAGATTTACAGTCTCCGAAACCCTAAGGAGTACTTCTACTTTGCCCTATAAGGTTGCTGTGGGTCTGAATTGACCTGATGGCAGTGAGTTTGGTTTGGATTGGGCTAGAGGGAGTAATAGAAATACAACTATTGTACCTGTTCACCACATAACACACCTATGTAAACAACAGTCCCATACACACAATATGCATACAGTAAACATGCAAGAGGGTTGCATGACTTTCAGAAAACCATATAATATGTGAATTATTTTCATAAAAATATGGTAGTCTATTTTCCAACTCTATAATCTTTTAACTCATTTCATGTTTCCTCAGGGTCTAAATATTTTGTATTAATCATAAGGTCCAGAAGATTCTATAACCAAGGAAGATATGTAGATTACTGTATCAACTAGTATCATCAACTGGTCACACAAATTTGAATTGTCATCTGTGATTGGGTATATGAATTTAGAAGCACATTTTCATTGACTGACTTAACTTGGTTTCAATACTTAATTTTCAATACTTAATACTTAATTCAAACTTAATTTGGTTTCAATAAATGCATTCTTGCAGACTTAGTTTCTAATTCCTAAATTTCCTGAGTGAGTATTCACTTTTTTTCCTAATTGAGTAAAATAGTTTTAGAAAAGTTTGCTTTGGGTTTAGAAGTAAATTTGCCTCTTCTATTTTCAAAGCTCAGTTTAAGTATCAGTTGGTTCTATTCAAAGAATGTCCCTGTGAAGTATGTCTGTTGTGTAAAATTCCAGTACGTTACACTTTCCTCTTCAAAGGATCATAAGTCTTGTTATCAATGGGGGAGGGTTTGGGATAAGGCAACTTCTAGCTTAGTATTTAGAATATGTTCCCTGGATAGGACCCTCAGAACTGTCATTTGGTGAAGGGAAATGGAAAAAACCCCACATAATGCTGATGGTAGGAGCCAAGGAAGGAAAGCATTGCTATAAGAGCAGAGTAGTGTGACAGAAACCCCAATGGTGAGATATCACAGACAATCAAAAGTTAAAATCTGTGAGAATGACTGGTATGGCCTATCTGAGTGGGGCAAGCCAGAGATTTCATCATTTATCATGACACTCAGATTTTGACAGGAATTACAAATTCAGATGTCCGTAGTGGTTACGAATCGGGCTGCGAACCGCAAGGTCAGCAGTTTGAAACTACCAGCCGCTCCGCGGGAGAAAGATGAGGCTTTCTACTCCCGTA
>NW_006408661.1:5109224-5110509 GCF_000296735.1 Chrysochloris asiatica
GTTGGAGGAGAATATTGAAAGTGCCATGGGCTGCCAAAAGAACCAATAGATCTGATTTGGAAGAAGTGCAGCCAGAGTGCTCCTTGAAGGCCAAGATGAAGACACTTTGTCTCTCATACTTCAGACATATTGTCAGGAGGGACCATTTGCTGGAGAAGGATTTTATGTTTGGCAAGGTGGAGGGTCAGAGAAGGAAAGGAAGACCCCCAATGAGATGGATTGGCCAGGTAGCTTACTTTGAATTTTCTAGAACTTTGTATAAATTGAATAATACAATGTATGCTTTTATTTTTTCATCCTTTTAACCCAGACATAGTTATTAATGTTGAAGATGAATCATATTATTGCATGCAGAATTCATTTTTTTTTTATTCTGAAAAGTGCTTTACTGAACGGATTTACTGTAATTTGTTTACTCATTCACCTGTTAATGGACATTTGGGTTGTTTATAGGTTTTGGCATCTACAAATAAAGCTGCTATGAATGTTTGTGCCCGAGTCTTTATATGAAAGTATGTTTTCGTTTCTTTAATCTTTCAATTTCTAAATATTGGCAATTAATATGAAAATTTCAGATCCAAGCAGACAAACAATGAGTGGCTAAACAAAACACATCTGTGAGCCAGATCCAGCCTGTGGTCAGTCAGTTTACCATGGATACTAAAATTCTGTGACTTTTTTTTTTCTGGAAATACAGTTATCTATTGTAGCTCTCTGGAGGCACTGATCCTTTGCGATCTGACACCAGTCTAAGGTTAAGTTATATGGAAGCCATACTGACTTGTGGCTTTGGTTGTTGTTGTTGTTAAGTGCTGTCGAGTTGATTCCAACCCATAGCGACTCTGTATAGGGTTTCCAAGGAGCAGCTGGTGAACTTGAACTGCAGGCCTTGCAGCTCAAAAGACTGCAGTCTGACACATTAACCCAGTGGACCACACCAGGATTTCTGTGGCTTTGGTGGTTGTTGTTGTTGTTGTTAGATGCAATAGAGTTGGAACTGACCCATAGCAACCTATACACAGCAGAATGAATTACTGTCCAATCATTGGCCAACCTCACTACTGTTGCCACACTTGAGTCCATTGATGCTGCCACTTGGCCAATCCATCTTGTTGGGGGTCTTCCTCTTTTTCTCAGACCCTCCACCTTACCAAACATGGTATCCTTATCCAGCAAATGGCCCCTTCTGACAATATGTCCAATATGTGAGGTGAAGTTTGGTCATCTTGGCCTCTAAGGAGCACTCTGGCTGCACTTCTTCCAAACTGGATCTATTGGTTTTTTT
>NW_006408661.1:5111184-5118394 GCF_000296735.1 Chrysochloris asiatica
CACACAATCAAAAGCCTTTGCGTAGGCAATAAAGCACAGGTAAACATCTTTCTGATATTCTCTGCTTTCAGCCAAGAACTACCGGACATCAGCAATGATATTCCTCGTTCCACGTCCTCTTCTGAATCCGGATTGAACCTCTGGAAGTTCTCTGTCAATGTATGATTGTAGCTGTTTCTGTATTATCTTTAGTAAAACTTTACTCGCACGGGATATCAAAGAGATTGTCCCATGATTTCCACATTCCGATGGGTCACCTCTCTTTGGAATGGGCACAAATAGGGATCTCTTCCAATCAGTCAGCCAGATAGTTTTTTTTTTTTCCAAATTTCTTGGCAGAGATGAGTGAGTGCCTCCTATGCTGCCTCACTTTCTTGAAAGATTTCAATTTTCATTCCATTAATTCCTGGTGCCTTGTTCTTTGTCAAGTCATTCAATGCACTTTGGACTTCCTCCCTAAGTATCATTGGCTCTTGATCATATGCTACCTCTTGAAACGGTTGAACATTAATCATTTCCTTTTGGTACAGTTATTCTGTGTATTCCTTCCATCTCTGTTGATACTTTCTGCATCATTCAATAATTTTCCCAGAGAATCTTTCAATAATGAAAGTTGAGGCTTGAATTTTTTTCTTCAGTTCCCCCAGCTTGAGAAATGCTGAATGTGTTCTTCCTTTTTGGTTTTCTGATTAAGCTGGAACCCTCAGTAGAGGTTGACTGTAAAAACTGACCCTTGTATTTCAAGGCTGGGCTCTTGTGAGGAATGGGGTTGAGACAGAATGTTGACACATCATCTCTGATGGACTGGACCTGGCAGAAGAGTTGTCATAGTCTATCTGGGGTACTTCTACCTGGTCCCCACCACTCCACTAAACAAGCAGACTGGGATTCAGATAAGCTTGTCACTTCTGTGTGGGTGGTCCAGCCACTCTCTCAGCTGCTCCAGGCAGCCTGCTGACAGGGTCTTGCAGTAAGATTTCCAGGGAGGCAGGGATACAGAAGTCCTTTGTTTGCTCTGACCTAAGGAAGCAGGAGAACTGCAGGACTTTGTCTGAATATTAAGACAGGTTTATTTTTTATCTTTCTTTCCTATCAAAGATAAAGAAAGGGGAAAATAAGTCAATATTATTTCTGGAAGTTCATAGCATCCCCTGTGATAGCTGCAAAAGGAAAACTCAGTACAGAAGGTCATTTGGGGCAAAGATAGTTCCGTGTTTCTCTCCTAGTTTCAGGCAGCTATCAGCAATTTTTGGCATTTCTTTACTATTTGTGGGTGCCTTTGCCTCCATTGCCACATGACATCTGTCTTCTCAATGTGTGACTCTCCATGTCTTTTCTCGCCTTTTATAAAATATCACTCAAAAGAGGTTAAGATTTGAAACCACCCTTTTTCAGTATGATTCACTGATAACGTCTTCAAAGATAGACTATTCTAATAGCAAGATCAGGCTCACAGATATAAGGGTTAGGGCATTAACACATCTTTTTGGGAGGCATGATTCAGTCCTTATAGAAATGTTAGGAAATTCAGATAAGTATGAAGAAGAAAATAAAAGTCACCTCATCATCTACTATGTAGAGACATAAACTGTTAACTTTTGAATAATTGCTTCCTGAGTTTTGAAATACACAGATTTTTCAAGTTTCAAGTAAGATCTAAAGAAAAAAAATTCAAGCCTCAGATTGCAATATTGAAGGATCATGTGATAAAATATTGAATGATGAAAGAAGCATTATAAGAAGATTGAAAGAATACACAGAATCACTATTTCAAAAAGAATTGACTGATGTTCATCTGTTTCAAGAGCCGGTCATGAAAGAAGTTCAAGCTGCACTGAAGGCATTGTCTTAAAACAAGGCTCCAAGAATTGACAGAATACAAACGGAAATGTTCCAACAAACGGATGCAGCTCTGGAGGTGCTCACTTGCCTATACCAAGAAATTTGGAAGACAGCTACCTGACCAATCAATTGGAAGAGATATAGATTTGTGCCCATTTCAAAGAACGGTGACCCAAGGAATACAAATATCATTGTACAATATAGCACTGCATACATATAAATAAAAATTTTCTGAAGATAATTTAAAAATGGATGCAGCAGTACATCAGCATGGAGCTGCCAGAAATTCAAGCCAGATTCAGAAGAAGACTTGGAATGAGAAATATCATTTACTGATGTCAGATGTAATTTGGCTAAAAGTAGAGAATATCAGAAAGATGTTTACTCATGCTTTATTGACTATGCAAAGACATTCAACTGTGTGGATCATAATAAACTATGGATAACATTTCAAAAAATGGGAATTATAGAATTTAATTGTACTCACATTTCTCAAGATACATACATATGAGGGAGCTTCAGAAAGTTCATGGAAAATGGAATTAAAAGAAAGTGGAATTTTTCCATGAACTTTTTGTCATCCCTCCATATATTATATTGTTGTTAAGTGCCGTCAAGTTGATTCTGACCCATAGCAACCCTGTATAGGGTTTCCAAGGGGTGGCTAGTTGGACTCCTGGTGTGCTGCTGTAGGATCAGCACTTGCCTGCCAACCATAAAAGCAGTAAAGGATTGAATTATATGGATGAGTCATAATACTTAAACCAATCTTCTATGATTGAACATTTAAATGGTTTTAGTGTTTTATTATTATAAACAATCTACTACTCATCAGTCAGTTTGCTATAGTGTGGTAACTTACGTGTTGCTGGATGCTGGCAGCTATGCTACCAGTATTTTAAATACTAGCAGGGTCACCCATGATAAACAGGTTTCAGTGGCATTCCAGACTAAGACAGACTAGGAAGAAGGAGAGGCAGACCACTTCTGAAAAGTTAGCCATTGAAAACTTTATGAATAGCAATAGAACACTGTCAGATACAGTGCTAGAAGATGAGCCTCTTAGAAGGTTGTTGTTGTTGTTAAGTGCCGTCGAGTTGATCCCGACCCCATAGCGACCCTGTGTAGGGTTTCTGAAGAGCAGCTGGTGAGCTTGAGCCACCAACCTTGCAGTTCAAATGGCTTTGCAGTCTGGTGCATTAACCCACAGCGCCACACCATCTCCAACCCAAATGGATTGGCACAGTGACAGCAGCCAAAAGAGTCTTCCTCTTTTTTTTGCTGACCCTCAACTTTACCAAGCATGATGTGCTTCTAGAAGGACTGGTCCCTCCTGACAATATGTCCGAAGCATGAGAGATGAAGTCTGGCCATTCTGGCTTCTAAGGAACATTCTGGCTGTACCTCTTCCGACACAGAATTGTTGGATTTTTGGTAATTCATGGTACTGTTAATAGTTTCTTCCAACACCATAACTCAAATGCATCAGTTCTTCTATGGTCTTCTTTATTTGCTGTCCAACTTTCACATGTATGAGAGGTTATTGGAAATACCAAGGCTTGGGTCAGGTACATCTTAGTCCTCAAAATGACACCTTAGCTCTTGAACACTTTAAAGAGGTCTTGTGCAGCAGATTTGCTTAATTCAATACATCATTTGATTTCTTGACTGCTGCTTCCAGTAGTGTTGATGGTTGATTCAAACAAAATGTAGTCTTTGACAACTTTAATCATTTCTCTTTTTATCTTCATGTTATTTATTGTTCCAGTACTGAAGATTTTTGTTTTTGTTATTTTTTATAAATTAAAATGCAACCCATACAGACGTTTGTGGTCTTTGATCTTTATCAGTTAACATTTAAGTCCTCTTCAGCAGGCAAAGTTGTATCATCTGCATATCGCAGGTTATTAATGAGTCTCCCTCCAACTCTGATGCTACATGTTTCTTCATATAATTAAGCTTCTCAACTTATTTGCTCAGTATACAGATGGAGTAAGTATGGTAAAAGAATACAACCCTGGCATACACCTTTCCTAATTTTAAACCATTCAGTGTTTCCCTGTTCTGTTTGTGTACAAGTCCATCAGAAGCAATTAAATGTTCCAGAATACTCATTCTCTGCAATGTTGTCCATAGCTTATCATGATCCACACAATTAATAGCCTTTTCAATAGTCAATAAAGCACAGACAGATGTCACTTTGAGGACTAAGATGCTCCTGAGTCAAGCCATGGAATTTTCAATCTCATTATAGTCATATAAAAGCTGGACAATGAATAAAGAAGAATGGAGAAGAATTGATGCATTTCAATTACATTGTTTTGTTGAAGAATGTACATGGACTGCCAGAAGAAAAGTCAACTTGTCTTGGAAGAAATATAGCCAGAATGTCCCTTAGAAATGAGGATGGTGAGACTTTGTCTCATGTACTTTTTGTCACATTATCAGGAGGGACCAGTCCTTGGTAAAGAACGTCATGCTTTGTAAAGAAGAAGACTCCCAGTGAGGTGGATTGATACAGTGGCAGCAACAATGGGCTCAAACACAACAACTATGTGGATGGTGCAGGACTTGGCAGTGTTTTATTCTATTGTACATGAGGTCACTTTGATTCGGAACTAACTTGATGACACCTAAAGGCAACAGCACAAAAATAAACCAACAACTTTAAACCAAAACCCAAACCCACTGCCTTCAAGTTGATGCTGACTCATAGCTACAATATGAGTTATGGGAACAGACAGCCTCATCATTCTTTTATGAAGGGGCTGGTAGGTTTCAACTGCCGACCTTGTGGTTAGCAATCCAATGCATAACCAACTGACAACAGTAACTCAAAAGATTAGCTAAGAGACTTAGGAAGCATGGAATTTATATTAATAGTAGATGAACAATTCAGAAACGGTGGGTGAGAATGGCTGCTCAACTCAAAGAATGCAATCAGTGTCACTAAATAGTACATGCAGACACTTTTGAATTGGTGTATGTTTTGCTGTCTATATTATCAACAACAAAATAAATAAATGTATTCTCAAACACTGAAATTTGAATTTTATGTAATAAAATTCCTAGCTATAGGGTATGGGCCAGGTTTGGAGTACTGCTCAAAAGTTGGACAACCTTTTATGTAAAACAAAAAAACAAGACAGATTCAAAAAGAGCTGTAATCCATATGAATCCTTTTATATTATTTATTTGCTATTTTTATTATAGGCCAGCAGCCTTGCATCATGTTGAAAATACTACCCAGATGAACATTTCTCTAAAGTAGCCATATAATCTTTTGTCTAATTTTCAATTTTTCTTCTGAATACCAAATGACTTAGCTACAAACCATTTCAAAATTACAAATTACAAAACATATCTACATTGTTTGTCTGCTCTAAGCTTGCAATATGAATTATCTTTTTCCTTTTTAAAGCATTATAGAAGTTTCCACTCTTGTGCTAACTTGTAAAAGGCTGACAGTACCTTTAAATAAGATTGTTTCCTCCTTGCCAGCCAGCAGTTCAGAATTGCTCTCAAGCACCTTGGATCTGATTTTAGTCTGGGGACTATAATGGTATCTCCATTAACCCAGGTCTCCAGGTTTTCTTTGCTTGAATTTCAAGGCTTTTGCTCTAACTAAAGGAGCCTTTAGGACTCCTGGAATATCTTTGTAGGATCACCACTGGACTGTGAATCACGAGGTCAGCAGTTCAAACCCATCAGCAGTTGGAAACCCTATACATGGTTACTCTCAAGTCAGAACCGACTCGAGAGGACTTAACAACAAAAATATATCTCAAGTGGTTAATTGCTTGACTGCTAACTGAAAGGTCAGTGGCTTGAACTTCCCAGTTGCACTACGGGACAGAAATGTGGCAGTGTGTTTTCATAAAATTTTCAGCCTTAGAAACCCTGAAAGGCAGTTCTACTCTGTCCTATATGGTTGTTATGAATTGGCATTGACTCCATGGCAGTGGGTTTGGGTTTGTTGCTTAGTGAGGCCAACCCTAGGATCCAGGGGAGAGGAGTGCCTTCCATTGGAACACTCTTTGCTAACTTCTTTTAATCTATTACTATCTAATTCTATAAAATATGGCCTTAGTGATATAAATGATGCTGAAGACACAATTTTAAAAGGCCATTGATGTATTCATTGCAAATACCTTTTTTTAAATACAGCATAAAAGATGACTATACACATGGGCCTCACCAGACAGAACACACAATAATCAAATTGACCACATCTTTGGAAAAAAAAAAGTGGAAAAGTTCAATGTCATCTGCTAAAACAAGGCCAGGGATAGACTGTAGAATAGAACACCAATAACTCATATGTAAGCTCAGGCTGAAGCTGAAAAAAATAAAAATAAGTTTATGAGAGCCAATATATGACCTTGAACATATCCCACCTGAATTTAGAGACCATCTCAACAAAAGATTTGATGCACTTATGACTGAAGACCAGAAAGTTGTGGGATGATATTAAGAACATGATACAGGAAGAAAGCAAAAGGTCATTAAAAAGATAGGAAAAAAAGAAAACACAAAAAATGATATTAGAAGAGACCTTGAAATTGACTCTCTAATACAGAAACGTAAAAGCGAATAGAAGAAATGAGGAAGAAAAAGAGTTGAACAGATAATTGCAAGGCAACTCGAGAAGACAAAGACAAGTATTATAGTGAAATGTGCAAAGACCTAGAGTTAGAAACTTCATAAAGGAAGAGCACATTCAGTATTTATCAAGCTGAAAGAACTGAACAAAAAATTCAAGACTTGATTGCAATATTGAAGGATTCTATGGATAAAATATTGAATGATGCAGAAGGCATCAAAAGAAGATGGAGAGAATATGCAGAGTCAGTACACGACAAGGAAATGGTCAGTGTTTAACCAACTCAAGAGATAGCATATGAATCAAGAGCTGATGGTACTAAAGGAAGAAGTCAAAATTGCATGAAGTCACTAGTAAAAAATAAAGCTCCAAGAATTGACATAATACAAATTTAAATGTTTCAACACACTGGTGCAGCATTGGAAGTGCTCACTCATCTATGCCAAGAAATTTGGAAGACAGTTACGTGGCCAACTGATTGGAAGAGATCTATATTTGTGCCAATTCCACAGAGATGTGACCCAGTCAAATGCGGGAATCATCAAGCAATATCATTAATATCATACGCAAGTAAAATTTTCTGAAGATAATTAAAAAATGACTGCAGCAGTACATTGACAGTGAACTGCCAGAAATTCAAGCCGAGTTATACTTCATTCTTCTTGGATCAACTATAAACACTCACAGAAGCAGCAGTCAAGAAATCAAATGATGTATTGCATTAGGCAAATCTGCTGCACAAGACCTTTTTACAGAAGAGCAAAG
>NW_006408661.1:5118855-5126981 GCF_000296735.1 Chrysochloris asiatica
ACAACAACAACAAGGATTGTTGATGCCAGATGAATTTTGGCTTATAGCAAAGAATACCAAGAAGATGCTTACTTTTGCTTTATTCACTATGCAAAGGTTTTTGACTGTGTAGATCATGCCAAACTATGCATAATATTGTGAAGATTGGGTATTCCTGAACACTTACTTGTACTCATGGGGAACCTGTACATAGACCAAGAGGCAGTTGTTTAAAATCAGGAAAGTTGTACACCAGACTTGAATTCTTTCACCATACTTATTGATTGAAGCTGTTAAAGACTTCATTTTACTTGGATCCACTACCAACCCTCATCCAAGCAGCAGGCAAGAAATCAAACAACATGTTGCGTTAGGCAAATCTGCTGCACAAGACCTTTTCAGAGTGTTCAAGTGCAAAGATAAAAGTTTGTGGACAAAGGTGTGACTGACTGAAGCCATGGTATTTTCAGTAGCCTCACATGCATGTGAAAGTTGGACTATGAATAAAGAAGACAACAGAAGAGTTGATGCATTTGAGTTGTGGTGTTGTAGGAGAATATTGAAGGAACCATGGACTGCCAGAAGAACAAACAATTTTGTGTAAGATGAAATACAGCTGGAGTGCTCCTTAGTAGCTAGGATGGTTAGACTTCATTTATCATACTTTGGACATGTTATCAGGAGGGCCAGTCCCTGGAGAAGGACATCATGCTTGGTAAAGCGGAGGTTCAGCATAAAAGAAGAAGATCCCCAATGAGATGGTTTCGTATATTGGTAGCAGAAATGGGCTAAAGCATAACAATCATTGTGAGGATGGCGCAGGACCAGACAGTGTTTCATTCTGTTGTGCTTAAGGTCACTATGAGTTGGATGGAGCAGACTTGTTGCTGTTGTTATTAAGTGTCATCGAGTTGGTTCCCACTCTCAGTGACCCTGTATAGGGTTTCCATGGAGCAGCTGGTGAACTTGAACTGCATGCAAATAACTTTACAAGTTGGCGCATTAACCAACAACATCTCACCAGAAATCTGGAAAGGACCTGGTGGTGGTTTGGTGATGGTTATGTGCCATGGCGTCGATTCTGACTCATAGCGACCCTGTACAGGGTTTCTGAGGTTATGGAAGCAGAAAGCCTCCTCTTTCTCCTGTGGAACGGCTGGTAGTTTCAAACTGCTGACCTTGCGATCTGCAGCCAGATTCATAACCACTACACTATGGACCTAGCAACAACAAGTTGAATTCTTTATCCAGAAGTTGGTTCTGACAAATATTTTTTTTAGATTGTGAACCATGATTATATAGTTTATGTTGTAGTTACTTGTGTATTTAACTCCCTCACTAAATTATATGTTCCTTCAGGGTGCAGACTTTGTCTTGTAAAAATGTAGCTCCTTCTGCAGCACCTAGTGCAGAGTGAGAGATAAAAAAAAGGCAATGCTCTTGCTACAGGCTTTGGCATACTGAAATAGAAACCTGGTTCTGTCATTGCAAAAACGACATGGGGACAGTGTCTGACCTTTTCGGACTCCATCCTCCAACCTTTTTACCAGTTATGACACCATCCATTCCTCTCTGATGGAGTCAATAACTCGCTGCAATGACCCATAGAACCCACAGATCATACACACTGATATAGGGTTTATTGGAAGATGCACCAGAATGCAAAGTCGTTTGGACTGCAAGCTTGGTGGTTCAATCTCTCCAACTGCTCCTCGGAAACCCTGTCTTTTACAGGGTCAATATGAGTTGGAACCGACTTGACGATACTAACAACAACAACAGTTTATAAGTTCAAGATCAGAAATTACTCAGGATGCAGTTTTTCAGTCAGTATAGCCTTGTCTCAGCTATACCTACGGGCATGAACAAACCTTGCAACTCCAAGCCTCAGCCCTTCTTAGGCAAATGTTAACAAAAGCTCTTTTAGCTCTGTTGATTAAATGCTCACTCTGCCCATAAACCTCTACCTGAAGGCTCACAGCTCTAGCTACAAAAATCAGCAATTGTAGCTCACCCCACTACCCACAGGCAACCCACAGGCAACTATCTTGCACTGTGGAGCAGGAAGCCCACCACCCGATTTCATCCTCTTGGTTCTGCTGCTTCTTTTCTGTCACTGCTTCTTGCCATCTTTTGTCTTCTCTGGTGTCACAGCTCTCTGTTTCTTGGTTCAAGGTGGTTCGGCACAGGAATTTGGGGTCTAAAGGATGCAGCACTCCATTTCTGGCTCTTCTTTCTTGATGGTAGTGAGATCCCTCTTTCTGTCTCTGGAATGGCTCTTTTTAAACTTGGTAGGATGGCAAAACTGACCAATCCTCATGTCATGGTTTCTACATGTCCTAGTTATGGACATTGATTACATTCTTTAAATTGTGAAACCATTCTCACCCACCTTTCCTGAATTGTTCCTCTATCATTAATATAAATTCCCTGCTCTCTTTTGAGTTGCTGTTGTCAGTTTATGTGTATCTCCAAAATGACTTTTCCCCCAACTTGCATGCCAACTACCAGCTACCTATTAGTTATCTCCACCTAGACAAGCCATTCACACCTGGAAAACCAAATTGGAAACCTAACTAATATTTGTTCCTAATATCTGTATTTCTCTAATTTGTGTTACTATTAGTCCAGTCACACAAACTTGCCACCTTTGAGTATTCCTTGTTTTTTTCCTGTGCCTACAAGATGGATTGGCCAAGTGGCAGCATTGATGGACTTAAGCGTGGCAAAAGTGGTGAGGTTGGCCAGGATTGGGCAGTGTTTCATTCTGCTGTGCATAAGGTCGCTGTAGGTCGGTACCAACTCGATGGCACCTAACAACAACAACTACACATTCACTTACTAAAGGGATAGAAAAGATGGAATCTGACAATAAGAAAATTGAATTGCTGTTTTCAATTTAAGAAGTCCTGTGGTATGGCACTGTAGAATAAGTACTGGACTGCTAACTGCAAGGTCGGTGATTCAAACCCACCAGCTGCTCCTTGGAAACTCTACACAGGTCTCTATGAGTCAGAACTGATGCAATGGCATATAACAACAACAAACCACATTTCCACCAATAGCTTAGTGGCACTTTTAAATCCTAATGGTATTCCAGAAACACCTCATTAAACCTACTAACTTAAACTCTTGTCTCTTCTTCACGTCCCCCTTTTCTTCTTTCTCTTTTAATTTTCTTTTGCATTAATTTTTTCTGTTTTCCTCTTTCTTCATTTCTTATCTCCTATTTGCTTTGCTTTTCCTCTTTTGTTAACAATCAAATTAACATTTCTAAAAGAATTTGCTGAAGATAATTCAATAAATGGTTGTAGAAGCACACTGACAGGAAGCTGCCAGAAATACAGGCTAGATTCCTAAGGGGTATATCATTGCTGAATGAAAGATATCATTGTGGAAGTCAGCTGGATCTCGACTGAAAGCAGAGAATTTCAGAAAGATGTTTACTGGTGTTTTATTGCGCATGCAAAGGCATTCAACTATGTGGATCATAATCAACTATGGATAACATTGCAAAGAATGGGAATTCCAGAACAATTAATTGTGCTCATGTAGAATCTGTACATAGAATAAGAGGCAGTCATTTGAACAGAATGAGGGGATACTGAATGGTTTAAAATTAGGAAATATTTTTTAAGTGTCATCTTCTCTTTGCCTCGCTCCATCAGCATTTATTTACTAAACAATACCTATCAAAATCTATCCATCTCTCTATCTCATTATATTTCATCACTATACTCACTCTTGTCATCCTTCTCAATCTTACATTAGCTTCAGGTGAACAAAAGACCACTCCTAGTATATTCTTTATCTTATGCCATCCTGTTGTTTGACAATGAATGATTCAGTGGTAGAATTTTT
Organism: Chrysochloris asiatica; assembly: GCF_000296735.1. Taxonomy (NCBI): domain Eukaryota; kingdom Metazoa; phylum Chordata; class Mammalia; order Afrosoricida; family Chrysochloridae; genus Chrysochloris; species Chrysochloris asiatica. Next base: position 5,122,696 of record NW_006408661.1, read on the forward strand.
TTTAAAACTTTTTATTGTGAATTGAGTGAAGGTTTACAGAACAGATATCCAGCCTAACATTCAACAAATTACACACTTTGTGTCATTACAATGATTGCAATCCACTCCATATACAATCAGTTAACAGTATTTACCTCTATTCTCCTTTGTTTTCCCTCCCCCCACAAACCCCTCACCTGCCCTCTAACAATCACAGAATGTTTCATTTCACAAGAAAATATTTTCTTAACTTTTTGCAACAGTGACCTCATGCAATATTTGTCCTTTTGTGGTTGACTAATTTCATCCAGCATAATGTCTTCCAGACTCATCCATGTTGTGAGGTGTTTTGCAGATTCATCATTGTCCTTCAATGTTGTTTTGTGTTCCATTGTGTGTATATACCAAAGTTTGTTTAATCATTCTTCTGTTGATGGACATTTACACTGTCTCCAATTTTTGCTATTGTGAAGAGTGCAACAGTGAACATGTTGCTGTTGTTAAGTGCCGTCGGGTCGGTTCTGACCCACAGTGACCCTGTGTAGGCTTTCCAAGGAGCAACTAGTGAGCTTGAACCACTGACCATGCAGTTCAAATCGATTTTGCAGTCCAGTGCATTAACCCACAGCATCACACCAGGACTCCACACTGAACATGGGTGTGCATAAACCTAGTTATGTCATAGCTCTTATTTTTAAGGATCTATACTAAGTAGAGGGAATGCTGATTCATACAGTATCTCTTTTCCAACTTCTTGAGAAAGTGCCATACCACTTTCCACATTGGTTACAATATTTTAAAGTCCCATCAGCAGAGTAGAAGGGTCCGGTCCCACTTTCTCCATACACTTTCCAGCATTTGTTGTTTTCTGTTTTTATTTTTTAACTTTGCTATTAATGCTGGAGTAAGATGACATCTCATTGTTGTTGGGTTTGCAGATTTGATCTGGCTAATGATCATGAAGATTACTTCATATGCTTGTTGACTGCCTGAATGTCTTCTTTGGTGAAGTGCCCATTCATATCCTCTAAGTGGTAGAATTTTTGCTTTCCATGTGGGAGACCTTGGATGTTTTCGTGTTACTATGATGCTGAACAGGTTCCAGTAAAACTTCTAGACTAAGACAGACTAGGAAAATGGTCTGGCAATCTACTTCTGAAAAAAAGCCAATAAAAACCATATGGATCACAATAGTTTGATCTGCAACTGATCATGAAGATGGCACAGGACTGAGCATTGTTTTGTTTTGATATGGATGGGATTATCATGAGGTGGAGATGACTCGATGACAGGTAATAACAACAGGTGCTCAGTTTTGTTGAAAAAAAGGAGAAGAGAGGCATTTTACAAATTAGGGGAGAGGTGTACAGTATTGTTTTTTTAAAAGAAAGGAAGCGATACGAGGAGTGCAAGACATTCAAAGAAGTGGGAGCTGATGGAGAAAGGAAGTGGATGGAACCAGGAGTCAAGTGAGGCAATGGTTACTCAGGCAAGGAAGAGAGAAGCGTCTCCTTCTCATGGAAGGAAGGAGGTAGAGGGGGTTAAATGAAATCTGGGGTGGATTGGGAGCTGTGGTCACTGAAAGTAGAGGAGAGATGGCTATTTTCTTACATAATGCAGTATATGAAGTCAAGAGATGGCATGAATCATCTATGTTTGGACCATCCCAAAACATTTCCACACCCCAATACTGGTTCATGTAAGGAAAATAGGTGAGCAGGTATAGCCTCAACAAAAGTCGAATCACCCCTTGCCTTATGATCAGGGGTATTGGAAAGATACTCTTACCCAAAGATTTTTTGTTGTTGTTAGGTGCCATTGAGTAATTTCTGACTATAGTGACCCTATGCTTAATAGAATAAAACACTACCTGGTCCTATGCCACCCTCACAATTGTTGTTACATTTGAGCCCACTGTGGCTGCTGCTGTGTAAATCCATCTTCCTCTTTTCTGTGATCCTCCACTTTACTAAGAATGATGCCCTTCTCCAGGAACTGGTCCCTCCTGATAACATGTCCAAAATATCAGAGGTGAAGTCTCACCATCCTGGCTTCTAAGGAGCATTTTGGCTGTACTTCTTCCAATATAGATTTGTCTTTTCTTTTATCAATCAAGTCCTTTTTAATATTCCTCTTCAACACCATAATTCAAATGCATCAATTCTTCGATGGTCTTCCTTATTCATTGTCCAACTTTCACATGCATATGAAACTACTGAAAATACTATGGCTTGGGTCAGGCTTACCTTAGTCTTCAAACTGGTATTTTTTACTCTTGAACACACTAAAGAGGTCTTTTGCATCAGATTTGCCTAATACAAATATCTTTTGATTTCTTGACTGCTGCTTCGATGAGCGCTGATTGTGAATCCAAGCAAAATGAAGTCTTTGACAACTTCAATCTTTTTTCTGTTTATCATGATGTTATTTATTGGTTCACTTGTGAGGATTTTTGTTTTCTTTACATTGAGGTACAATCCATACTGAAGTCTGTAGTCTTTGATTTTCATTAGTAAGTATTTTGAGTCCTCTTCACATCCAGCAAACAAGGTTGTATCATCTGCATATCGCAGATTGTTAATGAGTCTTCCTCCAATCCTGATGCCATGTCCTTCTTTATATAATCAAGCTTCTCTGATTATGTGCTCAGCATACAGATTGGATAAATTAAGGCGACAGAATACAATTCTGGCACACAGCTTTCCTGATTTTAAGTCATTCAGTATCCCTTTTGTCTGTTCTAGCAATGGAATATCCATTCTTTGCAGTGCTATCCATAGTTTATTATAATCTACACAGATGAAACTGTTTGAATAGTCAAGAAAGCACAAGTAAACATCTTTCTGGTATTCTCCATTTTCAGACATGATCCATTGGATTTCAGCTGGATAACCCTTGTTTCATGTCCTCTTTGGAAACCAACTTGAATTTCTGGAAGCTCCCTGTTGATGTACCATTGCAGCAGTTTTTAAGTTATCTTTAGAAAAATTGTACTATCCTGTGAGGTTAATGATATATTTTTTAATGATTTCTGCATTCTTTTGGGTCACCTATCTTTGGAATGAATCTCTTTCCATTGGTTGGCCAGGTAACTGTCTTCCAAATTTCTTGGTGTAGATGAATGCCTCCAGTGCTGCATTAGCTTGTTGAAAGATTTCAATTTGTATTCTGTCAATTCCTGAAGCCTTGTTTTGACCACCTTCAGTACAGTTTGGGCTCCTTCCTTCAGTACCATTGGCTCTTGATCATATTCTATCTCTTAAAATGATTGAACATCATCCATTTCTTTTTGGTATAGCGACTCTATATTCCTTCAATCTTCTGTTGATGCTTTCTGCATCATTCAATAGAATCTTTCTGTGTTTCAGGTTGCAACTGGAATATTTTTTTCAGTCCTTTTAGCTTGAGAGATGCTGAGAGTGCACTCTTTGCACATTTCATTGACTTTGTCTTCTTGAGCTACTCAGAATTTTTCCACTCCAACTCTTTTACTTCCTCATTTCTTCTGTTCACTTTAGATTCTCTACACTCAAGAGAAGTTTTAGAGTCTCTTCTAACATCTATGTTGGATTTTTCTTTCTTTCCTGTCTTTTCAGTGATAGTTTCCTAACATTTTTTTTTCTTTCAGATTTTTATATCTTGTTATTGAATTTTTCAATAATATTATTTTAATAAGTATATTTAAAACAATATCTCACATGTACCTTTCTCAGAATGAATGTTGTAAATGTAAATAAAACAGGATGAAAAGGAATATAGATTACAAAGAACCCTGAAGAGTTGTTTCATGGGAAAAATAAAATATAGGGTTCTTTTTTCGGTCCTTTTGCTAAGAAACTCCACTACATATTTAGAGCACATGTCTATTTAGAATATAACAAGAAAACAGAATTGCAGGGCGCCATTACTGACACATTGAATAGCATCTTTGCATGTTACAAGAACATATAAGAGTTAACAGAAAACCACCTCCATACACAGAGTAGGCAGAGATGGGCAACCTGGACATTGGCTACACAAAATGAGGAGGCTAAAAAGGCAAGAAGTGACTGGCTTACAAGCTTTCAAGAGGGAACCTAGATCCAGAGAGTGTGGAGGAAAGTACAATCTCCACTGAGTAGTATCCAATCTGTCTAGGCGGAGCTGATGAAATGTGAATGTGTCTCTTGTGATACAATAGTGAATAATTGTTATCAGGATTGCTTGTGAAGGTTGGAAATGTAAAGGCAGACCTTTTGTAGCAAGGAGGGGAGTGATTAACTTTGCAGTCTAGGAGCGGAGGTCCCTGGGACCATCAAGGGAGAAGA
>NW_006408661.1:5127496-5130324 GCF_000296735.1 Chrysochloris asiatica
TTTTTTTTTTTTTTAAGAAAAAAGACAAAAAAGTTTCTTTTACCTTCTTACTAACTTACATTTAGATAGAAGGGAGGCAGAAGTATGGGGGAGAAAGATTATGGGAATTTGGTGCTGAGTAGATGGGAGAGACTACTAAAGGGGAAACAAAGTACAGAAAAAAGAATTTTCTCTTGTTATGCAAGTTTTCTTATAATTATCCCCCAAATAAAGTTTTCCTGCAATTAATTTGAGTTTAATATTCAAGCTATGTTAATGGGCCAGTAATTATTTGCAAACTCTGAAAAAAAGGCTATAATTTTTTAATACAGTTTTAATAATTTTTTTTTTTAACATGAAAGCTCAAATTTCCAAAATCCCAGTTGGGGTTAAGATTGAAAACTTCCCCTTCCTGTTTTTTTCCTCAGCTGATTGTGAAATAAAGCAAACATGTATTGTATGTAGACTCGGCAGGTTTTAGATTTTTAAATCCAGTGTAAATATAATGAGTCAACTGAAATGCATCTAGAATTATACACCATTTGACAAACAAAGACTCAGACCATGTTTTCTTCAATGTCACAGTGAGCTAAGCTATTTTTATTTTACAACAAAACTGGTGTGATGAAATTTCACAATTGAGAGTTTTATATAATATAAATTGAAGTTGAGAAATTTTAACTCATTCTCACTCGCCTTCAGTTTAAAATATTCTTAAAATTTTTGGGAAAAGTTGCAAAAACAAAAATCCATTTAGAACACAGAATGTAAATGATAGTTACCATGACAACCACCATTTGACTGTCTTGGCTGTGTTGGGAATGTGTCTCTATCATCACTTTATAGATGTCTCTTTGCTGATGCTGTTGACCACCACAGATCTCTTCATCAGGGGAGTTTCAGTGAAAGGTCTGAGTATCTCACCAAAGTGGAAAATTTCTGTCCTTAACATGTGCCAGCAAGTAGGTGGGGTTTCAAGCTCCTGTGGTTACTTGTTATATTGAAATTCTGCTGACACAGAAAGTCATGACTTACACACCCAAGAATTGATTTTTTTTTTTTTGCCCTCCAAGAGAGACTGGTTGAAAGTTAGAACACATGTGAACTAGAACAGCAAGATGCTTGCTAAGTTATGAAAGGAGCTCTGGTGGTACAGTGGGTTAAGTGTTGGGCTGTTAACTTAAAGGTTGGTGATTTGAACCAATCCGCCTCTCCATGGGAGAAAGATGAAGCATTCTGTTTCAGTGAAGCTTTATAGCCTCAGAAACTCTAGGGACCAGTTCTACTGGAACATTTCCACTCTACCCTATAGAGTCACTGTGAGTCCAAATCAACTCGACAGAAGTGGGACTGGGTACAGAAAAGACTGCTGGTATCTGTCCCCACTCAGTTTACAAGCAACTAAGGAAACAGCCTCTGGAGTCCAGAATCAAAGCCTTCCTTGCTTCACAGTGGTATGGTTAGCAGACCAGTTCATTGTAATAGCCACCATTCCAGCAAGAGTTTGCAAACTCGAGCATCTTCAGGGAGTGAACAGATGATGCAATTGAGCAAGTCAGACAGATGGGGGCTTGGAGAACTTGAGAACCCTTGCCTGAGAGAAAAGTTTTGGCTTGGTGTAAAGCAGTCAGCTCCTCTCAGCTTCAGCTAATTCTTGTACAAATATGTGGGTCAACATTATCAGGATGTCTCAAGAATAGCCAAATTTTTATATGAAATCTTTTATTAACTGTTAACAATGTATTTGTATAGTATTTTGAACACTTAGTCAAGCATTCAAAAACATTTCACCTCCTTCAATCCTTTGCTGAAATGTCACCTTCTCAAAAAAGCTTTCCCTGATCACCCTATTTTAAATAACAATTTTATTCCCACTCACTCTGCTACTTCTTTATATCCCTTCTCTGCTTTATCATCCCCATATTACCTATCATTATGTAATACTGAAGACAGGATTTTTTAAATCAGATTGCTTCTCTTCAGGATGTCAAGACACAAAAGAAGGTACTCAAGTATTTAATTGAATGAATAAATGAGTGAATACAGGTCTGATTCACAGGGCTAGAATGAGGGTGAAGAGAGTAGAACACCTATGGTGCCAAATTTAAGGAGGCATTGCACTTGCATAACCCTGATAGTGAGCTGTTGTTGTTTGTTGTTGTTGTTAGGTGTCGTCAATTTTGACTCATAGCAACCTATGTCCAACAGAGTGAAACACTTCCGGGTCCTGTGCCATTCTCACAATCTTTATGTTTGATCCCATTGTTTTGGCCACTATATCAATCCATCTCATTGAGGATCTTCCTCTTTTTTGCTGACCATCCACTTTACCAAGCAAGATACATTTCTGCAGAGACTGGTTCCTCCTGATAAAATTTCCAAAGTGTGAGAGTCAAAGTCTTGCCATCCTGGCTTCTAAGGAGCATTCTGACTGTACTCCTTCTAAGACTGTTCTTCTGATAGTTCATGGTACGTTCAATACTCTTCTCCAATACCATAATTCAAATGCATCTATTTTTCTTCTGTCTTCTTTATTCATTTGTCGACATTTCACTTGCATTTGGGATGAGTGAAAATACTATGGGTCAGGCACAATGTATTCCTCAAAGTGACAACTTTATTCTTTTTTTGTTTGTTTGTTTAATGTTTTATTGTGAATTATATGATAGTTTACATGGGAGAACTTTAGTTTTACATTCATTCCGTCTTATATCATCTCATTGCCATGGTTCCAATCCCCTCCATGCATCATCAACCACCCAAAGGGTATATCCCCGAAACCCGCCCCCTACACTTCCCCCTCCTCCCCCCAGTTTTCGGCCCACAGTCCCTTCCCTCTCTGGGTCCAA
>NW_006408661.1:5131207-5133008 GCF_000296735.1 Chrysochloris asiatica
GTGCATTTCCGTTGGGTCTTAGTCTTGGAAGGGAGTTTGCGTTGAGAGGACCTGGCCACTCAACTTTATTCTTTAATACATTCAAGAGGTCTTTTGAAACAGATTTACCCAATGCAATACGTCATTCAGTTTCTTGACTGATGCTTCCATGAGTGCTGATTATGGATCCAAGTAAAATGAGTACTTGTGTATCCATTTAGTTTTTTTTTTTTTTTTACCTTAAATACTTCACTGGTCCCATCCTAGTACCTGCCATGCTGATGCAGTTGCAATACCAATGTCTGATACAATCTGGAATATAGATTGAGAAAGAGGGAAAAGGATGAAAATGTTTAAATTTAAATCTCAAATATGCTCATTGACAACAGAGATAATATTGACCAAGAAATTTATAGTAATCTTCAGTTAGAATGTAAACTTCCCAAGGATTTGGAATTTTAGTTTATGGTCTCTGTGATAGTTAAGGTTTTGTGTAAATTAACTGAGTCAGGATTCATGGGGTCAAGGAAACAAGGGATGGAAATAAGTGTGGCACCACTCACTCTTACTCCTGACCACTTTCAAAATTTTCATTTCCTGTCTCTGTGATCCTATGTTTTTTGTTGTTGTTGTTAGGTGCCATTGAGTCGGTACCGACTCATAGCGACCCTGTGCACAACAGAATGAAACACTGCCCAGTTCTGGGCCAACCTCACAATTGTTGCCACGCTTGAGCCCATTGATGCTGACACTTTGCCAATAGTCTCGCTGGGGGTGTTCCTCTTTTTCTCTGACCCTCCACCTTGCCAAACATGATATCCTTCTCCAGCGACTGCTCCCTCCTGGCAATATATCCGAAGTATGAAAGACAAAGTTTGGCCATCTTGGCCTCCAAGAAGCACTCTGGCTTCACTTCTTCCATCACAGATATGTTGGTTCTTTTGGCAGCCCATGGCACCTTCAATATTCTCCTCCAACACCATAACTCAAAACTATCAATTTCTCTATGGTCTTCCATATTCACTGTCCAGCTTTCACATAGATAAGAGGTTTTTGAAAATACCATGGCTTGAGTGAGGCACACTTTACTCCTCAAGCTGATATCTTTGCTTTACAACACTTAAAAAAGGTCTTGTGCAGCAGATTGGCCTAATGCATTATGTCGTTTGATTTCTTGACTGCTGCTTCCATGAGTGTTGATCATTGATCCAAGAAGAGTGAAGTCCTTGACAACTTCAATCTTTTCTTCGTTGATAAGAATCTTGTTATTTGGTCCAGTGGTGAGGATTTTTGTTTTCTTTACATTGAGATGCAATCCATACTGAAGGCTGTGCTCTTTGATCTGCATCACTAAATATTTAAAGTCTTCTTCATTTTCAGCAAGTAAGGTTGTATCATCTGCATATCGCAGGTTGTTAATGAGTCTTCCTCCAATCCTGATGCCACGTTTTTCTTTATATAACAAGTTTCTCAGATGATTTCCTCAGCATACAGGTTGAATAAGTATGGTGAAAGAATACAACCTTGTTGCACACCTTTCTTAATTTTAAACAATTCAGTGTTCCCATGTTCTGTTCAAACAACTGCCTCTTGGTCCAGGTACACATTCCTCATGAGCACAATTAAGAGTTCCAGAATACTCATACTTGGCAATGTTGTTCATAGCTTGTCATGAGCCACACAGTTGAAAGCCTTTGCATAGTCAATAAAGCACAGTTAAACATCTTTCTGATATTCTCTGCTTTCAGTCAAGATCCATTGGACATTAGCAATGATATCCCTCCTTCCATGGCCTCTTCTGAATCCAGCTTGAACCTCTGGA
>NW_006408661.1:5134069-5135200 GCF_000296735.1 Chrysochloris asiatica
GCAATGTTGTCCATAGCTTGTCATGATCCACACAATCGAAAGCCTTTGCGTAGTCAATAAAGCCAGGTAAACATCTTTCTGATATTCTCTGCTTTCAGCCAAGATCCATTGCACATCAACAATGATATTCCTCCTTCCATGGCCTCTTCTGGATCCAACTTAAACCTCTGGAAGTTCTCTGTCAATGTAAGCTTGCTGTTGTTTCTATATTACCTTTAGTAAAACTTCAGTTGCCTGGGATATCAAAGAAATTGTCCGATGATGTCCGCATTCTGTTGGGTCACCTCTCTTTGGAAGGGCACAAATATGGATCTCTTCCAATCAATTAGCTAGTTAGGTCTGGACATTTTAATTATAAAGGGAGGAATACTTTGGAACTGGAGATACAACACTTATTCTATTGAACTGGAAGTTAAAAATGCACTCTGGTCACTTGGAGGTGCTTATGTCCCTTACTGCATTGCATGGTGTTACTTATTCTGATTATCAAGGAGCAATGAGATTGACATTACATAATGGAGGTATAGAAGAATATGTGTAAATCCAGGATATTCCTTAGGACTACCACATCCTGTGATTAAAACCAACTTCAAGAACCTAATTCCAACATGACTACCAATGTCCCAGAACCTTCAGGAGTGAAGGTTTGGGTCCCCCACCAGGCAAAGAACCATGGTCAGCTGAGGTGCTTGCCAAGGGCAAAGGCAATATGGAATGAGTAGTGGATGAAGGCAGTTCAAATACCAGTTATGTCTACATGACCAGTTGCAGAAATGAGGACTGTGACTCTTATTTTTTTTTTCTTGTATATGTACATCAAATAGTTTTGCTTTGTTCATTTGTGAATTATAAGATATAAATGGGGTCAGTGAGGTTTTGGTTGTGCACATGTTAGTTATATCATTTTAAATGCAAGTATATCGGACAATCTCTCTGATATCTCATGCGAGTAAAGTTTTGCTAAAGGTAATACAGAAATGGCTACAATCATAGATTGACAGAGAAGTTCCAGAGGTTCAAGCAGGATTCAGAAGAGGCCATGGAATGAGAGATATCATTGCTGATGTCCGATGGATCTTGGCTGAAAGCAGAGAATATCAGAAAGATGTTTAACTGTGCTTTATTGACTAC
>NW_006408661.1:5135990-5140559 GCF_000296735.1 Chrysochloris asiatica
CAGAGTGCTCCTTGGAAGCCAAGATGGCCAAACTTCATCTCTCATACTTTGAACTTATTGTCAGGAGGGACCAGTCACTGGAGAAGGATATCATGTTTGGTAAGGTGGAGGGTCAGAGAAAATGAGGAAGACCCCTAACCAGATGGATTGGCCAAGTGGCAGCATTGCTAGACTGAAACATGGCAACAGTAGTGAGGTTGACCCAGGATCGGGAAGTGTTTTGTTCTGCTGTGCATAAGGTCGCTATGAGTCAGTACCAACTCGATGGCACCTAACAACAACAAATGATTTTATTGTTGCTTTTTTTTTGGAGATTATGTACATGTTTAAGGGGAAATATTCAGGTAATAAGGGGTGGACTGTGATAGTTAAGGTTTTGTGTCAACTTGACTGGACAGGATTCTCAGTGGTTGGCAGTTGAAATGTAGTTATCCCCAAAATGAGATCTAATATAATGTAATCAAGTCTATAATGAGGTCTGCTATAATCAGCCAGTCAATTGAAAGGACGTTTCCTTGAGGGTATGGGCTGCTTCTAATATACTAGACACTCAGGCTTTCTTCTGGGTCTGGATCTTATATCTGGCTCATTCCTCCAATCTCCAGTTTTTTGCATTTGAGTAGTCTGTTCTATTACCTGCCACTCCTGGGAGTCATCAGAAGCTTGTCTTCTTATCTGCCTGCCTAACTGCCTACTTGCCTGCCTGTTAACCATCTGACCTGCCAATCTTGGATCATTTGACCTGGACTTGGGACTCTCCCACCTCTACAAGTATGTGAGCTATCTCTTTGACGTAAACTTCTCTTTATGTATGCATATATATTTAACTGGGCTTGTTTCTCTATAGAATCTAGCCTAAGACAGCTTCTTTTCCATTTTTATATATAAACAAGATAAAGCATATTGAGTTCATATGAAAACCTTATGTTAGTAAGGAGAAACAGGATTAATATAAATTCTAGGCACAGGATGATCAGAGCTGAGAGTATATACTTATTGAAGATCACCAAAATTGGATCAGGTTGAAGAAAAAAAATATTGTCTGTAGAAGAGGTACTCATTTTCAAATGCAAGTTACGATAAAGTTTTGAATAAAAAGTGATAGTAGAGGTATTTTTCTATGTCAAAATGTGTCCTGTTGATATAAAAGGATTTTAATTCAAGATAAATATGCATTTTCTCCCAGTCCAGAATTTTGGTTCTTTGAAGTTTTGGAAACTTGTGTTCTTGTTTTTATTAGAAATCATATGATATATATTTATGACTTGTGAGGAAGCCCCCCCCAAATGGTAATTTTGTTCATGTTGCCCAATTTCATTTTGTATGTGTTTTCTGGGTTTTCAGTTTAAATGAAGAATTGCATCGATAAATAACAACAACAACAACAACAACAACAAAAGTGATAGTTTAAAAAAAAAAAGTTTAGGCTGTGGAAAAAGGGCCAGCATACATTTTTAAAGACAGTTTTACTAACTGAAAGAAGCATCATTCTGCACTTAGGTCTACCAAAGTGAAATGATCCATAATATATGAGGATAAGTTGACATAATGGCAAATGTCATGACTGTTAAAGGGAAATCTCAGCTGAAACTCTGAGATATGATACCAAAGTGGGTAGTGAGACAGAACAAAATGCAAATTGTTAAAGGAACTGTTGGGGAACCAGTTCTTTTCCAGGCCAGACAGTGCAAAGTCCTTTAATGTGACGCCAGTCAAGAAAGAACTTTCTGTACTCCTTTCCCCTTCCCCCAACCCCAGGAGGCTGAGTGCTTTACTTAACAGTCTGGGAAGGAGCTAAGAAAGAGAGGAAAGGTCCACTATGGCTCTTCCTTGAAGCTAGCTCTGGTTAGGAGAGAGGAAAAGATTTAGTAAGAAGGAGTTTTATGTATTGTCTATTCCTTAACAGTGATCAGAAAAGTGGTGGAATATGCTGAAGTTCACTGAGAGGGTTGGAAAACTAAACCAACTGTCAAAAGACAGTAGGGCAATGTCATATCCCATGATGTTCCAGCCTTGTAGTTAACAGTCAAACAAGTTAACCATTGGCACCATCTGGGGACTCCTAGGGGCTACCTTAAAGGTCTCTGGGTGGCACAAATGCTTTGTGCTATACTACTAACCTAAAGATTAGCAGTTCAAACCTACCCAGGGGTACTATAGAGAAAAAACCTGGTGATTTGCTTCTGTGAAGATTACAGACAAGAAAATCCTATGGAGCAGTTCTACTCTGGAATACATGGTGTTGCCATGAGTTGTAATTAGCTCCACAGGCAATGGACCCAAGTTAAAAACATGAAGGAGCTCAGTGCAAAGGTCTCAGAAGGAAGAATGGAGCCATCTAGCCCTGTGGACTTTATTCCCTCCTTACAGAATGATCACTCACCTATTACAAAAAATATGATTCCCAAATACAAAACAGAATCCATCAGTTTTAGTTCCTATCTTTCAATCCAGATACTATAAAATTATATGCTAAAGCACAATGAGCAAACTCTAATAAGTAAAGGGGCTAGTGACTGCCACTTAGAGTTCTATAACTTGGCTCAGAGCTCATACTCTGTGAATCTCAATTTTTTTTCATCTTGGGTAACATGTGTAATACTTTTAGGATTATTGAAAGAATTAAGTGAGATCGTGTATGCAAATGCAATGTTTTTTATAATGCTTAGTCCATAGCAGACATGCAACAAATTGGAGCTATTATTACTAAAATAAATACTAGATTTTTTTTTTTTTTAATTAGTCATTGTATTACTTATGTCTATCAGCACTGTGAGGTTGGTGCAGGTCTGGGAAATGTTTCATTCTGTTGGGCATAAGGTCTCTGTGTTGTTGTTGTTATTAAGTACCGTGGAGTCAGTTCTGACTCATAGTGACCCTACACAGGGTTTCCGAGGCTGCAAATCTTTACGGGAGCAGAAAGCCTCACTTTTCTCCTGTGGAACACCTGGTAGTTTTGAACTGCCGACCTTGAGGTTAGCAGCCTGATTTGTAACCACTACGCTATGAGTTGGTACCAATTTGATGGCATCTAACAAAAATAAAATCAGCATTGTTATTGTTAATGCAATGACAGGCTTATTAACATTCATGCAGAAATTTTATCTTTTGATAAATGTATTTATTATTGATAAGTTACCTAACAGGAATGATATAAGGGAGCACATGACAGAAGACTTGTATAACTGTCAAAGAAAGACCACATATACGCTAACTTAGAATATTACCTATTTTCAGTTTTATTTCACCTCCTTAATCATGTGTTTAAGAGCTCTGGTAGCGTAGTGGTTACAAATCGGGCTGCGAACCTCAAGGTCAGCAGTTCGAAACTACCAGCTGCTATGCGGGAGAAAGATGAGGCTTTCTGCTCCCGTAAAGATTTACAGCCTCAGAAGCCCTGCACAGGGTCGCTATGAGTCGGAACAGACTCCACGGCACTTAACAACAACAATAACAAACATGTATTTGGAGTCTTGGTGTGGTGTTGCAGAACAATGTGCTGGATTACAAGATCGGTTTGAGTTGCAAGGTCAGCAGTTCAAACCTACCAGTCTCTCTTCAGAAACCCTATACACGGTCGCTGTGAGTCAGAACTGACTTAACGGCACTTAACAACATCAACAAGCATATATTTGATGAGGCTTTATGCTCCCACAAAGATTTAAAGCCTCAGAAACCCTATACAGAGTCACTATGAGTCAGAATCGACTAGATAATAGTGGATTTGGGAGAGACATATATTTGTAGGATTTCAATAAGAATTTCAAAATGATTTATGAGGAGTTATTATATAATGAGTGATATTTTTTTCTGGCTTTTTTGTTTTTTTTAAGTGGCAGGGTTACCTTATTTTAGGGGATATGAACTCCCTCAGCCTAAAGCAGCTGAGGTAACCATCCTAATGTAATGGTTTTGTGACTTTCTTTTATCTAATGCCATCTTAGTAAATATTTGTGGAATCCGCTAAGCCAAATTGGGCTGATTCCCAGAATACAAGTGGATGATTGAGAGACATTAAAAAAAAAAAGTTTATAGGAATGCTAACCTGATATAGCTTAGGCTGCAGCCAATATAAAGTAAGTATTATCAATGCATGTTCAGACATAGTTGGCAGGATCCCACATTATCAGTCCATAAGAATGAATAATCAAATTCTGTCCATCTCTCAGGCAGTAAAAGTTATGAGTTTGATAGTAATTTTTATAAATCATTACATAGGTAAATGGCAAAGAATGAGAAGTTGACAAGAATTTCATTCTGTTTCAATCAACGATTAAAGTCCATGGAAACAGTAGTCAAGAAAGCAAATGATTCATTGCACTGGGTAAATCTATTGCAAAAGACAGTGTTAAAGTGTTAAAGAAAAAAACAAAAAAAGATGCACAATGAATTGTTGTTGTTGCTGTTGTTAAGTGCCATTAAGTGACTCATAGTGACCCTGTATAGAGTTTCCAAGGAGCAGCTGGTCAGTTTGAACTGTTTACCTTGTGGTTAGCAATCTAGCACTTACCCTACTGTCCACACCAGGACTAACATCAAAGAATAATTGAGGAAAACAAACTAGATAGC